>NC_134883.1:20120246-20200246 GCF_041734735.1 Babylonia areolata | reverse complement strand
CAGGTACTTCTGACGACGGTACTGACTAAATAATTACAGTAGTTATTCTCAAATAACAGGTGAGCCAAACTGTGCTGGAAACTCACAGAGCTGGAACAAGCCTGTTTTGCCATTTTTCTTGAACGGTTCTGGTGTCAGCATTATTTTGTGCTCCATATCAGGATGTGAGTTCCTTCATATACTCTGGTTTGCATACTTACTATGTCAAACTGGTGCCAACTACAGCCAGTGAGTTTGTTCTGTCCACAACTAGCCCTTAACCTGGCTCTTACTCAAAACAACCGTTAAGACAAGCATCGTGTGGTTAGCCTGTGACTGAAAAAGCAAAGAGCCCTCACCAGAGACAAAGTTGAAGATAGGCCCAACTTGGAAGCAGAAGTCCACAGGCTGATAGAGACCAGAACCAGGGGCAGCTGACTGCAGTCTGTCCACCTGGTCAGCTTTAATCAGATCGTCCTCTGCCTGTCATGGGACACACACCATAATTATCATCACTGTTATGCTCCATCAAAAGTCTTTAGTCTTAACATATAACAAAACGAAAATAAATGTATTATCTAAGTACAAAATGGTAAACTTACCATGCATCAGCCCACAATAATCACTCACACATGCAAACAGTTAAGCGACAGATTTATGTTGTAGCATAACTTGTAGACAGGAACACAAAACAAACAAATTAATTAATATAGCAAACTTATCATGCAATGGCCCACAAATATCACTCACACGTGCAAACAATTAAGCAACATAGTAATGTTACAGAGTTGTAGATTGGATAATGCCACGCACAGTATGTTTTAAATAGAAACAAGCTAATTAGATTAGCTTCAACAAAATCTGGGATGAACTGGATCTTGGATGCCTATTTTTAATTGTCCATGCATATGGCCACTTGCTTGAGGGGCTGATTGTGAGGAAACACATACTGTGGCTTGCTAAGGGGAGGGAGGGAACAACAGAAATTGATGAGTTGTTCAAAATTGTTTAAATTCCCAGACACATGTGTTCCCCAAAGTGCACTCTTTTCCAGCCTGACAAACAACCCATAAATCAGAATTACTGAACTTCAGGCGGGTAATGCAAACAGGCACTGCTCATTAGTAATCCTAATGTTTCTCTGCAATTACTGATTTTAACGACCAAAGACAATCACTTTCATGGCAGTGGGTCTGTTATTGTCTACTTTACCCCCAGTAAGGAGTACAGCCACATCAAATATAATTTTGTCAGTGCTGAAATATATGCCAATGCTATGTACCACATTGGTTATATTCCACATCTTTATTATTTGTCAGTATATCACACATACAAATAACAGTGAAAGTTATTAGTAAGTGTTTGTGTTAACATTTGTTTATGGAATGCAAGCAAATCTAAAAACAAACATGTGCTGAAAGGACCAAACATTTAAACTGATTTCACACACACACACGCACATATAGTTATACACACACACATACACGTACACACATGCATGCACCTGTACGCACACACACACACTTTTTATTGTCAGGATAATGAATAGACCACCAGCAACATATTCTTCCACTGTGGTTTGAAATTACAGGGTTATTTTTGGACAAGCAGAATGCTCAATCAGCAAGGCTTTTGATACATTCTTCTCCAAACTCATGCTTTTCCTCCACTCTCATCAATGCTTAACATAAAGCCTGAAATGAAAACATTCCACCATGCCACTGTCAATCTGTTCCGACAATGCACAAGAATAATCCTGCCAAGGTACAAACAAAACCCATCAGAACTACCAGAATACTCTTCGCCACCACAAGTTCAGCTTTTATTTTCTTCTCCCAATAGTACACAAGGTACAAGAACATTCTTTAAAAGTCTCTGCCTGTGCACAACAGAGCAAATATTTCAGAAACTCAGCCTGTGTTAAATCTTTTCTCCGGCTCCATTCATCAAGAGCACACTCTTCAGAGGTGGGATACTCCTAGTCTCTCACCCCCCTCCCCCCACCACCCCAGAAGCCAAGGTGGGTGAACTGTCACGGATGGTTTTGCAGTCTGGGTCCCTGAAAATGGGCTGACAGCCCCACTAATGGAAACACTGGGGCTTCTCCCACTTTCAAGTGCTCCCTACTTTCAATTTTCCACTTCCTGTACACCCCCAGGCCCCTTCCTCCGGAAACCCTCTTTACAGCCGACTGCACCTCCCTGATAATCGCAGTTGGGCCTCCTCAGGAACTAGTCCACCTGAGGGGTGTGCCTTCCAGGGAGGTAGATTCCACTCCACTCTCTATGCATCGGGTACATCACTCATTGCAACATTGTTTCATTTCTTGCTTTCTTCATTTTCTAAAATAAAAGAATAACAATAATAATATGTATTTCTGACAAAATCTTGATGACAGTTGCAAACAAATGCCAAGGTATGATACTCTTTACCTGTTTCTTTCTTTCTTCTTCTTTGTAGCCCAGCTAACTGATCACTTAACTATCAAATCAGCTAATTAGAATATAAAACTTTTTACTGTGATGGAAGAAAAATTGTGGTATGGTTAAAAACTGTACAATAATATGTTCATGTGTGTGGTTAAAAAAAGACAGACAAAATTCAAAGCAAAAATATGTTGTTGTTTTTTTTGTGGTTAGCACAATAAACAAGTGTGTGTGTATGTTTGGTTTGCTTTTTGGGTGTGCTTTTATCATTCACAATAACCAAAGATCAAGAACATAGATGCCAAAGCGAGATAAACATGTTCAATAAATCACAGATATCCACTTTGAAATTCATATACCAGTAATGTTGCCTCTGTCAAGCTTTCTTTTTTTCTATAAACTTTATCTTCAATGCTAAGACTTACACCATGTTACCTCACAGACTATCCAATATTCCTTTCATACAAGAACTGTTTTAAGAAAACTGGTATTCAAAACACCATTATCATCCCTCACAGACTACACACACACACACACACACACACACAAACACACACAAACGCCACCCCCTCACCCCCCCACTCCTTCAAAGCCCTCACTTCTCTTTATTTGTTGTGCGAGTGTGTGTGAAGGAGCAAATACTTGGCACTTGCTGGCATTGAGGAAAACAGAGACTTCCCCCTTCTCTAAACACCCACAATTATCTTAAATTGGGGAGATAGAGGCTTGCTACACAGGGGTATGGGCAAACTCTCAACCTCCTCTAAAACAAACATGTTTTCGGCAACAAACTGGTGACTGGCTGCATGTGATGGGGCTCCATTATCTTCCTCGCCATCCACTCCAGCCCTTCTGCCCCTCCTCCCATCCACTCATTTTCACACTCTATATGGGCAACAAGAGACATACATACATGTATGAGTGTGTGTCACCCCTTTCCACCTAACTCTCCTCCCTGTAACCCCTGCCCTACCCTCCCCCATTCACATCTTCTGCCCCCCCTCCCCTTCAAACACCCTCCATACCCAAAAGAAGCCCACTGCCAGCAGTGTGAGACATGCAGTCGTACAGATAAGCTGAGCAGAAGATAAGGAATGCAGTCAGCAGTCTAGGGCATTCTAATTGCTGTGCAGGAGGAGGCTGGAGATGTCTCCACCGATAGTGGCAGTGCTAAGTCACAGGTATGCAAGCCTCTCTTCATGAGTTCCACTAGCTGACAGGTATGCAGGCACTCTTCACGATGTACAGGTATGCAATCACTCCTGATAGACTTCTGGGAGTAGAGGGTATCACACCTGGCCCTTGGTTCCTATCTTATCAATGCATCGACCTTTTAGGCGCTCTGAGTGCAGCCACAACCTTATGGGTAAACATAATGAAGATGTATCTCAACACTTCCTGGGTCATCTTCAAAGAATCCATCAACTTTGACAACCCTGAACTCATTAAATGAAAACCTCATGGGTCCTAAATATATCAACCTGTATTGGGCTCTTAAAATTATTTCAATTGTAATATTAATCCACCTGTAGGAATATGAATGTTTCTCTACTCTTTGTTGGCTGCACACTAGTTTCTGCCTATTTTTTTCTGCCTACACCTGAACTGACAGTTCATGTCCTAAAAAAAAAAAAAAAATCTGCTATATTTAACTTTAAATACATATGCATCAAAACTTTTATATACATTTTGAAAGAGTTTTAATGTATAAATGCACAGATTATTTCTTTAATTACATAAATTAAAATAAAATAAAATTAAGGAGCACTGGTTTCATGCAGGAAACTGGCAAGGATGGGTTGGAGGAGGAAAAGCATTCAACACAACATGTATCTATAGGTCACCAGTGTCATGAGGATCTAAAAACAACTGGAAAACACAAGAAGGAAAGAAGAGAAACAAAAAATAAGTGGGGATGGATTGATCTACAGGAACCATTCTTTCATCCCCCCCACATTCCCCCAACCCTACCCTCTTTCATTCATGTTTTCTTCATTCATGGGAAAACGATCAACCACCAAAGAAATTTCTGTCACAGAAACTGTTCACAGAAATACTCCCTTGCCCTCTATTTTCAAAGAAAGAAGATTCCATGGATTCTTTTGCATCCTTCACTTAGTGAGCTTTACTGGCACAGAAGTAGATAAGGACACAGGAATGCCCTGTTAGACACATGTTAGAAAAAACACGTGAGAGGTTCTATGATTCCTTTTCTAAACCCATTCTCAGAAAGTGTTAAGCTGACCTGACCCAAACACTACTATCTTCAGAATCTCTCAGAAATGCAGACTCACTAATGCAAAGGCCAATATCTTTGGGAATCTCTCAGAAATAAAGAATGGCATCTGAAGTGAAGGGAGATTTAGGACTGCTTTCTCTTCTTTTTAGTATCATATGAGGCTGTTTTGCTTCCCTCCCCACACCCTTCCACAACCTCCTCTTACATTTTTTTCACACACTCTGTTTCAATCTTCTATCATAGATGTTTCTCCCCTTCTGCCCCCTACCTTCCATTTTCCCTACTCTCTCTCTCTCCCCCCATTCTCTCCCTTCCCTGTATAATGTGTGCATCTGTCCATTCCCCTATTATCTGTCTCCTTATTTGCCCCCTTTTCTATTTCTTACTACTGTGTTTTAAATTCTATCATTACTTTGTGAACTGCAATGGTTCCACTAAATCATTCATGTGTAGCACTCATGATAGGTGTGTGTAAGTGTAAAATTTCTTATGTGGTGTGTTACTTGTTCTCGTTTCATGAACATATGAGCAATTAATCTCTCAAATTAATGCTGCACTATCCTTGTACATGTACTGAGTATAAATATAGTCACATGTGTATATGTTTGTCTGTCTCTTGAAACAACCGCAGATATGCAAGTAGGCCAATGTACTAATATCTCCATCATTGGAAAATAAAGATTCATTCATAAAGATTCATTCACTCATTCACTAATTCTCTCTCAAATGACTAATTCTCTCTCAACCCCCACCCCACCCAACACAAACACACACACATACTTGTCTCTCTCTGTCTCTACATATAAACATGTGCCTCATGTACAAGAGACAAATATCCCATATCTCTCACTCTTTTGATCGCAGTGGTGTGCATCGTTGTGCTCAGAATGCTCCCCCCTATCTTCTTCCCTTCTGATGCACGCATTTCAGAGGCAGTGTTAACATGAGGCAAGTATGTACTACTATTAGATTCGACCCCCACTTGTCAAAAGGTAAAAAGTGACTTACCGCTTTCTGCTTGAGGTACTTCTCATATTCATCCTCTGGCACCGCCTACAAACACAGGGAAAGGGAGACAACACATCAGGGTCATGCGCATGCGTCACACTGGTCAAATGGGCAATCAACATTTACATTGTGAAACAGGGAAGTCAAGTTTAACAGATAGGGAGGAGTGCACACCAGAACTTGTGGGAGTAAGGGTAGCTGGAAAAGGAATGGGAAGATTCACTCTTCAATAAGGTACTGGCTAATACTGACACTCTGGAAGGATAAAAACTAGATTAATCTCAAACAGGCTCAAAGTTCAAGGTTCACATTAGTGCCATGTAAAGCTGGGATCACACTCCATGAGGGAAAAGAAAACTGGGCTTTTCATCTGGGTCACAATTCAAAGGTTACTTTTTTTATTCTAAAAATCTTATCAAAGGATTCATCAAGGAAGCTTCAAAGAAAATACCTTCATCAATTTGCACAGCAAATAGACAAACACATGGGCACACACACACACACACACACACACACACACACACACACACACACACACTCCTCTTTTTCCAGCTGACAGATGCACAGATATACTAAAATAATGTAGCACATTCCTTTACAGAGACGAAAATATACACAAATGTGTCAGGAAAACAGAGTTTTCAAAAACTGCAAACAGTGTACACAGCCTGTATTTATATTGCAGTAAAATTCTTGTGTGGTCTTGTTTTATAAGCATGTATGTGATCACAGAGACTGTCCAAGAGGAACACATTTCAAAGATTACTTCTTGTTGAACATTTTCCATCATCACACAATTACTGCAGTTCATTCAAATTCATTCTCAAGAGCTATAAACTGATTACTCACAACCAGCACACACACACACACACACACACACACACACACACACACACACACACACACACACACAAAGAGAGAGAGAGACACACACACATATGCACTCATACTAGTGCATCAATACAAAGAGAAAAAATGATTATGAAGCTAATGATTACACAAACAAAACCAAAAAAAAAAAAAAATCATTTCTTTCATTTATCAAATTTTAAAAGTCAGGTGCACAGCAAGACCAAAGACATGATATCAAACTTCAGTACTTTCATATTCATATGCATCATCCCCCCACCCACACACACACACACTCCCCTCTCATCCCAACCCCCTTCCCAGTGATCTTTTTTCTCATCAAGGCAGATGTCAGGCACTTAAACCACAGCTGCTGAGATGGAGTTTCCTTTCATTTACAAAAATTAACTACACAGCAGGGATTATAAGGTGCAGGAGAGCTCTGCCTCTAGCCACATGTGATGAAGATCACTCAAGGCTGATCATGTACAGTTGGTTTTTTTTTTGTTTCTTTTTTTAACTTCTCATAACCCACACAATGTGCATCAAAATATTGGCAAACTGAAGATAAGTTGTACGCAGCAGTTTAGCCAGTCACAAAAGATCATGAAAACTTAACAGACAATTAGGGCATCAGGAACTATGGACCTAAATACAGATTTATACATGCTTTCCACTTCAGCTCTGTTTATTTCCACGGATATAGCCGATTTGCAACAGTTGTTTTATTTTCAATGGGTAAAGAAACACACAAATATTTTATGGGCACAGGTGCTTTGTACAGTGATCTATTCCTTCAGCAACCGCTTACTCTGCAAACCATGATCTATTTCTCAAGCAACTGTTGGCTCTGAAAACAGTGATCTATTTCTCAAACAACTGCTGTTTCAAACCAAGCAAAAAAGTTTTCTGAAAGGTCTAACAATTACAAGCATATCATACAAAAAAATCTGGCAGTTCCCCAAAGCAGACTTTCATTCTTTCCTTGTGTTTGGCACAGTCAAGAACCATATCATATTTTTTCATTATCTATTACTGGTATATTCCATTCTGAACATAAAGTTTCAGTCTTTACTTTCCAATTATCCTTATCATTATCATTTCACTGCAGATGCATGGAAAGACAGCAAAGCGCATTGCCTCTGGTTTAAATGAAGATCAGCTGGTGCAGCACTGGAACCTTTATACACTAAGCTGTCATGAGGTCACCAATCCATCTCAAATCCACAAACATCCATCTTTTTTAAGGAAGAAAATGACAAAGAAGAAATGAGAAGGTAATGTCCATTTGCAGGCACATATGCTCCCGGCCCTCAGAACAGTTCTTAATACAGACCAAGAGAGAGAGAGAGAGAGGAAATATGAGAAAAATGGAGAGATGAACAGGGTAGGGGAGAGAAGAATGAGAGGTGAAACTTGCAGATATTCCACATTTTCTCAATTTATCTGTCTAAAACTCTTTAGCTCCATACTCAAAGCAGACATGAAACACTGGACATGTTCATTAAATTAAGCACACTGCATCCATCAATTTCCATGGACAAAGGAATATTTCAACAAAGTACTTGGGAAAAGCAGGAAACATGCTTTCAAAATGACAGTCCCTGCCAAGAAATGTTCATGTAGAACTGACAATAATTGTCGAAAGAGGGCATGTTGACAAAGGAAGAATGTGGTATGGAATGGAAAGTCAGTATGCCCTTGCTGCATGTCAGTGTCTCTGATGAATGCAGACCACCTGTGTATCTCTGTGTACACTGTGGTGCTACCTCCCAGGAGGTATTTCAAAAACAATTACAAAATTGGAATACATTCTCCACACAAACTTGGCCTGAAACTAATGACATTTTACACGGAGCCATAAACAAACCGATGCTGAATCTTACAATTTGATATTAATACTGTGTAATTCAACACATTTTCATGATCCATGTTATGTCACTTTATCATATGCCCAAAGTATAAGATAATAATTTCATTTCACCAAAATGTATTTCCAGTTTATCTTTTGTGTTCCCCCTGTCAGTAAATGATTTCACAATTTCACTGAGACTCTTCAAACTATGATGAAAAATGTCCACTTTTATATCCATTTCTGATCACTTAGACTGCATTAAATTATTAACCATTGGATGGGATTACATGAAATATACAATTAGCAATTTCAAAGTAGTATCAAAAAACCAACTTAATATCATTTGTAAGTCTTTTTCTTCTTTCAACCTCAAGTTTTCTCTTCCACCCTATTAAAAAAATAAAACTGTAACAAAGAATAAAAAAAATATATTAAAGGAACAGATGAATGCAAGAAAGGAAGGAAGAATAACAGAAAAGCAAAAGCAAAAACTGGAAAAAAAAAAAAAAATTCCCCAAAGAGGTTTTTCTTCAACGGTTTTTTTTTGTTGTTGTTGTTGTTGTTGTTGTTGTTGTTTTTTAATCGTAATTAAACTCACATTCCTCCCCCTTCCCTTTTTAACTTTTCTCCTTCCCTCCTCTCTTCCAAAAGGAGGACAGTGTTTACTTCCCTTATCGCAGCATCTACAGAGCAAGCTCCAAACAGCAAAGTCAATGTGCATTTCAGACTTCCTTCTCACACAGGGACACACCCCTTCTCTCCTTTTCCTCCCCCCAACCCCACCTCCCCCAGTTTGTGAAATATTGCTGCTGCTGTCTATCCCCCAGCCAAGGAAGACTACTCTTGCACCGGGACCCATCACTCTCAGCAGGGGAAAGATAGGGGGAGATGATGTAACCAGGGGAGATAAGCCCTGGAGGGGGGACACAACTACGCAGATGTTCGTAAACGTTAACACTAAGCTGGCTGCAGATGATTTTTACACAGGCAGTTCACATTTCTCACCCCAGTCCTGACAAACTACAAGGGGGAAACTGCGGACACACCGATCCAACTTGAGAAATGTGAATGAGAGGGAGAATGATGTGTGCAAGATGATCAGGGAAACTGAAGTGTGTGCTGGTTACTCAGTCGTTTATCTTTTCGCTTTGTTATCTGTTGACGAGCGTTTTGAATGAGACGAAAGAAAATTTCTGTTTTAACTGCTTAAAGCAGACAAAAAGGTCTTTTGAACTGAATTGAACCAGATTGAGTGAAGGGGGCAGGAAGAAACAAGACACACACACAGAAACAAATCCGAAAAAAACCAGAGAGATAGATCACAGACTAGGAAAACTAAGACAAAGCAAAGTCTGTGTGTGTGTATGTGTGTGTTTGTGTGTGTGTGTGTGTAAGCACATAAGTGCATGTGAGAGTCTAATCAGGAGGGGCACTAGAATACAGTGAAACAGTGTGTGATAGCACGTGTATGTGAAAGTGAGAAAGGCTAACAAAGAAAGTGAGAAAACAAGCCGAAAAGTCTGAAAAAAGATACAGCATATATTTCAGGAACAGACTCAAACGTGTGTGTATTTGTGTGTCATTCTTTCCACATTATGTCTAAAGTATAAATATTATGAGTAACTGGACCATTAACATTGAACAAGTGTCCATTTTTTACAGGAAAAGTTCTTTGTTACATTTCTGAAGGAAGGCAAGGTGAATTACAACACAGCAGTAAATAAGATGCCTGTACTTCTTATGAAATGTATGCATGTACACCAAGTCTTGAACACACACACACACTAACACACACTCTCTCTCTCCCACCATCTCTCCCTCCCTCGGGGCTCCCTCCCACTCCACATCACTCCACATCTCGGAGTTGACTTACACAATGGCAACAGAATTAAGGTGACTGCTGCATGCAACAATCCTTTGCCAAAACTCACTGATCCAAGGAACATATCCTGTGCTCAGCTTTCTTTCTTTTTCTTTCCCCAAAAAACATCCCTGTTATCAATGGTCAACTATTTCGAGGGCTGACAGAGCACCTGTACATATAACCTTGTCTAACAAATTTCCTGATACGGGGGCAGGTACAGGGTTTAAGAGTTATTTCTCTCCATCATTTCCACAATCAATACAGGTAATACACGACAACTGTCCTGAGAATAATACTTTACAAATATTGAATGAAATTTCTTATGAATAACGTTTAAAAAATAAAAATAATTTTAAAAAAAGAAAGAGAGAGAGAGACAACAACAAAAACCCAAACATTATCTCTTGAATGTAATTTCTAATGAACAATGTTCAAGAAAATAACCAAATGTTATTTTGATCAGTAATGTTTCACACATGCAAAACCTATTGTATCTGCATCGGCCAAGAATAATAAAACATTTCTATAGCACACCTCTGTAGTATAGCTGATAGCTCTGTAGCTTAATACACACAATACACAAATAACATATCACAAACTATGGCAAATTTTCCTTAAATTCTATCACAAACAGTGATAGTCTTCTTTACTACAAGACAGGGACATCTTTTTCTCCACAGAATTGTACCGAGAGACAACATGTGCTGAGGGCAGGAAAACTGAATTTCCAAGAATCCCATTCCTGTCTTAAAAAGCTCATTTGTCTTCATTACAACCACTGCTTTTCTCTATTATGATGACAGCCTGCATAGCATGCATGTGTTTTAAGAGAGAGCAATAGAGACAGACAGAAAGACAAAAGGGGACAGAGATACAGAGACAGAGTTTCAGTTTCAGTTTCTTAAGGAGGCGTCACTGCATTTAGAAGAATCCATATTCGCTACACCACGTCTACAAGGCAGATGCCTGAGAACAGCATAACCGAACGCGCTTATCAGGCCTGGAGTGCATGCATGTGTATTTGTGTACATATCAGAGTGGATTTCTTTTACAGGATTTTGCACCTTTGTTGTCATGGGTTCTTTTTCAGTGCACCAAGAGCATGCTGCACAAGGGACCTCAGCAC
Organism: Babylonia areolata; assembly: GCF_041734735.1. Classification (NCBI taxonomy): domain Eukaryota; kingdom Metazoa; phylum Mollusca; class Gastropoda; order Neogastropoda; family Buccinidae; genus Babylonia; species Babylonia areolata. The sequence goes on along the minus strand of NC_134883.1, from coordinate 20,188,900 downwards.
AGCCCTTGCAGCCTTTGGAAGCATGATTTATTAAATCTGAAGAACAAGCATCACTGGTATTACACACACACAAAAGCAAAATGGCAATGAGATGGAAAGACTGCCCAACTAACACATGAACTGACAAAACAGCCAGACATAAATTTTCATGCAGACTGGGAGAGGGTCAGTTACTCAGACGTAAAAAGACCAACGGGTCCCAGTTCTAAGCAGAACTGCTCCAGTCAGAAGCACCCAACATTAAGTGGGCAGCGGCAGGCATCCATCACCGAGGTCACTTCCCACTTGGGACATTACATACAGGCCCCCTCACCTTCTACATTGCTGCCCCTCCCCCTCCTCTTCCTGCTCCTCTTCATGTCTTCACAGTCAAACCATCAGGTATGAAGCTCACATGCATACAGGTGTGTGTGTGTGTGTGTGTGTGTGTGTGTGTGTGTCTGTGTCTGTGTGTGTGTGTGTGTGTGTGTGTGTGCATGTTTGAGTGTGTGTGTGTGTGTGTGTGTCTGAGTTTGTGCGTTCACACGTGTGTGTGTGCATGCAAGTGTGCACATACATGCATGTGTATGCATGTACAGGTATGTTTAGGCAGACTGACAAACACATAAATATTGATCATGCCTTAAATCCGAGGTGCGTATATATGACCTGTCAGGATGAGGAGGAAAGAGAAACTGGAGAGAAACAGAGCACGGGACAACCTTGCATAAATTCAGCTATTCTAAGTGAGAGAGACAGACAAGGGCAGACTGATGAACAAAAGGAGAGTGATGGACCCTGAAGTACAAAAACTCAACCCACATCTCTCCACCTTCCTCACCCTATCCCCTTAACATCCCACCCCCTCTCCATCCACCTCCCATAAATCATCCTTTGCATTCCAGGCCAGTTCTTCAAGAACTCACCTGTTTATTACTCTGTAACCCCCTTCCCCTCCCTTAGTCCCCTTCACTCCCTGTCTCAGTCACTTGAAAGTGAATGGCTTGGTACTGGCAGGACTGTTGTTGATTTCTGGAACTGTTTCTGGTCTGTGTCTTCCAGCTTTGGTCTAAAAGATCTGATCACCAGGTTCTACTGGACCAGTGGTATCAATTCTTTCTTATCACTGCCTTAAGGCTGGGGGCGGGGGGGGGGGGGGGGTGTGGAGAGAGAGAGAGAGAGAGAGAGAGAGAGAGAGAGAAAGGATGTGAGGTGGTAATGGGGTGGGAGATGCAAAGGAGTACGGAGGGGGGTGGGGGTGGGGGGGGGGGGCTGAAGACACCTAACTTAAAACAAATGCCAGGTGGCACATAAGTAGGTGAGAGAGAGGGGGGGGGGGGGGAGCATGCGCATGTCCCAGAGTGTCAGAAGCTAGGAAACCCCACATAATCTGACAGTTCTTCAACCAGAGGAAAACCCCTAATCCACCTTTCTCAACATTTGCACATCATTACCTAATGAATGGGGTTGGGGTGCAAAGAAGAAGAAGAATTCACACCCTGAAGGATATGAACACTGAAATCATCACTAAAAAAAAAAAAATAATAACAGGTCATCAACAACTCACAACCCCATAACCATTCACCGAGCAGAGACAGGAGCCCACAGGCCATCAAGCATCATCACCCTGCAGTTTATCAGCTGCAAAAAAGGTTAATTCCCCACTCATAAATCAGTCACAGCCAGGACCAGGTTGAAAGCCCAAGGCAGTGATGAAACTCAACAGGCATGAGGCAGACTGTGAGAGATAGGAGCTGAGGACTCAGAGAGAGCCTGACAACCCAGACAGTTGCCATGCAGCCTCCCCAAGCAGTCCGCCTCTCATTAACAGCCTCATTAAAGACGGCAAGTCAGTGCTTATCATTGTCACCACTCCAGCTCCCCAGGTCAATGGTAAACACTTCTGAGTCAATGGTTCTCTTGCTGCTGGGATCTGGATGAGTGTGCCCAGTTTCTTTCTCTGTCTCTTTGATGGTGGTGTGGTGTGGTGTGTGTGTTTGTTTGTTGTATGTGTGTTGGCTTGAATGTATGCATGCATATGCATGCTCGTCTGTATATGTCTGCATACATGCTTGTGTATACATGTGTGTATAATACACTGCAGAATCTTTCCTTGGCTGAGAAATGAGTGGAGGGGGCGGGGTGGGGGTGGGGGGGGGATAGACTGATGATACAGAACCACAAAAAGATGTTCTTGAACAAGAAAAACTGATGCACTGAACTTGACAATGGCTCTCACAGACAAGCATACTTATGTGGGAAGACCAGCAGCAACAGAAGTGTACTGGTATAACTACAAGCTGCAAGTGATCAAGGCATCCAGTAAACAGCTGGACAACAGGTTTTGCATGTCCATACCATAATTATATAGGCAGTTCAATCAGTTAAACTCCATAACTGTGAACACTTAAGACAGAACCAAGCACAAAAAACAAACACATTACTGGAACCATGTCCACTTAGCTACTGGTGCCATTCTGTCTGGGACATGATCAAACACCTACAGACACCCAATGCCTTGTCTGCTCTCCGCTGAGCCCCTCCAGCCTACTAAGGTGCTAATTCACACCACTATCACAAGTGATAACTGAATCCTTGTCAAGGCAACCTCCAGCTCAAGATGTACACCACCTTATCACTTTTGTAACTCTTCTGGGACTGTTTATTTATCATTGTGCATGACAGTTAGTGAAATAAGCTTGCTGCAATGGGGTTTCAGCAACATTACTTCAGTTGAATAAACCTAAGTCATCTGAAATGATGCCCAACTGTTGACAAATTTGGTGTATCTCCTGAAAACTGGATACTGGCTTTAGATATCAACTATACAAACCTGTATATATGAAAAGAAAAGTTGTTAAAATGGTACAATAGAGCACACATATTCAAATACTTTAGACCAGGTGTAAGAAATCATAATGGCAAGAGAATAGGTTACTTGTTTCGGAGAGAATAGGTTGCTTGCTTTTAAGATTTTTGTGTATGTGTGTGTGCATTTCCATCAAGCACAGATTTAAGCACACGACCACAAGACAAGAAGACAACTGACACAAACTGGAAAAAAAAAAAAAAAAAAAAAAGGTAAAGGGATAGGCAACTGGAAACTCCACAAGTTGTGTGCGACTCAGAACACTGTTGAATCATCTGACATCAAGACCAGTCACTGGCATAAATATGGACAGATTGTGTTCCAATGTCAACGAACTGTCCTTACTGACTTCTTGATGGTCATGCAGCCACCCTGACCCTACTTCAGGTAAACGTCAGACCTGTCTCTTTGCTTCATTTGTCAAGTTTTTTTTGTTTGAAAAAAAAAATCAATCATAGTAAGCCTGAGAACTTAAAAAAACAAAACAGGAAGCCAGAAAGCAAGCAATACAGCTGCCCGGAAGAACAGCCAAATTTTCTGAATCTGCCCATGTGGCTGTCAATGCCCATTATGTATAAAAATATAAAAAAACCTGATTGCTCCCATTTTCTTTTTATTCTGCATTCATGGCCTGTAACTCACTCACCCACTCATATGCATGAGTGGGTTTTTCCATGAAGACAAATGTTACCCCACCATGTATGGAACCATACTCTGTTTTCAGGGTGTGCACACTGGGTATGTTCATGTTTCCATAACCCTTCAAACGCTGACATAGATTTCAGGATCTTTAACATGCATATTTGGTTTCCTGTATGTGTATACACACACAAAGGGATTCCAGTTATTAGCAGTTCTGCACAACTGTTGACCTGGGAGATTGGAAAAAATCTCCACCCTTAACCCACCAGGCACTCTAACTGGGATTCAAACCCAGGGCCCTCAGACTGATTGTCCAACATTTTAACGACTCCACTGTTGTGCCCATCACTCCCATTTCAATGTTCACCAGATAAAAACAACAACCAAAAAACCCCGTCAATCTGAGAGATGGTATAATTAGATTAGCAGTAGAGCATGTTGTCACACCACTGAAAAAACAGAAGTCAACTGAGCCTTAAAATATACGTACAGTGCAACATGGACTGAATTTCATGGACTAATGGATGAAAAGGCTTTGGTGCAGATTGAAAGTGTACTCTCTAATTAGTTATTTGAAACACAGGAAAAAGACGACTCAATTTACTGTTTCTTGTAGCCCTATAACCACAGACCAAAAGCATGTTTAAAGTCTTCAAATTGAACAGAAACATCAAGATCCAGTTCCTTTGAAATAAAAATATCTAAATAACACCACTTTATGGCTAATTATATTAGGGGGTACTTAAGGCAGGGGCCATTCCCCTCTATTGCCTGCACATACACCCTCCCCCTCCAACCCCCCTCCCCCCCCCCCCCCCAAACCCCCCACGCCCCCAAAAATCTAATTAATCTCGTAAGCATAAACTCTACCCTAGATTTCTCACACCCTTTCTCTCTCTATATGAACTCATCTGCACACAAAATCTCATTCTGAATAGATCAATGAGGTATACCCAGAAACTGTTTTAAAACAACCACCTAACAAAAATGTACCGGCAGAAAATTTTGTGGTGGCTCTGAATTAATCAAATTTGCAACCCCATTTCAAACACACTGGGATACAGAAATGCAAAAAATAAATGGTCATATTTTTGGAACATTGAAATCAGTACTCCCTCAAAACTACGCAAATCAATGATGAAACATTTCCCATCTGTTCATCATTTTCTAAATCCGCTACTCTGGATGATATTACACAGCATGATGGTGGCTCCAGTAAGAAGCCCCCTTCCTGCCATCCCCCAAACTCCTTTCATGGTTTTCCATTTGTTGTGTGTAACAGTGTGATTTAATACAACATATTTATACACTGAACTGCACATGCATCCATGCCCCTCAAACAATATAAAAAAAATACAGAAAAATATATATTGATAAATAAGAAGTGGAAGGAAACCATACCTGCTGTCAATTCAATCCAGTGATAAGTGAAACAAGAAAAAGTGAACGGTCTGTTTCAATGCCTGCCCCCCTCTGGGCGGTGCCAATCTCCCAAGATTAATGAAGCCAGCTGAGGATGGCTGCACACCACACTGAACAAGGAACCCACCAGCAATTAGCCACAGTCTCGTTCACTCACACCAACAAGATGATGTCAATCGCATAGATGTTTTCCCAGAATCTTTCCTCTTTTTTTTTTCTCTTTTTTTTTCCTTTTTTCCCCCCCTCTCTCTCTCTGTTCTTCCTCTTTTCTGAATCAGTTTGATCACAATGAAGCTCTGATCCCAGCACTTTTTAACCAAGTTAATCACAAACTACAGAACTGACTGATTCAGAGTAAGGACAATGGACTTCTTGGTGACAACTTTGCCACTATCCAATAACTGATTCCAAGAGGGGATGAATGGCTGATCTGACAGATCACAGGATAGGAAAAAAGTACTGATAATCTGCTCTTAGGTGCGGATGAACCAGCAATCCCTCTCTTCTAGGCAATGTTTGTGAGTTAACATACTGTTTTCATTTTCTCAAACTGTCTGAAGACTTGGCTCCTCCCTAATGCTGCCAATCTTCCCTCTCAGCCTAAGAGGGGGGCGGAGCTATTTCTATCTCTGGGACTGCCCACGGCCACTCTAAATATGATAGGGATCTTAAAGGGGAGGTGGAGTTTGCTGCAACTGAGGGAGGGCATAAAATGTTAGACACATGCCTGCTTCTGTGAATTGATATGTTTGCCAAAGTGTTAAAATGCTGTTTGCAATCTTGTCACACTAGAAGACAAGCAGTTGAGTCCATTGCAAAGCAACTGTGCAATGATGAAAGATTTCTTACCACCATCACCCCCTCTCTCTTCTGATGTGCTCTTTCTCTCCTCTCTCTCTCTCTTTGCCTCTTCCCTATGTCTACTTCTCATCCTTCTTTCTCATGTATGCATGCACACACAAACACACATATGTAGTCTCACTCACACATCCATAAGGGTGCATAAATGCATGCACAAATGCGCACACGCACGCACACACGCACACACACACCCACACACACCTGAGAGAACTTTAATGCATGCTAATGTACACTGAACACACACACACACACACACACACACACACTCACACACACACACAAACAAGCACTTGCAGAGTATGTTAACTGCTACCCCTCCCCCTCCTCTCCTGCTACCCTTCTCCTCCTCTCCATTTCCCTGTAACACTCTTATCCTTCTCTACACCACCTCACTTTTTTTTTAACTCATGTTGGGGTGACTGATAAGGATAGTCTGCTCCTTCAGAGGTTATATGTTTCAGCCAACACACAAATAGAGGCGAATGGATGGGTGGGTAGGTGTGAGGAGATTATGGTTGGGGGAGGGTGCACGGGGAGGGGGCAGGGGGGAAGAATTCTGACAAAGACAAGACATAGGATGAGGAGGGGTTAGAGAGAAGTGGTGGTAGTGGTGGTGATGGTGTGATGGGTGAGGGATGGGGGAGGGGAGTGAAAAACTGAAGACATAAAAGAGAAGAGAGGTGGCAGCACAGTTATCTGCAAGGCCATCTTTAAAACCCTGCTGTGATTGTCTCCCCTGTTTCATACACTCTTCAGCCTGGATGGGCATGCCGGCATTGACAGAGAGAGAGAGAGAGAGAGAGAGAGATAGAATTCTTACAATTGGTCAAGCCATAAGGAATAAGCTAGCATCACCTCTAGGCTATACATGGTACAGACATCTCATTGTCACAGAGTTTTAATTGTATCCAAAAGTTTCTTTCTTCACCCTGTTCCTGCAACTGAGTTAAGCCAGGCAGTTGTTTGGCGTGCTCAGGAGAATGATTAGTAATTATCATTAATAATAATGAATAGTATTTATCCCCTGTTGTGACGGAAAGTTGACACCTCACTGAGAGGTCTAGGGGTTGAAGCCCTTCCTGAAGCTGACAGATTTTAAAAAAATAAAATAAAATAAAGATTTACAAAACCACAATAACAGTGCAGGAAGTACAAATGTTTTACTGTTCTGCAGAGGTCAATATCAATTTGTTTTTTTTAAATAGCACATGAACACACAAAAGAAAGATCAATGTTTCAAATTAGCCTAGAAACTGGTATGAAATGAAATAAAACAAAAATATTTTCTGCTGGTAATGGAGATGAATTTTTTGTACTGCGGCTATAGATCCTAGATCTAAATAACATACACAAACTGCAGCCATCAAAGTATTACCCATCATCAGCTGACTTTATCTCTGCGCAAATGTATACACACACACACACACACACACAATATTTAGGGCTTTTTTTGTTGCATATAGTGGCCAGTGGCCCAAGTGGCCAGACACAGATCCCGCCTGCATGTGCGTGTGTTGGCACGCGCACACAAGCATGTGTTCGTGCATCTGTATGTGTCTATGTTTGCGCATATACCGGTGTATGTGTGTGTGTGTGTGTGTGCGCGCGTGTGTGTGAGAGAGACAGAGAGAGAAAGAGAGAGAGACTTCCCTGTTACACTAGGTTTCGTGTGAAAAACATATCGGGGCCACTGCCACATCAGTACCCTCCAAAAGACAGGTGTGAATCCTTTTTTTTGTGTGTGTATGTAGTTGTTTTTAATTCAAAATGTGTTTAATTGCTTGTTGTTTTTTTAAGTCAAGTGTGCTAGATGTCATCAGAATGACTCGGAATTTACTCTTAGCCGAAACTAGTAAGGGATAATGTTTGGAACAAGAGTTGGTTCCATCAACACAGATTAGAAATGGGCCTTTCATTATCTGGACAGATGAAAAGAGTGTCGCAGCAGTCGCAACAGCCCTTGTTGGGGACAGCATACCAAAGTTTCCCCTTTCCCATTTTCTCTCCAGACTTGCACAGATCTCAGAACTGACCTTTGGTGCTTTTCTGCGGCAGAGACACCAAACTGACTAACAATGTTGGTGTGTTTTTTTCTTTTTCTTTTCTCCCCCCCCCCCCCCCCCCCCCCCCCCCCCCCCCACCCCCCCCTTCCTTTTTCCAAGCGCATCAACACATTTCCATGTAGCTTTCACATGACCAAAATCATAAACACACACTGAAATGCATGTTGATATCACCCATTCCTCCTCTCTTTTTTAGAACAGAACATAATTACCTGTAAAATACACACCCTGCCACACACATACACACATGCAGCATGAAAATGTGCTGTGCATTCTTACACATACACACGTTCTGCCACATGCACATGCAAATATATGGTCAGTCATTCAATTTTCACACATATGCACATACCCACATGCAAAAACCACATGATCTCACTCATACTTTTTTTTTGTTTTTGAAAAGCTGCCTCATGTGTATTCACCCCTCCCAAGTCCTAAAAAACGAAGAAGAAAAGGGCTATACCAAGAGAAAATAGAAAGGTTTATGCGAAACAGCTTATATACACATAGACAGAACATGACTTTCTGCTTCACTTGACTGATCTTGTATAAAAGTACAGCTTTTTTGTGCGTTGCACTTCTTTGATGTTTGTTGCTTTTTTTCTTTTACAACATGCATTTTGCTAAGCAACTTTCTTTCTTCTTCTTTCTTTTGTTGTCGGAAACAGATCTTTCTCAACTCCCAAACTCCTGTTCTGTATTTTCACCTCCTAGAAAAATAAAATGTAAATTTACAGAGACTGAACAATAATGGTCAAAGAAAACGGGTAAAAAGTGCAATAAAACAGAAAAGAGTAATAAGATAAACAAAACAATCAAAAATCTAATAAAACAACAACAAAAAATGCAAAAAATTTTTTAAAAGAGTATATATTTGAGTCTGAATAAAGGATAGTAACTACATGATTACAATAAGCATCTGAGGGATCAACTGCACAGATTTTCATTCCTTTTTTCCCCCACTTACATCAAAAAAGAAAATATTTTGGAAACATTCCTTATCAATTATGCATTTGTTTTTTGCAGTTCCTCATTTGTTGTAGTGAGAGTCACACAGAGAGAGAGAGAGAGAGAGAGAGAGAGAGAGAGAGAGAGAGAGAGAGAGAGATAGTCAAAGAGAGAAAGAGAGAGAAAGAGTAATGGACTTCCAAGGTATGCATTGCAGCAGCAACAAAAAAGCAATCACAATAGTGACACATCTTTCCTTCCAGACACTATGACCTAACACCTGAGTCATACCAATCAGTCTGTTACCTTCAGATCATGTCTCTGAACATGACATGATCCTTTCAGGAAACAAAAAAGAAGAAAAAAAAGCCACAGACATAAAATAATAAAAACAAATAAACATGCAGTATATAAATACATAGTACTATTCAAATGCAAGAATAAAACATGAAAAATAATTGTTTTTTTCATCAACGATGAACAAAAAGACTGCACACAAATACTGTAGGAATGCAGACACCACGGCTAAATATTCATTCTTCTGGCCCCCACCCTTCCTCCTATTCTCCCCCCAACCCCTTCCCCCCATCTGCCCCCTCCTCCCCCATTCTTGTTCTTTTCTCCCTTCTTTTTTTCCTTTATACCTTTGGTGTCAATATTGTTTTGTTTACATAATAGCATACATAACACAGTGGAATACCACAGTAAAAGACAGACAGTGGTGCCTCGTCAAACAGGGGAGAGACAACAAACAGAGGAAAGAAAGCAAGGGGAGGGAGAAACAGTGGGGGTGTGCAAGACTAAAGAGCCAGAGGAATTGGGTGTGTTTTCTTCTACCTCACATGTTTGTTGCTATTTTTTTTTGTTTGTTTCTCACTCTAAAGAATGACATAACAAACAGATTTAGAAACGCAGATCCCCAAAGCAAAAGAAAATATTTTCCAGCAATGTTATTTTGAGACTCAACCAGCTGATAAGAACTTGGGATTTGTGTGTGTGTGTGTGTGTGTGTGCGTGCGCACGTGTGTCACTGTAGTGTGTGTGTGTGTGTGTGTGTGTGTGCGTGCGTGCGTGCATGTGCGTCACTGTACTGTGTGCGTGTGCGTGTGCGTGTGCATGTGTGTGTGTGTGTGTGTGTGTGTGTGTTCATGTTCATGTGTCTGTGCTTGTGAGTTTCACTCTGTGAATGGAGGTTTCTGAGTGTGTACAATAATATCTTGTAAACCACTGGACCAATTCTGATTAAACTTGGACCAACTGACAATTTGAAACATCAAGGACAGGAAAAACATTTAGATGTCTTGACTGTCTCATTCTTCTTTGGCAGGAGGTCTGCAGTAAGCATCAAGGAAGACAAGAAACTGAGAAGAGATAGGAAGAGGAAGAGGGATACAGAGAGGAAAAAACAAAAACAAAGAAAATTTGGAACACACACAAAGGGAGAAGGTAGTAAGATGGAGGGGAAGGGAAAGGCTGGGGGTGTGGGGGGTTTACAGGGATGTAGGGACAAAGGTTGACTTCAGACAGACACACATACATGGACAGAGAGAAAAAGAGAATGGGAAGTGGACAGAGAGGATGTGGTGAGTGAGGCAGACCAGCCACCTCTCCATCCAACCCTCTCCCCCTCCCCCACCCCCTGGTCCCTCACTAAACACAGTTAGACAAACCCAATTTCCACAGGTAATTACACAGCAGGAAGCACACAGTAAGCTGCCCCCTAAGACTGCTGCTTCAGAGGCACTGGTGGGAGGGACAGGAGGGGAGGGAAGGGGAGGAGAACTACTGTGAGCAGACTGCCTGCTATGTCAGGAATGGCGGTCACACTTTACAAAGTTGAACAACTACTACCACCCCCTTGGCATGCACACCCAGACCGAGCCTACCACCACCGCCACCACAACTCATTACTCTCTTCCTCCTACTGTACACTTGGGGCCCCTTTAACTGGGCAGAACCAGAGAATAAATCAGACACTTTTTCCATGTCTGCCTGTACTGTGCGCCAGCATCTCTTGTCTCATTCTTCTCCCTCTCCTCAGACAGCGGAGGGTGGGTGGTGGTGGGATGGGGTGGATACATTCAGACAGATCTCCATTCCCAGACAGACAGGAGAGGGAGGTGGGGTTGGTTGTGGAAGAGAGAGGTGAGGATCAGGAGAGAAACAAACATCTCAAAGAGACACAGGCTGCCAGTCTTTGACAGAGGAGACAGAAAACAGAACGATTCTCTGACAACTGAAATTTCAACTATCTTTGCTCCATGTGAACCCAAAAACAACAAAATGGATACCAAAGGATTAATAAAAATCAATCATTAAATAGCATATAAAACTTATGTCCTATCCATGCTGTACTTGTTAACTGCACAATAATTAATTTGGTTGGAGTCTATGACCGTGGATAAACTACACAGAGAAGTCTTAAAATCAACAGTCTTTCCTTCAAAGTTTCTGCGCCAAATTAGGGGGAAAAAAAAAAAAATGCTGCATCTTTTGTTCGAGTACACTGTCCTTCGAAACTATGCATAATCTACTGTCAGTCAAACAACTGACAGCTATTCTTCATGGCACTGAAAGAGAAGGAAGCACATGTTGTAGGTAGCTTACCCTAAAAAGAACACGACCTACACATTGTAAGTAGTTTTCAAAATATTTGAACATGACCTAAATATTGTAAATAGCTTACACGCAAAACATGACCCACATATTGTATGCAGTTTACCCACAAATTCATGACCCACATATAAAGTAGGTGGAACTAAGGACCATTAACTGTAAAACTGAAAGAATGGTAAGAGAGATTTACAGAAAAGACACAAACTGACAAAGCAAAGAGTAGAGGGGAAGAGCAATGGATACAAAAACCCCAACAAATATGGGTGTGTTTTTTCGCGTGTTTTTTCCCTTTTTTAATGGGTGTTTTCTTGGGGGAAAGAGGGGGGTTGGGGGGGGGGGTGTGTGGTGGGGGGGGGGGAGAGGAAATGGAGGAGAAGTGCAGAGGAAGGGAGGGGTGATACTGAAAACTCCGAGGATGAGTAACACCACACAGTGAAGGAAGTGTGGTGTGGTGGAGGAAGCAATGAAATATAAAAAAAAAAAATAATAATAATAACAACGCCAGCTTCTGTTGGGGAGGAGAAAAAAGGAATAAATTGTAAAACTTCACTGGGGTGGAGAAGCAGAGTGAGACAGACACACACTGACAGATGGGGAAGAGTGTAGGTACAGGATTTCTCTTTCTTATTCGGGGATGGGGGACATTGTGTGTGTATGTGTGTGGGTGGGGGGTGAGGGGGTGGAGAGGGGGGGATAGGGGTTGGGGGCAGGTAGTGAGGAAAATTTCTTTTTAAAGTGCGAGGAAAGAGAAAAGAAAGAAAGACATAAAGAGAGAGAGGGGGGAGACAGACACAGAGAGAGAGAGAGAAAGAGAGATGTACACACGAGGGAAAAGAAATACAGGAACAACCATGAAACTTTTTGGAGGGGGTGGGGGTGGGCAGCAGCAGCACCAGATGTTGACAGAAGCAATGACAAAAACATAACCAAAAAAAGCAGGGACATAAATGAAAGGCCGGGAATAAAGCGTAATTTACATGCCTTCTTCCTCATGTGTTTTTTCCCTCCACCAATACAAAACTATGTGGCTTGTGCACACAGTCAAGACAGATCTCCAGACAAACAGGAAGGAGTTGGGGGTGGGGGAGGTTGAGAGGGATGAGGGCTGAGGGAGAGAAGGAGGGGGGGCACAGCAGCAAGGAAGGAGAGCAGGAGATTAGTCAAAAGGAAAAAACAATCAGGGAAGAAAACAGAAACTGACAAAGACAAAATAGTTCTGGAAAACTGCAGGTAAGAGGGGGGAGCGGAGGTGGGGGCAGAAGGGGGGTGGGGTGGGGGAGGATGGAGGTTGAAAATCTGGAGGTCTGTTTCTTAGTTCAATCATTGATGGAGCAATTCTTAAACCCAAATAAGCGGTTTATTGCTGAGGAAGGAAACATACTCTGCAGCAAATTTCTTGTGGGGAAAAAAAAAGAAAGAAAAAAAAAGTCAACCCCATGTGGAAAGAAAATACAGAACCACAGCTGATGGAAAGAGAATTTCAAGGGGAAAATGGTAGATGATAGGCTGGTTTGGCAGGGGTGGTGAGGAGGGAGGCTTTATGCAAACCCCAGAAAATCACGGCCTGTCAGACCTGAAGGAAGCAAGAATACAAACAGAGAAGGGAAATAGGGCGAAACTCTGACCTTGCTCTAGAATCGGGCCTCATTTTCCTCCTCTTAACAAAAAACTAAGCAAAACACAAACTTTACACACATTCCTTTGAGTGAGAAAAGAAAAGAAAATGTTCAAGCCACATCCAAGGTTAACTACTTTCCTTGTAAAAAGATAAAATAAATAAAACAAAATAAAATAAAATAAAATAAAATAAACTCTTATATCCTTCAACTCTTTCTTCAACATTGAAAAAACAGAGCCATAGAGACAGACAGTAAATTCCTATTCAACAGACAACCAAAAAAAAAAAAAAAAGTAATTCTTTCACACCTATGGCTGGCAATCACACAGAGCTTCACAATCTACCATCAAACATAACAGGTCAAGAAGAACACTCTGTGGCAGCTGATAATACAAGAAAAAAAGAAGTGCTAAGATATTTGATAAAAAGAAAAGATGATATATAAAAAAAAAAGGAATGCTAAGAGACTTTACAAAAAGAAATAGTATTCAAAGAAAATATATTAAGATAATATCAAAAACAAAGTGATCAGAGATGTTATAAAAAGACTTGTTTTCAATTTTATGTACAGGTTTTACAAAAATAAATAATAATAATAATAAAGCTCTTAAGAATAAATAATTCAAAAGAGATAGTAATCTTTTAAAAAGTGCAATATTTTTTTTAAAAAGAAAAAACCCATAATGAAAAGATAACAGAAAAAGGGCAAAAATTACATAAAAAGGAAAAAAAAGGTGCCGAGATTATATATCTCCTTGCTGTGGAACACCATCCTTTCACTTCATAAGAAACTCCCCAATATGCTGTTTTTAGAAAGACCACGGTTTCTAATAAGCTTGTTCTGGCGCATGCATACGTGCACATGCACATGTACATATACACCTTAGCATTCACAAGTGTCTGTTGATGGACTTTTTTTTTCAAACTCTGGAACAGTCTCAAAGATACACCCAAAATAGTTATTGTAGAATGAAAAACAATCTTCCATTAGAAACCATTTCATTCTTGACTTTGGTCAGATGTCATGAAAAAATTTACCTGTTGTGTGTGTGTGTGTGTATGAGAAGTTCCCCATATTCTTACCTGGTGAAACTTACACATAAAGGTTTGACTTTATAAACTGTTCTTACCTATTGTCCAGAGGAGTATTTATTGAAGAAACGTAACACAAAGTACTAACATTTCCCTTAATAACAAAACAAAAAAAAAATTGTCAACTTGATCTGATCAAAGTATTTGCAAAAAATGTGTCCACCTATCAAGACAAACAGTTTCTTGCAAATTACTGCACAGTCCTGACAAAGCTTAGACAACACCAAACAATACAAATTTTCCAAATCAATCTGAAATATCTTGCTTCAACCTCGCTACAAAATCACAGTATCAAAACTCAATATTTGAGCTTATCTCTCTCTCAAACAGACAAAAAATAGTAATGCTGCAGCTTGATCTGTCATATAAGAGCTTCTGATGAGACTGATCTTCAGCCAATATCACACTTCAGATGGGATTTGGGAGATGCAAGGGGGATAGGTTTTCTCTTGCCAACACGCACTTGATATAATTACCCCTCATCAAACACCATATGCAAAACAGATTTGTTTCAGTTATGCGAAAGTTATGCAATAAATATGTGGCAGTGATGAGAGCATCATCCAAAAACAAAAGCAGAATGAAATAATGTGTGTGTGTGTGTGTGTGTGTGTGTGTGTGTGTCTATGTCTGTGTGTCTGTCTGTGTGTCTGTGAGTGTGTTCATGCATGTGTGCATGTGTGTGTGTGTGTTTGCAAAGATAAATCCACAGGCAAATATACACACGTGTGCGCCGGCCAGGTAAAAATATGTTTAGATACGCACACACAAAATCAATGATGCATTAAGTAGTGTGTGTGTGCATGCATGAATGTGTGTATGTATGCATCCATAACAGTGTATGCACGCACACCTGCACCCAACATCCGTATCATTGGAATACCAGAGCAGAGGGATGTCTAAGCATTATGTGAACCTACTACAACAAGTCAGTGCCAGATCATGACAGACAGACAAACAGTTGGCACACATCAACTTTTACACCACTGCAATCCACGAATACCAAAGTCTGCTGACAGGGACCATAAAAACAAGACTGGTACACTGGGTGGTGGATGAAGACAGAGATGGGGAAAGGAGGAAGGAGAGGTAAGAGGCTGAGGGCCATGAAAAGGGAAAGCATAGGGAGAGGAAACAACATCCAAAAACAGGGCTTGATGTGGGCACAGACAGTTTGGCAGGAAAGGTTTGGAAGAGCAGTGTGGGGAGGAAGAGGGCAACAAGACCCACAGGCAGGTCAGAGACAAAACAGAGGGCTTTAAGAAGATACAAAAGTGGCCCATGTGACCACACACACACACACACACACACACACACATGTGCGCGAAATGTGACAAGACAGACAGAAAAAAAACAGACAGAAAGAGATCCTGAGCACCAGCTGCAGAGAGGGTACTGAACAGCCAGGGCCAGATAGAGGGAGACAGAACAACAGCCAGAGCCAGATAGAGGGAGACAAACAACAGCCAGAGCCAGAGCCAGATAGAGGGAGACAGAACAACAGCCGAGCCAGAGGCAGAGAGAGGGAGACAGAACAACAGCCAAAGCCAGATAGACGGAGACAGAACAACAGCCTGAGCCAGATTGAGAGAGACAGAACAACAGCCAGAGCCAGACTGAGAGAGACAGAACAACAGCCAGAGCCAGAGAGGGAGACAGAACAACAGCCAGAGCTAGAGCCAGAGGGAGACAAAACAGCCACAGCCAGACAGAGGGAGACATAACAGCCAGACCCAGAGCCATATAGAGGGAGACAGAACAACAGCCAGAGCCAGAGAGGGAGACAGAACAACAGCCAAGCCAGAACCAGATAGAGGGAGACCTAACAACAGCCAAAGAGAGAAAGTTCAAACAGAAGAGCCATAGAGAGAGGAGAGACAGAAGGAGATTCATAACCAGATAGAGAAGGGGGCTGGAGGAGGGGGGAGGGGGGGAGGGCAGGCAAAAAGAGAGCTAGAACCAGACAGAGGGGTGTGAGTCAGAGAGACAGAGAAGAGCGAGAGCCACAGAGAGGGAGCAGACAAAAAGAGAGCTAGAGCCAGAGAGAGGGGGTGAGTCAGTGCCACAGAGCCAGAGCAAGAAATGGGGGGGAGGGGTGGGGGGGGAGGAAGGGGGAAGACAAAGAGGTAGAGCCAGAGAGACATGGGGAGAGGGGGGCAGACAAAGAGGAAGAGCCAGAGAGACATGGGGAGAGGGGGGCAGACAAAGAGGAAGAGCCAGAGAGACAGGGGAGGGCAAACAAAGGTAGAGCCAGAGAGACGGGGGGGGGGGGGGGGGAGAAAAAGAAAAGAGCCAGAGACCTTGGGGAGAGATGGAAAGACAGAGAGAGTCACAGAGAGGTAGAAGACAGAGAAAGAAAGTGAAGAGCCAGAGCCAGATAGACAGGAGGAGACAAAACAAAAATAGAGCCTGAGTTTGAGAGGGAGGGAGACAAACAGACATTGACAGATGTATGGATATGGATGAGAGTGAGAGAACATAGTGACGGGGAAAAACAGACAGACCAACTGCAAGCAGAAGGCAATTGACAGACCAGTGACTACACAAACAGGGAGACAGGGCAGCACTCACAAGTGACAGCTGGTTCTTCTTGAAACCACACACACTGGCACACTCTCTACTCCTATCCCCCACCCCTCCCCCACCTCCCTCTCTGCAGGCATGTACACACTTTATTTCCAACCTCCCCCCCCGCACCCCTTCCCTACCTCAGCACTTGCCTCCAATCTAAGCACGCATACACTTAATTTCAGACACCACATATGCAAATGATCATCATAATAATTCACAGGCAAGCGCAAGCACAAACATCCACGTGCCCATTAATTATTCTCTCCCTGCAGTCTGGTTTACGGGGAGCACTTGAAGACACTCTAACACTTCAAGCAAACAGAAAATTAAATCCTGCCCCAATCGCTTTCACCTCTTTATAAAGAATAAAAACAGATCTCCTCCCCTCTCCCCACCATCAAATTCTTCCCACAAAACACTAGGTCAAGGCATAGTAATGTACTTTTCTATGTGAAAACAAACATGGTTATTACACAGGCTCTGTAAGTACAAATGAGTCACAACAATATTGCAGCTACCACATATGCCTCTGGTGTATGCTGAAAAATTGTTTTTTTACCTTTATGTAAATATTCATTTAAATCTACTGACAGTGTTTTGTTTCTTCCTGACACATTTATGAAGATTAACCTACAGACATACACACAGGTAATATCCAACTGATCCAAATCACTCTCCTCTTGGATCACACTTCAACACAGACAAGACCATCACCCAACCTCTTCCATTCAGCAAACTCAGCACCATCAACCAACACCGTTTTTTTTAATCAATGTATGACCTACCTCAGCCGTGTATTTTCCATTGGGAATGAGATTTCCGCCGTACTTGATCTCAATGTCGTACTCGCCAGGGGCCTCGGGCGTGAAGGCGATGCTGTAGGTGCTATCATCATTGTCCACGATGTCGACGTCAATGTCGCGGCCGCTTGGTGATCGCACGCGACATGTGATGCTGCCTTTCCCAGCGTCAGGAGCATCCACACTGATAACAGTTTCTTTGTTGAGCGGGATGACCTTGTCAGCACCATCTGTCAATGAAAAAAGGCATCAGGTCAAAGTTGTACACTATGCACTGGTGTCTAAATTGTCATTCAGAAATATTATTCTGATGTACACTAATGTTTTTTTTGTTTTGTTCAATAGATTACACGGCTTCAGATAATTATTTTCCAACTTGTGTGGAGTGTGAGTGTGAGTGTGTGTGTATGTGTGTGTGTGTGATTGTGTTGTTATATTTCAACATGACAATTTTACCATCACAAACTATTTTTGTTCACCAACCTAAAAAAAAAAAAAAAATTAATAAAGAAATTAAAAAATCCAAAGACCAATTGTAAATCTTCCCAGTTCAAACCTGAAGAGTTTTTGCTGTATGTTGTAGAGTTTCAGCAACTTTCAGACTGGATCTGAGTGCTGTGAATATAGACTGAAGCTGCCTAAATGGCAAATGAAAAATGGCCATTAACAGTAAAAGCTCACCTATACAGCCGCAGCCCATTCAAGTAAACATTAGACAATCATGAAAAGTATAGCTGTGGATAAAATCAAGTGATGATGATCAAAATGATGACAGCAGATGGCTTTTGTTGCTGTGGCCATTACTTATACTATTAATACTATGAATATGATTGTTGGTACTGCTACTGATGAACAAAATGAACTCACGAACAAAATGTCATGCTATACTATTAATACTATGAATATGATTGTTGGTACTGCTACTGATGAACAAAATGAACTCACGAACAAAATGTCATGCAGCACCTAAAGGCTATCAGTGCTACTTAAGTCAATCAAGGTACACACAAATAAATACCCTCAACAGCATTACTTTCTGCTTTGTCCAAAATTTATACGTGGAAAATCATTCCTCTTAAATCGCTCTAATTTCTTTGAAAATAGCAACTGCCAAAAATTAACATTCTAAGTAATCAAAGACGATACTTATCGCGTTCAAAGTCATTTTCACCAATATTTTTGTTACTATACAATGAACATTGTCCTTTTTCATAACCAATGGTCACTTAGAGGCGTCAACTGATTATTTTTACCAGTGTTTTTACTCTTTACAATGAACACTGTCCAACTTAACCACTTGACTGCAATGTTGGCAAATGGCGTACATCATGAACTGTCGCTCACCAATGCTGTGTTGACGTGCACCATATGTCATGATACAAAGTTCTTTCTTTCTCAGCTTGCATTACAGAAAAGACAATCTGCTAACCATCAAATTAGCTCCCTTGAGAGCTCTTTCTCTCCTGAGTACCATAAGCTAAAAATGTTCAGCTTATTATCATATTTATGGCGAATGTTTTACAAGCTTGTACGAAGCTCAAGTTGTGTTTGCAAAGCCATGGCTGCACGCAGACAAACCCAAACCCTTGAACAAGTATTGGAAGAAATCTTTCAAGATGCAAATAGTAGAGATGAAGATTTTGGACTTACTGTTGTTCTTGATGTTGTAGCACCTACATGATGGAATGACAGTCCAGATTTTTTAATTGCATTTTATGGAATGTTTGTGTCAGATTGACTCATTACCTGAACCTGTGAGTGTTAAAAACAAAATCATGGTTCATTTTCCTTTCATTTGATATTACTTTTATACACTTATCAGTACTTTTTGAAATATAAACAACTTAAGATAATCGGTGTGTTTTTCTTGTTTTTCTGAAAATTTTCTCAGCAAAGGCTATAGCAAAACGTACTAGCAGTAAATGGGTCAAGTACCTGAGATCTTGTACTTAGAGGCATGAAAAGATCATTTTCACCAGTGTTTTTGTTCCCTTATAATGAACACTGTCCTTTTTCATTACCCAAGATCTTGCACTTAGAGGCATCACATTATTGTTATCGCCAATATTTCTTTTACAATACAATGAACACTTTTTTTCATTACCTAAGATCTTGCACTTGGAGGCATCTCCAGTGGGTACTGCCTCCACACTGAAGGGAGCACCAGGCACATCCTCTCCACCATACTTGACAATGATGTCGTAGTCACCAGCATCTTCAGGGGTGTAAAACACATCATATGTTCCATCTCCGTTGTCTTGGACATAGGGCTGGATGAATGTGCCATCTGGGCGCTGTGAGAAATGAAACAAAGATTCTATTTTAGGATGGTAAAGGAATAATTGCACAGACCCAGATTTTGACACACAACCAACAGACCTGGAGGAATCTGGTGAATGGTTCTTCTGTGCAACACCTCTATGACTCTGAACACAGTTGAGGGAGAAGAAGAAGAAAGGAATAAGCGTAACATGTTTTTCTTTTCTTTCACATCTGAGCTTCTAGGCAAAGAAAAATGAAGGTGAAAGAAAAAATATGAAAGCAAAAACATTCACTTATGCAAAATATACTAAAGTACATTAGTACGCACAGAACATAATGAATATTAGTATTGATGAACAATTAAATAAAGCCATGAATAAACAAAAACAAGGGGCTTGCATTGGACAGGAATCAGACCCCTGTCAGAGTCTGCACCAGTTGGCCACGTTATAGTATGTGTAAAAAGGGGATAAGAGGTGTGATGGAAAAAAAATCAAAAATGAGTGAAAGTAAATAATAAAAGAGGGTGGGGGAGAATGAATGACATGCAGACTGACAGAAGACATTGAGAGGCATGAACATGTTTTCAATAATCAATCACATTTTGTTGATAACAATAGATATAAAGCACCACCACATATTTTTCATTAAATATGCATGATGTATGTTTTCAAATAACTTATAACTTCATTCCACATGAGTATGCTCACAAATTTAAACCTCTGAAAAAGACTACACTTACAATACAATGTATAAACAGGAAAAAAAACCTACTGTCAACCTGGTGCTCTGCTGCTTGGATCAAACCAGCTAGCAGGGTCCAATTTTTTTTTTTTTTTTGACAAGCTGGGGAACAAACCTCATACTTCAATTAATAGTTTTTCCAACAATTGCACTGCTAAATCCAGGTTCCATTTGACTCAAAATCTCTGATACTTGCTTTTTTGCTCACATGTTCATCTAACAGTGCCAGTTCAAAATTAGTTCCATACAAATGGAAATGCAGAAACTTAAACACACTATTTTGATGTGCACCTTCTTTTTGTTTTCAGACATAAATCCTGAAGTTTTTGCCAAACAGCAGAGAAATGAAAATTACAGGTGACAGCAATGCCTATCTACAAACGCTGATTTCCATAACCTCCACAAAAAAACAAAACCGCTTGGAGATAAATCACCGATTCAGACCTCCACTTCACTGACACCTCCCATCCATTAATAATAACACTTTCCAATGTCATTCCCATCCTCTCCCTTTTGTTTTGTTATTCATACACCTGTCTACACTTACCTGTATCATGCACTCCAAGTCAGCCACACCTGCGTCGCGAGCATCCACAGTGAATTGGGCTGGCATGCTAGCGCAGACTTTCTTGTCTGCTCCAGGACCTTTCACCTTAACTTTGCTGGGGTCCACACCAGGCAGTACACGCATATTGAAGGGGCTGGAATGATAATAATAATAATAAAGAAGAAGAATAACAACAGGGTCTTGTTGAACATGCACCACACTCAAAGAGTGGACTCACTGCTACGAAGCATATGAATATACACCTCACATAAATGAATGTTTGAGAAAGAAATGAGTGGGAAATATTTTGCACAAAATGTGAAGGAGTGTGCCTGACAGGAATGTGTGCATGTGCAAGTAAGTGCAGATGCTTTAACTATTGATGTCCATATTTACGTTCTTTAACCTACAGGTATGTGAACTAAGTATGGATATGTATATAGACAAAAGGAGTACACATGAAAAAACATTCAAGCAGACATCCCAAGATTTTCTCTACCCTTGAATAGCAAGATTATTCACAGACACTTAACATTTGCTATGGCATACAGGTTATCATCAAGACTAACAACTGGGAGATAATCAGTTCAGTTCCAGTCAGAAGAATAAATCATCATAGTGGTATTTTTTCCATCCTGACAGGAACCTACTCAGATTTGCATGAGCTGTGACTCTGAAAGACATATAGTCACAGTTGTAGAGGGTTGTTTTAATTCCTGATCACAGCTGCTGGTGTCTGTGTCAATTTGGTAACAGAACATATTATAAAAGAAAGCACGGAGTTCAGCTCTGTCATGAAGTTTTGATCAACAGCAATTCCAACAGCATCATTGTTAAATTCTTTATCTTTATCAATCAGTATACAAATGAATGGAAGAAATTTCAAAATTATGTGGCTGTTCATAGCAACAATCACCAACAATAAGTAAGAAGAATGAAACATTTCCACAGCACTCTCATCTAACACAGTTTACAGCTCTACAGGCCTAAGTATAGCAGGCTGACCTGTTGGGAACAGGTTTTCCGCCATACTTGACGTCCACCTTGCACTTGCCCTCAGCAGGAGGCACGTACGTGGCCTGGTATACGCCTTCCTCCACTGGCACAATCTGTGCCTCTTGCTTGGCACCTGGACAACAGAAACACCACCTCATGATTTCATGCATACACATCAATTGTTTTTGTGATTTCATATATTTGTGATTCAAGATACAAGAATACTGTATCATTTCTAAAGAGAAATTGTTTACATGTTTGCTGATATAAAGCCCAAATATGTATCTTTTTTTTTTAAGCATAAAATCCACAAACATCAAAAAAAAAAAAACATATGTGGTATTATCTGGAAGTAAATTCAGACAAAGCTGTTATGGTTTCAGAAACAGTTTTTTCGCAAAAAAAAAAAAAAAAAAGCATTACTTCAGTTCTAAATTTGCTGTCACAAGTGCAGTGCATATTCACACACACACACACACACACACACACACACACACACACACACACACACTCAAAGCAGAAAGTCAAATCCTGGTAAATGATAATGTTGTTGATACGGATCCTTATCCTTGGTCAGAGTCCAAGCTCTGAGCGCTTTACAGTCATTTGCACAACAGGTTGCCAACGTGGGTAGATGTGATCTGGGTAAATGTGACAAGAGTATCATACCAGCAAAATTAATATGAAAATTCACAGAAATATAACAAAATCCCAGAAATAAGAAAAATCCAAGACATAATCATGCTCACCAGTCTGAGGATCGGTATAGGTAACCTCCAGAGGAGCGTCTCCAGCATCCCGAGCGTCGACGGTGAATACAGCAGGAGCGTTGGCCTTCACCTCTTTGCTGTCCAGCCCTGGTCCATAGCACTTCACCTTGCTGGCATCCACAGGGTTGCTGATCTTCACACGGAATGGGGAGTCTGTTGATGGGCAAACATGGAAACAGTTGACTGGCTGGATCAGTTCTTTACATGTCATGGAAAAATCTATGTTCACCATCATCACAGGCTTGATTATCAATTTCTCATACGCAATGGAAAATTTGCATTAACCAAGAAATGATATGTAATCGCAGGGCTTATTTTCCTTCAGCACCTTTGTCAAATACCACAAAAATATATTGCTGTGTATGCAAGATTCTGTGACTCTTGATGGGTAAGCAGTACAATTTCAATGGTTTGTTGATTTTCAGGCGTGGGACGAAAAATATAAAAACATTTTTTTGTGGGATAAAAATTGTCATCTGAGACTACACTACTGATTTTCACACAGTATTATCGCATGGGGATATGTGTGAATTTTAACAACAGAAACTAGACTGCCATGGACTGACTGTCCATCAAACAGTCATTTTTCACACGTGGACTTATCCCAAACACTGGCTGACCTAAACCTAAACACAGATGGGCTTGTCATCCCAGACACAGACTAACCCAAAACTCACCACGGATGGGCTTGTCACCAAAAGATATGGCAACATCGTAGAATCCAGGCTTGGTGGGCATGTACTCCACTCGGCAGGTGCCATCGCGGTTGTCGTCACACTTCACCTTGGCCTCCACGGGTCCTTCAATGCCCAGACCCAGGTTGCCCTTTCCAGCCCCCTTCATGTCCACAGTGAACACCGCTGGTTCCTTGGTGAAACCACCCTCCAGACCTGCCGTGTAAACAACTCAGTGTGTGTGCTCAATAGGACACACAATTTGTGCATACAATAATGATAATACTATTATTATTATCATCATCATTAATATTATTATTATTATTATATTATTATATACATCATCATAAAATATAAATGAAATATGAAAACACGATAAAATAATAGTAATATCAATAATAATCATCATATAAAAATCACACTGAATGCTCACCAGAAAAAAAATTAGAACATCTGTATGGATACATTTATTTGTATAAGCAGCTAAGATAGTTACAAGATAAGTTTCTGGTAAATGTGGTGGTGTTTTGTTTTTTGTTTTGTTTTGTTGGTGTTCTTAGGTGGGGGTTGGGGGGGTGGGACAAACTGAATTATGTTGGCTCATCTTCCCTCATCTCACTTCCAGAAGGCGTGGTTACCAATGTTTCTTTCTTTACCTGTTCTTCATGAGTGTACATAATCCATTTCCTCGCCAATAAAGCACTCACAACTCTCTGTGTGCTGTCTGCATGTGTATGTGAGAAATGGAGAGGAAGAAAAGTAGCTTCCTCTGCCTGAAAGAGGATATACCATTGATCATGTTCTCTTTAGAAATTCTAGACATCATCCTCAGAGAACATTGAGGAAATAAGCACACAGCAGCAGCTGGTGAAAATGATGACAGACAGACTATTTCTTTTGTGCTGAACAAACCGATTCATCAGCCTCTAACATTCATGGGTGAGGGGAATGGGATGACAGGGGGAAGGAGGAGGAGAAGGGGACATAATCCTCACCTGGTCCATAGGCACGAACTCTGTTGGCGTCATTGCCAGGCACGGCATTCACATTGAAGGGGCTTCCAGGAATTGGAATTCCTTCGTACGTCACATCCAGTGTATGAGGTCCTGAACAATAGAAATGTTAGCCACTGATAATACTGCTTTTAACTCAGTCAGACACAAAGGCCAAAACAAGGGAATTACAAGAAGAGAAAGGACAAACTATAACTCAAATCCTCACAAATCAAACGATAATCTACACCCAAAAATACCAAAAAATTATTTTAATGACTGATATTTTTTATCCTTCAGAAAAAAACCTCTAACAATTCACTTAACATTTGATCTGAGTGTCCACCAATGCTAAATATGTAAAGTCCATAAAACAAAAAAACAAAAAACAAAATAGGACACAGCAGAAAGAACCAATCTAATCCATCAAATTACATAATTCAAACAAAACAAATATCCTTTTATTTTTTTTATTTCCAACTTCTTTTGCTGAAGAAAGAAAAGGACAAGTAAAGTACCCTTTAAACACAAGCATGTATTTATGCATTTGTTATTCATCATTTAAAATTTTATGTATGGATAGTAAGTTGTGCCTATGACCATCAGAACAGTTACTGCTGTCCCAACTATCTGGAATAGATTTTTTTTTAATGGTAGAGAGTATTTCAAAATCATATCTAAAGAATTAAAAACAAAAAGAGGTAAGGTACCCGTACCCTCTTCAGTGGGGGTGTAGAGCACAGGGTAGGTGCCATCCTTCTTGTTGTCTACTATCATCTGCAGTTTGCGGCCAGAGGGGGTGGTCATGATGGCCTGCACCTCCCCCTTCCCCTTAGGGTCCAGAGCACTGGCATCCACCACAAATTCTGAGGGTGCTTCCATGAACACTCCTGCAAAGCACACAACTATGTGTAACTTACATTCTCTCTCCTCCCACCTCCCCTCATTTACCTCCCCTCCTTCACATTTACCTATGTAATGTTATACCTTTTGTATTGCCTTATAAAAATAAAAAAATAATAATAAAAAAACTGCCTTTTATGAGAGCAGGATGAAAACAAGCCTAATGCGCAAAGAAAAGGTTAATTCGTTCAATTTATTTTTAGATACATTCTTTTTCCACCTAACTCCTTTACTTTATATTCAGTCTCATTCGCTACCATCCCACTTTGTATAGTACAGAAGAGGACTGTATGACAGGATGGTGGAACTGGGCACCATTCTAGGCACAAAATAAGCAGATTTTTAAAAATCTTTTTTAATCTTTCACATTTTTCAATCTTCAAGCATCATTTTCAAAAAACAAAATGTTTACAATTACATGCATTTATTTGCCCCCATTACTCTTATGTTTGATATATTCATCAAAATAATATATGTAAAAAGAAATGGAAAAAATAAGCATAAATGAAAATAACAAAAATAAAATAAACTTAATATATATATATATATATATATATATATATATATATATACGAGGGTCATTCAATAAATAAGGTGAATTTTTCGGTATAAGGACTTCTAATACAGATAGAAGCTTACTTCTTTTTTTCTTTTTCTTTTTTTTTCTTTTTTAACTTCTTTTTCACATGGATTTAATTTGTTTTGCAGATTAAAAAAAACTTTCAGAGTTTTGGCGATTAACAAAGACGGCCGACCAAGAAGCATGCTCCAGGATTGAACAGCGGTCAGTTATCAAGTTTCTGGTTGCTGAAGGGTGCAAACCAGTTGAAATTCATAGGAGAATGTCAACTGTGTATGGTGCCACATGTTTCAGCCGAAAAAATGTCTACAAGTGGGCTAAATTGTTTAAAGAAGGACGGAGCAGTGTTGAGGATGAAGACAGGCCTAGAAGGCCTACAGAAGTGAGGTCTCCTGAGGTGATCGAATCAGTCAATGACCTCATTCAGTCTGACAGAAGGGTGACAGTGGATGACATTGCAAGGACTTTGAGCTTATCTGTTGTGACAGCACACAAAATTGTCCATGATGACCTTGGCTACTCGAAGGTCAGCTGCCGGTGGGTGCCAAAGATGCTTACTCCAGAGCACAAACAGAGGAGGGTCGAGTTGTCCCAGCAGTGTCTCTGCCGCTATGAGAAGGATGGTGATGAGTTTCTGAAGAAGGTGGTCACATGTGACGAGACATGGGTTTGGCACTATGAGCCTGAGTCCAAACGGCAGTCCATGGAGTGGAAGCACGTAGGCTCTCCAGTGAAGAAGAAGTTCAAGTCCCAGCAGTCCACGAGGAAGGTAATGCTCACTGTTTTTTGGGATATGCAAGGCCCAATCACCATTTCATTCCTTGAGAAAGGAAGCACTGTGAACAGTGCCAACTACTGTGAACTGCTGAGGCAGGTCAAGAAAGACATAAAGAACAAACGCAGGGGTCATCAGTCAGAAGGAGTCATCTTGCATCATGACAACGCAAGGCCTCACACAGCAGCCCGAACAGTGCAGACCATCAACGAGCTGGGCTGGGAACTGCTCCCTCATCCCCCTTACAGCCCAGACCTTGCCCCTTCAGACTTTCACCTGTTTGGTCCCTTGAAAGCGTTCACGAGAGGCACGAAGTTTGAAAGTGACGATGAAGTCAAAAGTGTTGTGAGCGACTGGCTGAGACATCAGTCCAAAGATTTTTACGCTGAGGGAATATGGAAGCTTATGCACAGATGGGAAAAGTGTGAGACAGTGCTGGGAGACTACGTTGAAAAATTTTTAAAAAAGTAAGCTTCTATCTGTATTAGAAGTCCTTATACCGAAAAATTCACCTTATTTATTGAATGACCCTCGTGTATATATATATCAATTCAAATGTTAAAATAAATGAAAATATAACAAACAAAACTAAAACCAGTACAAAGCCAAGATAAAATGTAAAATGCCAAATAAAACAAAACAGAATAAACTAAGAGTCAGAGACATATTCAATAACATTAAACTTATTTCAAAATGATTTCAGAAAAACAATTTCAAGGCAAGCACTGAAACAAACATTAAAAAAAAAACACTGTTCATTCCAAATGCTGCAATCAACAGAATGCAAAATCTGCAAAATCAGTCAATGATGCACATTGCATTCATCAAACAACAACCACCAAAAAAAGCAATAATGCAAACTGCAACAAAAGTAACAACAACAAAAAACCAACAACAAAGGAATCAAATGTGACACAAGCCTTACAAAACATAAACACATACACTGTACAGACATACAAATTTACCAGGAGATATTCTCTTTTACTCCTGTCATATGTACAAATATAAATACAGATACCTCATGGTATCACATTAATTCATGCTGGTTTATCCACACATTGCTGATGTCAACCTGATGCAATTTTTTTCAATCTCATCCTGATTCATTTCAGGATGATCAATCATTCAATTAAATTTCACTACTTATGTAACAGTTTTTGCTTTTTAAATAAGTTTACCTGTGATAAGATTACACAGATCATGTTCCCTGATGAAACCACCAAATTAGTACCTTATTTGATCAAAGCAACCTTTGCTGTCTCCATATCATTTCATGCATAGCTGTTGAGCAGATGTGCTTTATCTCTTTCACCTTCTGAAACGTTTAAAATAACATATCCATCCAATATATTTGCTAACAAAAAAACAAAAACAAAAAACCAAAACAAAAAACCAAAAAAAAAATGCTGATGTCTGTATGCCTGTCTGTGATAGCAGAACATGGCAACTTTGCAAACAAAAGCACAGTAAAAGGGAGACGACTCCTCTGTGTGGCTAAGATTTCTCCAGATGGTGATGTTTCATATCAAATACAAAATATCTATGAACACCAGGATGAATCCAAATTACACCAATTTGTGGGACACAGCGCAAACTGCTTGTCATCCAAATTGCTGTTGAATGGGTAATGGTGAAGTGTTAAATGTTGAAGGAAGCAAAGCTACAACAGGCCTGGAGGGACGAGGAAAGTGAGGGTGGGGAGCCATCTTCTTACTAAATCAACCACAAAATTTGACCAACAGACCAAACTTTCTGGATACAGAATTCACCAGTTTGACACAGCCATTTTTTCAAAACAAAATTGACAACTTTGTACAATCAGAAGCAAACAGAATTTTTTTCTATTTTTACAAATCATCCAAAAATAATAAATGCTGCATTCATGAAAGGTGCATTAATATATCTCAAAATCATTTATAGCAAAAAATGAAAACTAGCAAGCAAATGAAAAAAAAATTATGAAGAAAATTTAACATCCATGTAGACATTTTGCAAGCTTCGGAAAACATGCCAAATAATGTGAAAAAGTGAAAGAATAAAACATTCAAACAGATAAATATTTTTTGACTGAAAACAAAAAAACGTCAAAAAGTGATGTGCAGAGAAATGCATGTCAAAAAAAAAAAAAAAAAAAAAAAAAGTCATTCCATCCTGAAAAAAGAGCAACCACAAATAAGTGTTAATCCATGCAAAGTCTAGATCCTCCCCGAACAGGGTAGACCAATGATTAGCAATTAAGACAACTCCATGATGATCATTCCCTGTGGACAAGGCAAACTGTCCCACCCCAAACCATTTGTGTGCCACATGCAGATGCAAATCATTACCATCTGGTGACAGCCCGTAGCCAGACGCCATTATGCTGCTGATATCCGGTCCCAACTCTGAGGGTCTGATGGTAGCTGTGAAGGGGGACCCAGGGATGGGTTGCTCTGAGTGAGTCACCTTCACCTTGTACTCTCCTGGCACTGGTGGGATGTAGCTCACGTTCACTGTGCCATCCTTGTTGTCCAGGCACTCGATCTTGGCTTCCCTAGGGCCTTCCACGCCGATGCCCAGATCTCCCGGCCTCTTCTCTGACCGTGCATCAACAGTAAACTCACAAGGCTTCAGAGCCTCTCCCTCTGTCAGTCCTGGTCCATATGCTTCCACTCGTGGCCAGGCAGAAGGAACAACCTTAGCAATGAAGGGTGAATCTGGAATTGGTTTTCCACCATGTGTCACACTGATTTTGTAGTCTCCAGCCACAGGTGGGGTGTAAGTGATCTCATGTATTCCATCTCCTTTATCCTGGATGTTCACCACAGGCTCTTCTGGGCCTTCAACATAGACAGCTAAATCCCCAGGCTGTGCCTCTTCACTTGTGTCCACAGTGAAGAGGGCAGGAACAGCAGCTTCACTTTCTGTCAGTCCTGGCCCGTAAGCCTTGACCTTGGGAGCCTTTTCAGGTATGATCTTCACTTCGAAGGGGGAATCAGGAATGGGTTTATCAGCATAAGTGATGTCCACCTTGTAGTCTCCAGCTACTTCTGGTGTGTAGGTCACCTCACATATTCCATCCCCCATGTCCTTCACCTTGGCCTTGACCTTCTTTGGTGACTTTGTTGTCATTGGTCCCTCCACTGTCACCTTCAGATCTCCTGGTCTTGTTTCTTCACTCTTGTCCATGGTAAAGCTGACAGGAATGTTGGTTTCACTTTCTGTTAGTCCTGGCCCATAAGCCTTGACCTTAGGAGCCTTTTCAGGTATGATCTTCACTTCAAAGGGGGAATCAGGAATGGGTTTATCAGCATGAGTGATGTTCACCTTGTAATCCCCTGCTACTTCTGGTGTGTAGGTCACCTCACAAATTCCATCTCCCAAGTCCTTCACCTTGGCTTTGACCTTCTTCGGTGACTTGGCAGTCATTGGTCCCTCCACGCTAACCTTCAGTTCTCCTGGTCTTGTTTCTTCACTCCTGTCTACAGTAAAGCTGACAGGAATGTTGGGTTCACTTTCTGTCAGTCCTGGCCCATAAGCCTTGACCTTGGGAGCCTTTTCAGGTATGATCTTCACTTCGAAGGGGGAATCAGGAATGGGTTTATCAGCATAAGTGATGTCCACCTTGTAGTCTCCAGCTACTTCTGGTGTGTAGGTCACCTCACAGATACCATCTCCCAAGTCCTTCACCTTGGCCTTGACCTTCTTCGGTGACTTGGCAGTCATTGGTCCCTCCACGGTCACCTTTAGTTCTCCTGGTCTTGTTTCTTCACTCTTGTCCACAGTAAAGCTGACAGGAATGTTGGCTTCACTTTCTATCAGTCCTGGCCCATGAGCCTTGACCTTGGGAGCCTTTTCAGGTTTGATCTTTACTTCGAAGGGGGAATCAGGAATGGGTTTATCAGCATGAGTGATGTCTACCTTATACTCCCCAGCTAGTTCTGGTGTGTAGGTCACCTCACAGATCCCATCTCCCAAGTCCTTCACCTTGGCTTTGACCTTCTTCGGTGACTTGGCAGTAACTGGTCCCTCCACGCTAACCTTCAGTTCTCCAGGTCTTGTTTCTTCACTCCTGTCTACAGTAAAGCTAACAGGAATGTTGGCTTCACTTTCTGTTAGTCCTGGCCCATAAGCCTTGACCTTAGGAGCCTTTTCAGGTATGATCTTCACTTCAAAGGGGGAATCAGGAATGGGTTTATCAGCATGAGAGATGTTCACCTTGTAGTCTCCAGCTACTTCTGGTGTGTAGGTCACCTCACAGATCCCATCTCCCAAGTCCTTCACCTTGGCCTTGACCTTCTTCGGTGACTTGGCTGTCATTGGTCCCTCCACGCTAACCTTCAGTTCTCCAGGTCTTGTTTCTTCACTCCTGTCCACAGTAAAGCTGACAGGAATGTTGGCTTCACTTTCTGTCAGTCCTGGCCCATAAGCCTTGATCTTGGGAGACGCTTGAGGAAGGATGCAGGTAGCAAAGGGAGAATCCGGAATGGGTTTGTCAGAGTAATTAACATTCACTTTGTAGTCTCCAGGCACCTCAGGGGTATAGGTGACTGTGGAGGTACCGTCTTTATTGTCTTTGACATGTACCTTGGGTTCTTTGGGTCCCTCAACCCACACAGCCAGCTTTCCTGGATGGCTCTCTTCATGAGTGTCCACAGTGAACTGACAGGGCTCCAGAACTTCTCCTTGAGTCAGCCCTGGTCCGTAGGCCTTTACTTTGGGCAGGCTGGTATCGGGCACCGCATCAACCAAGTAAGGAGAATCCTTTAGAGGTGCACCGCCACAGGTCATCTCCAGCTTGTGAGGACCCAGTTCCTTCAACATGAAGGGTGCCACCTTCCTACCCATGACGTCACTGACAGGCAGGTCGGTGACCTTTCCACTGGGGGACGTCAATGCCATTGCGACAGGGGCTTGAGCCAGATCGGATGGGAGGTGGACGGAGGCGGTATGCTCCACGCCAACAGGCATGTCTTAGGAAGCAGAGAAGGGTAGTGTAGAAAACAGCATTGGGGAGTCAACAGAACAGACACTGATACAAGCATGCAAAGCTAAGTCAAAGAAATACTGCAAAATGAACATTTTACTTGAGGAATCTGAAAATCACAGATACTGAAACAGGAAAGCTGAAACAATGAGATGACACTTCACCTACAAACATGACTGACATACTTTCCAATGAAAAATTGTGTAAACACTCAAATTCTTCATTGTTTAAAGCTGTTCTTTGAGTGCACAAGAATAAAAAAAAAAATCTAAAAACGGTAAATAAGACAAAGCATCTAGTCTAAAAGAATATCAATGACAATTGTAAGAGAAGTTCTCACTAATCAATAAGTGCACTAGGTCCAGAAGAAAATGCTATCCATGTCATGCGGTCAGAATTTTTTTTTCAACATTAACATGGGAATACAACTGAAATGTATATCAAACATGCCACCGTATCATTAGTGTTCTGCAGAATCAATACACTAAGTATTAAGAGAAAAAATAGAAGGAACAACAAAGCAAAAAGTGACTATTTCAAAAAAAGTTTTGACAACTATCATATCCGTGAAAGCCATCCAACTGGTTCATTTAAGGTAAATGATGTAGATACCCCCCTGAACTATGTAAATGTAATACATGATGTTTTATGCATAGGCTGCTCTTCCACTGTGAAGAATCTGAATCGCATAAAACTGCATTCCACCAAAAAATTAGAATGCTCTCTGTCACATACTTATATAATTAAAAGCATCTGTAATTTCAGGACTCTTTCTCAGCATCAGTTCTACATCAATTACTATTCTCATCATCATCCAAAAATGCAATTTTATTCCTGCATATGCCAGCGTCCTTCAATGTTGAATAGTTTGGTTTCATCACTGATAAAGATTTCTGAGAAACTTATGCATACTCTGGAAATTTCTTTGATGTTTTGGCAAGTTTTATACAAGACCTGACATTTAAAAAAACATTGCAAACATCATGACAAAACATGTTTCACAACGTTTAACCTGCATAGCATTTCCTTTGGACACAACTACTTATAGAGTACACTGGAGAAGAGCAAAATATGGAAAGAAATACAAAGAAACAATAAAAAGAAAAGTCATCAAGAAAAGCGTTCCAATAAAAAGGCATAACACCACTCACTGGAGTCCAGTCCATCCACTCGAATGCTGCTCACGTCAATGTTGGGCTCAACTTTGACCTTCATAGGACTCTGGGGAACTTCCTGGTCAGCAAAGTACACCATGACGATGTAAGTGCCGGGGTGTTTGGGCTCATACTCCACAGTGAATGTCCCATCCCCATTGTTGATGGTGTCAATCGGCACGTCCATACCTCGCGGGTCCGTCAGGCCAATAGCCACATCACCTGTTGTGGTCATACAACAGCATTGCCTATTAATACATCAACTGTCTACAAACATGTGATGGAAAAGAAAAATGTGTTCAATGACCTGTTAAATATGTGCAATACCACTTGTTCTACCATATTAAATTGAACACTCTCTTATCTTAATTGTTATCTTTGGAATTCTTTTTAAAATAATGAAACTGAAAAATCTTCTCCCACCTTAACCTCTATGATTTCCTTTTCATCCTCTCCATTTGAGAGATTATCATACTTAAAATGTTGATTGCCAGAAATCAAATTAAAAAAAACCAATAACTTACATTAAAACACACACATAAGCACAAGCAATATCACCTCAAGAGATCATTTTAAAGCAAAACTGAACTCTAAGAGTACTGACAAGAAAAATACAGCATTTTATGGGACACTCAAGTTTCACATCTTTCAAAACTATTAGGCACATTATATGTTTAAAACAGTTGCAAACCACTATGGATATTTCCCACAATAAACACTTTGTTCTTCCTAGCAGATACTTCCCTTATGATACAATAAGTTTTCTTTTGATATAAATACAAAGAGCATTTCACAGTGGCCAATCCAATGCTTGTTCCATCCATGTATACCTGCTCCAGCTTGCTTGCAGTCCACCGTGAAGTTTGTGGGAGACATGGTCTTTATTCCATCCTTCACACCTGGCCCATGCACCTTGACCTTTGTAGGGTCACTGGGTTCAACAGCATTCACCTGCATCACATATCTGGAGTTAAGAGGGTTGATTCTGGCAGTGGGGGCAATAAGGGGGGAAAAGGAAGCAATAAGTATTCAGTGGCAAGAAGAGAGGGAGGGAGGGGGGCAGTGGGGGAAGAAAAGAGAGAGACATCATGAAACAGACTTTAGAATTCTCTTTTCTAAATCATCAATGAAAAAAAATCCTAAATGAATATGACTGGACAGCAGGGATGGGAAGGGAAAGTGGGAGGGAGAAGGTGGGTATTAAAGACATATTTTATTGCATCATGGGTCACTGACCCCAACTGGGGCCATGCCTGTTCTTGGTCATACATTTTGACTGCAATGGTAAGCATTTGCCCCAAAACAGGCTACACATCATTGTGAACTATTTTTCATTCTCTCTCTCTCTCTTACACACACACACACACACACACACACACACACACACACACACACACATGATCTACCATGCCCAGGCACACATGTAAGTGTGCACACATACATCCATAAAAATATGCACACTAGTGTACTAACTCACTACACACTCACTACACACACACACACTAAAGATGTATGAATAGCCGTGCTCAGGCACACATGCAAATTTGCACGATTCACATCCACAAAATGTGCACACACGTGCATACACAACACACAAATACATTTACCACACACACACACACACTCATTACACACACACAAACACACACACACGATTCACATCCACAAAATGTGCACACACATGCATACACAACACACACACACACACACACACACACAGTGCAACTAACCCTGAAGGGACTGTTGGGCACAGCCACACCACCAAAGTTGACAGAAATGACGTGTCTGACAGGCCGGGTGGGCATGTAGCGGCAAGAATAGGTTCCGTCCTTGTTGTCCTTGACCTGAACCTCTATTGGCTTGTAGTCAGCATCCATGGCGGTGATGGACAGCGGTGCTTTGCCCGCTGCTGTCGTGTCCACCGTGAACTCCGCCCACTTGTTGGGGGCAGCACCGTTCTTCTCCAGACCTGGTCCCTTGGCGATCACCTGTACAGGATGTGTGGGGTTGAAGAGTGTGAGTTAAGAGAGTGAGTGTATGTGTGTTCATGAGGGGTGAGTGAGTGAAAGAGTGAGAGAGATAGAGTGAGTGTGTGTGTGTGCATGTGTGTGCATGAGGTGTGAGTGAGTTAAAGAGTAAGTGTAAGTTGTGGGGCGTAGGTGAAGATGCATGTGTGCATGATGTATATGCACATATCCAATGAATGTGGCTATGTCTGTGTGCGTCCACAGCATGTCATGCAGTCCAATAAACAATATGTGAATATCCACTAAGACATGAGTCAGATCTTTTTTATCACCGCCAGCAGAAACATGCCAAGTAGCATACTTTAAACTTAAGATGCATCAACTCCATACACAAACTGCACATTCAACACATTCCAGTTTGTGGACTACAACTACTTCTACTACCACCAATAATAACAAGAAGAAGAAGAAGAATGAAAAAATGTACTTTTATATCGTGTACACTCACATCATGAAGCAAAAGTTCGAACTATACACTGTCGTACACTCATTTACAAAAGAAAAAAAATGTCCATATCATATACATCTTCACAACACCTCACCTTCTCAGCAAGGAAGTCAGCGGCAGGCTGGATCTGAGCCATGTAGGGGGACTTGGGGATGTCCTGGTCACTGCACAGAATGTGGACAGCGTACTCCCCAGGCTTGGTGGGCAGGTAGCTCACATTGGCAGAACCGTCCCCATTGTCAACACAGTTTATCACTGCCTGAGATGGGCCTTCGATGGAAAAGCCTGTTAAACACAAGGTAGATGATTTGTTTATCACTCACATAAGGAACGGTATTTGTGAAGAGAAAACTGTAAACTGCACAACAATTAAAGGGAAAAAACACAAACATCTCACAGAATACAGAAATGGCAGGATTTAATGGGTGTTCAGAAAGTGAGCCTGTGCTCATTTAATTAGCCAAAATGCTTTTTTTTTTCAAACTGCTATTTTTTCTCTCAAATGACCAATTACATTTAATCAGATATCACATCTAAATGCACCACCTCAAGTCTATGTACCATACAAACACTGACAACAAACAAACACTGAACCAACAAAACAGCACACTTGCAAAATAAAACATTAGTTAAAGACATAATGCAAATAGTAAGCAAAGAGACAGTACATAAAATAATAATACCTACTGCTATGAAGTAATAATCAACATGTGATTCTAACTTGCTATTGTATCACAGAAATGTGTATCAACTTCTACCTTCTGCAAGACAGTGAGACTAAGAAACAGCAGAGATATTCTCAGAGGTGGAAAGTATGTCACTGAATTGCTCTTGTATTTGAAACATATATCCGACAACCTTTTTTCTCAAAAGTAGGACGACAAAGAAAAAAGACATTTTCAATGTAGGAACGCCTGTCATAAAGACAAAACAGCTGAGGAAACATGAAGTTACCCAGAGCCCCTGTCTCTTCATTGATCTCCAAGGTGGAAAGAAGGCAAAGAAAGACTCTTTGAACATGTGTCATAACCTGATTAAGACAAAACTACAGAGCATGGAACGTGTGAACTAACCCAGAGCCCCCCGTTTCCCCACTGGTCTCCATGGTGGAAAAAAGGCAAAGAAAGAGACACTTTCAATGTAGGAACACATGTCATAAAAGACAAAAATATAGAGCAGGGAACACATGAACTAACCCAGAGCCCGTTTCCCTGTTGGTCTCCATGGAAAGAGACACTTTCAACGAAGGAACATGTGTCATAAAGACAAAACTACAGAGCAGAGAATGCATGAACTAACCAAGAGCCCCCGTTTCTCCGTTGGTCTCCACGGTGAAGACAGCCAGCTGGTCCACGACGCCTCCCTCCAGGCCAGGTCCATAGGCCACGATCTTGCTGTGCCACTCAGGGCCCACATCGATCTTGAAGGGGCTCTTGGAGATGTGCTGCTCCCCAAAGGTCACGTTGATGATGTAGTTGCCAGGCTTGCTCGGCTGGTACACACACTCCCACACATCCGGCTGGTCGGGTACTTTCTTCATCTGGCATTTCTCCTCCACCCCACCTGGAACAACGAAATTCAGTTGAGCGTGTTACAGTGCTCACAGCTAGGTATCTTTATCCAGTTAATGTTTTGTTAAGCTCCATGACAAGTCTGGTTTTAGTCCAAAATGGATGCTAACAAAGTTATCTCAATTCTTATATCATCATGATTTTATATGGATAATATATATATATATATATTCTATTTGATCTGCCCCAACTGTCTTATGTTAACTCTTCATATCACAAACCTGCAAATGCTTTTAATACTGTCAGCTTATCTTTGGTACTGTACTGGTCAGCAAGAAATCAGGGCTTGGTTGGTGAAAAAAAAAATGGAAGTAGGGTTCATTGATCAACATTCAGACAGACAGACTGCACACTCACACAAATACCATCCCCCTTTTGACAATTCAATCTTCACTGGTTAATATAAAATGGAACAAAAAATAAAATAAAATAAAAAGATACAGAGAGAGAAATCTCACCAGGTCCAATGATCTGAACAGCCACTTCACCATCTCCAGCACCTTTGGTGTGGACGTAGAAATCGGCCCTGTCCTTGACCCTCACCCCTCGGGGCTGAACACCCCGGCCAGTAGCATAGCATGCTTTGGCATTGGAAGCTGCAAGAATCCACCAGGGAATTAATACAACAATGAACTATTACCATCTAAACAAATACCAGAAAACTCTGGTGTCTGGACGATGAACAAACTATTGACGATCTAAACCAATACCAAATAACTGTGGTAACTGGACAATGAACAGAGTCCAATAACAAACCTTAGAGAGCCTATTTCAACACCAGAAATTAGGTAAGAAAATGTGGTAAAATCTGGGTCAACTAGATGTTTCATACTGGCATCAGAATAAATGTTGACAAATTTGTTTTTTCTTAAAACAAGACGACGGCACCAAAAAATTGCCACCTAATCCATCAATTTTTTTTTTTTTTTTTTTTAATAAATGAATAAATAGTCTTTAAAGGGCAGAGAGCAAATCTGAGCACTGAAACACATCAAGAAATAAAGCAAAGAAACAGACGTTGTATCTTCCTCCTCTCCAGAACACATTTGATTCGTTAATCAAATTTAATGACAAAATAAACTTTCGTATTCTGTTTCAACTCTACCTCCCAATGCTCCCCTGTATCAAATATTACTTGATGTGAGAATGGCTATAATATTCAGCATGAACAGATCCCCAATACATAAAACAAATTAATGAAAAGGATTTATGATAAAGTTATAGGAGAAGATAATGTTTTTATTCTGCTGTGAACATTAAAATCATTCAGAGAGCTTTTAAATAGCTAAGGTCACCATCTGTGTCTTTGTTACATATGTGCTCACAAGTACATGAACACATGCCACCAATGTACATTTATACAAAATAACCACACACACACACACACACACACACACACTCATATACTCCCCCCCCCACCCACCCCTACACACAAGCATGCATGCACACACATAATGTACTTGCTCTCCCGGTCTCTCTCTCTCACACACACACACACACACACACACACACACACACACACAATCTCGGTCTCCTCTCTTGCAAGTTCAGCAGCAGAATACACGAAAAGAAAAAGTTCAGATTCATATCATACCCACTCTCTTTCATTCATCTCCCCTGTCAGCTGTGAAGTGTTTGTCTTTATGAGCAACACTATTACTGCATGAACAACAGTCCATTATCACGAGGCAACAGTACACTTGGTAAGCGTTATCAAAAAGGTTTACAAACGGCATACACACAAGAAGCACGATACAGAACCAGATGACCATGAATAAACCATTTCTCATCATCATAAATCCCAATGCAAACCTCCCAGATTAATTCCACACAGATTAGAACTTGACATGAGGGATGCTGGTAAACAGACAGCGCAATGGGAGTCGTCTGTTGGAGAAGACCAAAAAAAAAAGTGAAAAACAAGTGATGAAATGTTATCTGGTTTAGTTTTTCCCCCTCCACGATGCACACTCGATTCTTTTAAACAGGCAAAAAAAAAAAAAAAAAAAAAAAAAAGAGGATGAACCACCATGCTTCGAACACTTGTGTGCACACATCTGTTTGCACACGGACCTGTGAACGCATATTTGCACAACTACACACACAAGAATATCATCTATTATCACAAGAATGAAAAAACATTAAATGAATGTACAACAGCTAAACAAGCACATTCACACATACACACAAACCCTGCACAACTGCACACACTGACATCCACACACACAAACACAACTGAACAAAGTCTCAGACTTGAGTTTCTCTCCCCCTCCTCCCTAACATGAAAAGATTGCTACTATCACTCTTTTCCTAACAGTAGCAGTCCTGTACAAGATAGTAATTGAAAGGACAACAAATTTACTCCACACCAAAGACAGTAGGATGCCTGTTTTCACAGTAAGAGAATGACAACTAATGAGGTGAAGAGCGGTGAATGAACGGACAGTGAAAACATGCTCATCTAATGACAATAATTAAACTGACAAACACAAAAGGATGATGTTCCTATTGGAAAAGAAACAAGTGAAATTTGTGTCAACATGCAGTGCAATGTTAAAGAACTATTAACATTGCTGAAATCTATGAAATGCATCTCTTCATCAGCACAATTATCAGTTTACCACATTTTCTTTTTTATGTAAAAAAAAGAAAGAAATAAGACGGAAGAA
The DNA here is from genome assembly GCF_041734735.1 of Babylonia areolata. NCBI lineage: Eukaryota > Metazoa > Mollusca > Gastropoda > Neogastropoda > Buccinidae > Babylonia > Babylonia areolata. The sequence goes on along the minus strand of NC_134883.1, from coordinate 20,149,338 downwards.
ATGAAGCTGAAGTGAAAATTAAAAAGCTGATAAATTCAAGAGAAACACAAAAGAAAAGAATAAGGACAGATAACCAAAAAACAATTACAATTGCAACAGTGATAACAGAGACCATAGTAAGGAAGGTTGACAGAAAATCATGAATAAATTAAAGACACAGAAAAGAAAAGTACCAACAAAAACAGGACCAGAAATAATGATAGCAAACAATGATTACCATTTTTATCACAAAATGAAAAACAGAAAAGGGAGAAAAAGAAAGAAGATGTGCTTCAGTAATACAGAGATAAAATCATAAATCTTTCAGAAGACTGAAAGAAAACTAAAGGGAGTTGTTAACACTTTATCCATGAGTGTGTCGCAATACCACAAATGATCTGTCTTGCACATATATGGTGGTGTTAAAATAAATTATTCATATTATTTTGTTCAGCTGGACTGACATAAAAACTCACAATCATCAATCAATGACTCTTCATCTGCAATTACAAAGCACAGGCACCACACATAATCTCAATAGCCTTATATTTCTGTAGGCCTCTCTCTCTCTCTCTCTCTCTCTCTCACACACACAAGCAGGCTTTAAATTTCGGTCAATAAGTTCTGCCTAATTGTTATTTGTTCTGTTATTCTGTTCTGTTGTATCACAAAATGTATGTCTTGTAATCTTTTTCAAATACGTTTATGCACCACCCCTTCATGAGGGGCCAGACCTTTTTTGAATAAACCATCCAAATCCAAAAACACTCAAGCACACACACAGACACACAGATACACATTCAGTTTTTAAATTTTCCCCAATGTAAAAATTTGAGATAGACAACAATGAACCAGTATCATTTACTTCTCCCCAAACTTCATCCTGACAATCTCCTTCCCAATATTCAGAGACTGATTAAAAAAATGAAATCATATAATAATTATAAAAAAAAAAAGTTTCACAATGAGGTATACAGACAGATGTTGAGGACAGACAGGCAAATAATGACAAAACTACAGACTAAATCCAAAGACAGGCACGTGAACCCGTATGAAAAACTGCCTGGAACCTTTGAACTTTTGCTTATCCTTTACTCCCCCAAAAAATTACAAAAAAGAAAACAACAAATATTTATAGCACAGTGTCTTTTTGTACAGTTTTTCTACAACTCCAAATGAAATTCTTTTTAAGTAATAAAAAATCTATTTTTGACGTGATAAAAATGTAACAAAGTATTCTAAAAAGACAGAAAAAGAGGATAAAAATTTTTAAGTATCACTAAAACCAACTAATTCATGCTGTTCATAATTGGTAACAGTAACATTCAAACTTGACATTCAAGATCTCAGCTTCACACCATGATTGCATTACAAACAACTGATATGCAGATTAAGACTATCACTACAGATTTTGGCTGGAAATAACAGTGTTCCATTTTTAGCAAAAGTTAGCAAATGATTTCCACACAGACATTTTCTTTCTTCTTTTTTTTCTTTCTTTTTTTTTTTTACAACACTGATGCATGTAGTTGCTTGGGCACAACATTTAGCATTTAGCCAAAGACAGCCATGAAAAATAGAAACAAAAGTGTTCATACTAATCTCCTGTGGAATCTGTTGCAATAATTTTCACAAGCTACCTCAGAATCAAAAGGAGTTTAAAGTGTAAAGATTTTGCAAAACTGAAAGGAAACAGCTTGTCTTCAGAAAAAAATTACTGAAATTCAACACAGACAGGCAGGATACAATCATAATAACTTCAACGAGTGCTCAGTTTCTCTCAAAGTACCCCCCCAGGAAAGATGTAAAATGCTTGAAACAAAAGAAAATGATGGCCATTTCATCCCTGGGGAACTTAACTGGCTTACGACCTGGTTGGCAATGGCAGAAAAAGTCTCCAATATATAACAGCAGCCACAACTCTTAGGACTGGGGAAACCCGTCATATTATTGCAACACTCTCCATAAGACCAGTTAATTTCCTTATAATCTAGCAATCAGAAAACACAATCCTTTCTGTCTTGTTCCAAAGTTTTTTAGGGTTTCTTTTTCTGTTGTTTTTTGCTGCCCCATTATCTGCTCCATTTCAGTGGCATTAGTCCCACACTGCTCATTCCCAGTACCCCCACACAGCCACACCCAGGCCAGCTGTTCCCAAATTTACAAACTGGGCTTCACATTCAGTCTGTAGGGATCTTTACAAAATGAAGTTACACCCAAGACAATGTTAATGATAAAGCATTCAACCAGGTACCAACTCCACAACTTGCACTGGACAAGGAAGTTTCATTAAAACATGAAGCAGAACCATTTCTTCATAAAGAAATTATATCAAGAATGCTACATATTTACGACAGTGATGATTGTAAAGTGATGTAAATATTTCTTGTACTATGCTGACAAAAAATATGTATATATGTGGCAACAAATCCAGGTCGCCAAATATTTTCAATGAGGAGGGAATTTCCAACAACAATTTTGACTTATTTGTTATTCACAAAACCAAGAATTCCAACAATAACAAACCTTTTAACAGTGAGTTTATCCAATAAATTAACACATAGAACTTCAAAGATCACCGGAACTGAACTCAATACATATGAGGTTAACTTCACAAAGTGAGTCTCTATGCAGGCAGAGATAATGTACAAAGCAAGCAATATGCAACAACTAGTTCCACACAACTACAACACTTAATAGCAAGCCATCTACTTACTTATTTCTGTGGAATAAATCCAACAAACAAACATAAATCATGTATTAGGTATGAATGAAGATGACATGTAATCTTCAGATACTGCATAAAAGGAGAAATATAAGTACACCCTCTACAAACACTACCAACGTGAGACATTCAATTGTTATCAATGGTTAAATACTATCAAATATCATATGATTAAACACAACTGCAGATACATTATTTTACATACTACTAAATTTCAACAAAAATAGATGTTGCAAAACTAAAGACTGATATTGAATACGATTGCAATTTTCGCCTAAATACAAAATCTATCATCTGCAATGCTGCATGAGAAATCAGTGTGTGACAGTACACAGAAAAAATGTCAAGAGGTAAGTGTTGAAATGTATGCAAATGAGAGACGAAGGGTGTGTGCATGAGTACATTTATCTTGTGTGTGTGTGTGTCCATGCTTGAGTACCAGGTAATTTTCCTCACTGAACTTTTAAAACAGTAACAAATGTATGACATATATGTTTCATGAACCAAGATAAATTTTCTGCTCATCAGGGCTGTCTACAATATTTCAAACTAAGTTAATATACATCAGTTATTTAGTTGAGTTCATTCATATACCTCTGTGATGTAAGGTAAAATCAAAAGCTTATTTCAAACAATCATAAGCTTATTTCACTACCAGGAAGTGAAATGTGGAGCAAATGTAAATAACTTATTGTCAGAAACATATTTCTACATCCCTAATGTGAAATATTACAAGAGTTTGTGCACTTCATGCTCTGCGTGTTTGGAGACCTTTACTTAACTGTGATTCAAGAGTATGCAAAGCTTTATTTAACATTAAAATACACCAAAATCAAAACAAAGCGTAAAGAGCATATCAAAGACATTCTTTTTAAAAATCATTCCACATACACACACACCAAGAGTAATGAAAAACACTACTTCACTGTCCAAATACAATGCAGTGTTCCTTTAATAAAATCAATCAAAACAAAAAACAATGATACTAAAAATGAGTTACCTTTTTAAAAAGAATTTTAAAAAATGAAATAAAAAGCCACACAAAACCTCAACTGGCCACACCAAAGCTTTTTTCTTAATATAAATAATTCAAACAGTTAAAAGAGTAAACAAACAAAAAACCACAAAGACCCTCAACTGGCCGCACCAATTCTTCAGGCTACAAGCAAACTAATACCCTACAGTCAAAATCCAGGCTTTAAAACTATAACCCTTTTCCACCCAAACCAGAACTTCAGCACTGAAATCCTCAAATCTCCACAAACTAGCACCAAACTCAGCCAATCCCCACAAAGCTAGCACCCATACACAGCCAATCACTACAAAGCAGCACAAGACACTCACCAGGAGCAACCTGCACGCCAAAGGGGCTGTGAGGGATCTGGGACCCGGCGAAGAAAACGTTGACAGAGTGCAGTCCCTGGTCGATGGTAGCGTACTCCACTAGGTAGGTGTCCTCCTTGCCCGGGGCGGGCTGCACGCTGGCGCGCACTGTGTCCTTGCGTCCATGGGGGTCAAGGATGACCACGTCCACCTTCCCGTTCCCTGCACCTGTTCACATGCAATGACCTCACCTCTTTTAAAATCTGGTACTCAAAACTCACCTCCTCTTCTCTCAGCAAATAAGTTTCATGGTAGCATGCCCATCCAAACAGTATATATATATATATATTTCTGTATATGTGGTATATGCTTGACCATTTGAGTATACATGTGTATGTGTACACATGTACATATTTGTGAGAATGTATGTGTGTGTGGTGGGGGAGTACATTTTGGTATTCATGTGTGACACTGATGTAATGTGTTATGCATCACAGAATGTGTCTTGCAAAGAATCTAAAGCAATTTTACGGACAGAGTGCTAGATAAGCATCCATTACTATTATCATTATGGTTATGATTTGGGACCAAACCTGGACTTTTTATAGTGAGCATGGACATTGTCCTTGTTAAAGTTATGTTAAGGATTTGAGACCAAAACCTTGAATTTACCAAGCACAAACAGTGTCCTTGTAATGCTTATTGTCAATCTACCAATCAATCCAATAACATGAACCATCACATTGTTGACTTTCTATGCTTATCTCTGAATTTGTTGTCAATGTCAGATATCAAACTAAGTCATTCTGTCTCCCATCCAAATGACCTTTTCAGTATCTTCTGTCCCTTTTCTATTTCTCATATAGCAAATAATGAGTCAAATAAATACATAACACCTCACAAGTGAGTTTGTTTTAGCTAAATGTCACTTGTGTTAAATCAGTTGTTTTTTCCCTTCCTTTCCCCCCAAAATGATTGTAGAAAACTGTAACAATAAACTGTTTACATCACTTTCCCATAGAGAAAGAACCAAACTTACTTTCATTTCATTTTCAAAAAGATCTTAATTGACCATCCACACACATCTAAAGACTGGGCATGCACACTTTCAAGTGGAAAAGAAGAAAAATTATTCTGGGCCAAACTGTTTTTTTGTAGGTATACCCTGTTCATAAAATATTACTGTTATTATGTATGATGGCTTTCTGTATGTTAGCTTTCTGAATGAGTTTACGAATATACTATCATTCAGGATATCATACTGCTTCAAGTCTTTTCATCAGACATGCACACTACGATATCCTTGTGCAAAGTACACTCGAATATAAAAAAAAAATCTAAGACCAAAGACACACACGCAAAACCAGTCTTACTTTATTTACAAAGGTAAGACAACTACAACCAACTGAAGAGAGAGAGAGAGAGAGAGAGAGAGAGAGAGGAGGGAGGGAGGAAGGAGGGAGGAAGGGAGAGAAGCAAGGACGGAGAGAAAGAAAAGAGACAGGCATAAATAAAGAGGAAGCAACACAGCATGACATGCTGAGAGCTCAAGAGCTGCTAAGTAAATATACTGACATACAATCACAACCCACAAGGAGACACAGAACAATGCATAAGGACTACACTTGAGGCCAACCCCTTACACACACAGCCCACCCACAATGGTGGCTGCAGAATGAAAACAAAACAAAAACAAAACAAAACAAAACAACATCAACTTCCTGACAAATCACTCCTTGCTTTCAGTGAGATGATGGCAACATGAACAAAACAGATGAGCTCAACTACTTTAAGGAAGTCAAGCACTGTTATCCACCTCCCCAGTTCAGATGAAATTCATTCCTATGTGGTCTTCAAAGCTGACCAATCAACTATTTCAAGTTATGAATAGTTCAAAGGATTAGCAAAAAAAACATACTTTATTCCAGCCTCCAGCCACATTCTCACCCACATCCACCCACCCAACACATACACGCCCACAGACACACAAACACACACAGACAGAGTCTCACCTTTAACGAAGACCTCAAAGTACGTCTTCTTGGTGGCAACAACACCAGTCTTCTCCAGACCAGGTCCTTTGGCAGTGACTTTACTGGCATCTCCAGCTGCCCCTTCCACTGTCACCATGAAGGGACTCTTGCCTATCTCTTTGCCAGCAAACAGGATTGTCACCTGGGCATCACCAATATAACAATCATGTAATTGGAATATCTCAATTATTACCTTTTCTTTTAAAATTACACATATTACTGATAGAAATGGAACACACAAGAGGAATATTCAGTGCAATGCTTTGGATAGGGACTGAAGCACCACCCTCAAAATGTCTATGTTCAGGATATTTCACACATATACAAGTGCAATGAACTGATTTTCTAATATCATCTTTCAAATATTATGTTTAAATAAAGTAAAGAAACAAGTGACCACAATACATACTCAGTCTGGTGAACATTCATATGATGCACATTCTCAAACACAGGTCCTGGAAACTTACTCACAGGAAATATACACATGCAATGACAGAGGGGAAAAATACCTACCGAATAAAAATCTACCCAGGGGAAGAAAACTACCTGAGTGAAAAATCAATGTCCTATGATTATTGCTCATGCACAGCATCCACATGCAGCACAATTGCAATGTTTAAACACTGTCAGGAATCTAGGAACACTTTCCACCACTGACAGACAAAACCATGTGACACACTGTAAATAACAAATAAAATAATTATATTTAAAGAAATTTGAAAATGGTAAAAACCTTGTACTGGCCCTCCATGGTGGGCACATAGACGCAGGAGAAAGTCAGGTTCCTGTCATTGTTGAATACCACTTCACACTGAAACATATACAATTTACTATGCAAGTCATATTATAGAATTCACACACACACACTGACACATACATACACACATAATCTTTAATATCTGTCATACATACATATATATATATATATATATACCATCCATAAACTGCACACATATGGAGGATAAAGCACACAAAAAAGAGGAAGAAAATAAAAGATGAAAAACAGTGAGAAAGAAAAAGTATTCTTCACGAACAGGACAAACTAGTTTTTTTAGAAATTCCCCAGCCTACTTTTTAAATATGAAAGCAATAAAATTCCAACCCATCCATATACAACAATGTCAGTCAAGAAACAATTATTACATACTGAGTCAACATAGCCAGCACACCAGATTCTTTAAATGATCATAACGATCTACCCCTTCATCCCCTCTTCACCCAACTCCGCACACTTCCCCTTCCATCCCCGTCCTTCCACCTCCCCACCCCCCAAAAATTCACCTAGCCAACACACCGATTCCTTAACGCCTTTAGGGTTGGTAGTGGTCACCGCCACATCTCCTTTTCCTGCAGAGAAGGTCTCCACGGTGAAGCGGGCAGGAGCTCCAACTTGGTTCCCCTTGGGCTCCAGGCCTGGCCCGTAGGCCCTCACACGGGCAGGGTTGATGCGCGGGCGCAGAGGGGCACCAGGTTTGAGCTTGGCATTGGGGAACTGTGACAGGTAGGTCATCATGGACAGGTCGTCCACTTTGGGGTTGGTCATCTCCTCAGGCTGGATCAGCTGTCAACACAAAGACACACACACAGAATGCGTCAGTCATAGCAGCATTTTTTTGGTTTTGTTTTGTTCTGTTTTAGTCATATGTCGTTTTGTGACAGTAATTTTTAAGAATAATGTGAGAGCAAAAGTCTTCTTAAAAATGCAAGGGACTTTTGTTGTTAAAGCTGTTTGATTGTGGCTTTTTGTTTATTAGTTATTTTTGCTTTGTTTCGCTGTTATTTGTTACGAGTCGAACAGAACATCAGGCAACAAAAGTATACAGGTGCGTTATATAGTAGATTTGATGACAGAGGGCAGTCTTTTACACACAAACACGCACAAAACACACACATGCGCGCACACAACACATACACACACACGCACGCATGCGCGCGGCGTGCACACACATGCACACACACACACACACACACACACACCACAGGTTTTCAACATCTCTGCCTTCAGCTTCCAATTCACTCTCAAGACATCAAAGGCAGGACAGGCAGTACCTGTGGGACATCAAGCCATTTCTCAGCAGCATCCATAGCTTCTCTGGCATTGTTGTCACCCTTCTTGGGGTCCCAGTCCTCCCAGTCAGGGCACAGACCTGTATAGTGCAGATAACCATCATCATTTTTGTAGTGTTACTGTCATCACCACTGTTACGCTGAGCAAAGAACAGTATAAAATAATACATCATTATCTGCAGCTGAAACCATCATCATCAAAATAGCATCAGTGCAGTGCAAAACCAGTTGAGTCAAAACATGCCTGGATAGCAATAAGCCCCAGATTTACAGACAGTTTTACAATACCATCAAAGAACATCTGAAAGCTTGTCTTAACAATCTGATGACAGCCTAGATCCTTTATGCATGATGTACTTGAGCAGAGATCCTGCACTAAACAGTAACTTTAAAAATTGTAATAAGAGATAACAAATGAAAAACAACAAACATTTTCTGCCCAAATTCTCTGTGCATTGAGGATGAAGGTGGAGAAGATGCAGGGAAGCTCCGATATATATACCAATAACACTGGTCAATGTTTTGCAATGATTTTTGCCTTCTAAATAGAGCAGTCTACATTTCACACAAAGCAATCTGCTACAGTGAGAAATTCAGTGATACCATATAACAAATATTCAACTAACAAATATAGATTACTAATGTAAAAGTCTACCTTTTCAACATTAATCACTGAATCCTAACAATTAATAATCATCATCACATCTGCTTCTTATGCAATCTACAAGCAAATACAGATGCACACAAGCATATTCACCACAAAATTACTACACGATCCAGTCAACATCCCAAAACTCACCAGGTCCGCAGGCATCGACAAGAGCACCAATGGCACGGCCATCGTTCCAGTCGGTGGTGAAGTTCTTGACAGGCAAATCTGGCATCTTGCTCTGGATCCAGTTCAGCAGACGCTGCTTGGGCGTGGGGCCGCCTTCGCTGGGAGTGGGCTCCTCTCCCTCCCACATGGGCATGGAGATGGAGTAGTGCAGAATAAGCGTCCATATCAGGCCCAGGATCAGCTTCAGCTTCTTGTCCACAATATCAGAGCTGTCTGTAAACACAAACAACAATAATAGATGAATTTATAGTCCTTGTTTATAAATGTGTAACTCTCATGCAAATAAAGTCATGCTTGCAGTTGCAAGCACAAAAATAAATCAAAATTTCTTTTCGATATCTCAGAAATGACGGTGCTAGACAGTTTCAATTTTCTACCTACATGACAGCAATCTTCTTTTAAAAAATTAAATAAATTTAAAAAAGAGAGAGAGAGAAAGAAGAAGAAGAAAAAAAATTAAGTGTCTGCAAACAAGACAGGCGGACGTGAGTTTCAATTTTGCTCCACATCCTCACTAAATAAGTGTCTTTGTCAAAATATATCCTTTTCTTCTCAGCATTTAAAACACAACAGCAACTGCTATATTTTTCCTTTCTATCCCTGTCTTCCTCCATCCCCACACCTCTTTCTAGACATGTATGCATAGACTGACTACTTGGCCATTTGTTTCTTGTCTATTCATACTTGTTGATCCTACTTTCTGACCTTCATTTTCAAAAGAAATAATTGAATAGAACAGTAAAGCAATTTTTTTTTTAATGAGCAGAGCAAGCACAAGAGACAGACAAGACAAATTTACAAGGTTCAGCCATATGAACCAAGTAAAAGGAGTCTCATTAGTTTGAACTGGAAAATTTTTGAATGGTCTTTCCTTTTTCTGTTTGTTGTTCATGTTTGGTCTCAGTTTTGCCAATTCCCCCCCCCCCCCCCCCCCCCCCAAAAAAAAAAAAAAAAAAAATTGAAACCTCCTCGTTACACTAATAAATGGAATAAGAACAAAAAAAAATCCCCAAGAATCACTTATTTTTCCATACTCAGATTCTTGAAAATAATACTGCAAGATGTCCCTCTCAAAAGTACAGCAGCATGTCTAACAATTGTCATTTATAGTCAGAGAATCTCTCTCTCTCTCTCTCTCTCTCTCTCTCTCTCTCTCTCTGATGCAGACACCCAACTCCTTATCTGCCTCAATGTGTTTCCATGGAAAACAAATGACAAATAGCCAAAAAATAGCTTCCACTGCAGGCTTCACATGCATGTTATCACACATTATCAACTAAAGTGCTGGATAAGAACAATAGTCTTGCTAGGGTTTGTCAGTACCAGCTTCTACTGATACTGATGGTTGCTGGGGTAAAGAGTGGAAAAGAGTGGCCAGGGGTAAGAGTGGTCAGGGGTAAAGTGGGGGCGTGGGGGCGGCGCTCAGTGAACTCTTCCTAAAATATAGACCTGACCACTACCATTCGTGGCACTCATCTTGGATGCTCATCCCTGCAGGTCATCTAAAAACTTAAAGTCGACAGCCTGCCAATGAACCCTGTCATAATGATACCGAATAACATACCTTCAACAATTCAAGGTGACAAGAGTGTAAAAGACAAACTTTCAAGAAAAGATAAGCCACAGTCAACCTTGAACAACACTACCGTTTCATGGTTTTCTTTACCTCACAACCGGAAGTGACATCTCGTATCGTCTGCTCACTGCTAATGTGCAGCCCAGGCTGCAGAAGCCTTTCATTTCCTCAAATTTTTCTCAAACCTATTTCAAAACACGTTGCTTGTTTCATATTTATTCTAGCTCGTAAATAAGTGTGTGACCATGACTTCGTTGTGCACTTCTATCAGAAGACAAACGAAAATTTAAATTACTACCAAGGGGGATAATTCCAGATTCTCACGAATTAAGTTTTGCTACCATGGAAACAGCTCCAGTGCTTTCCCGGTCTATCAAATCAAAAACATTAACTGAATAATTATGGTGAATAACGCAAACACAACCGGGCGGATAAGCCTCATGGTTACTTCGCTACCTCGACCTGATCACTTCACTTCAAAATGTGGCCCGCCCACGTGCCCAAACCGAAACTAACGCACAAACGTAATGCGCGAGTACACTAACAGTTTGTTCTCCCAAAGTAAATTTGCCGAGATGAATACGAATGGTCGTCATACTGAAACGAACCGGACCTTTTCTTAATGCTGTGTCGGTGTACCATGGGGTGAAAGCGTGCACAAACTGAACGTATGACTGCTCGAGTAAAAATATTATTTCGCCCTTCAAGACTGCCTAAAATAAAATGTTGGCCCTTCCATGCAGGCTGCCACGCGATCTGCCCTTGCACATGTTCCTCCCGCTACCATTTCTGTTGGGAAGTTTCTTTTTCTTTTTCGATTAAGCCACCAAGTCTCTCTCTCTCTCTCTCTCTCTCTCTCTCTCTCTCTCTCTCTCTCTCTAACACACTCACACCCATCCAACACCACCACCACTACCATGCACACACACTTAAAGCACCTCCACACTCCATATTCAGGATTACAAATATGTCTTCTCTGAGCTCTAAATATTAAGACACTGACCGAATGTTACAGTCATTTAATCTCTCACTGTATTCCAAATGCGCGGTTTAGTGTGCTGCCTGTGTGCGTGTGCGTACACGAACCTACGCTCCTAAAATTCTTCAGTTTTCCCGCTCCAATGATAGTTATTCACAAAATGTCACACAACTGAGCATTCAAAACACACAGAAAATGGAAGAAAAAAAGGAGAGGGGGGAAAAAACTATAGACAGAGAGACAGACAGAGACACAGACAGACAGACAGACAGACAGAGAGGACCATTATACAATGGCACAATAGTTTCAGGGAGGAAGGAGGCCGGGCCAACTACATCCTGTAGTTAACAGGGCGCCAATATGACGACCCGACATTTTGTTGCAGCTCCCAGCACCAAAGGAATACCGTCACCCTTGTCGCCGCGGGAGCGGCCATCTGCCGTCCTCTTTTCACCTTCCATCCCCTCCTCACCCACCAAGCCCCAGTTCTCACTAACCACATGTATTCACAAGCAAGCACGCGCACACGCGCTTGCGCACATGCACGCACGCGCACACACGCACGCACACACACTCGCTAGTATGCACTCGCACTCACTGATTTTCCATAATAATTAATCCTCGTGTTAATTACAACTGATCACAATCACGTCTATGCTGAATGGAGTAAACCCGCCTGCTCTGGACTTTGAAAATTCTGTTTGCTTTCTCTTTCAAACTGTACAAACACGCAGACGCGCGAGCGAGCGCGCGTGTGTGTGTGTGTGTGTAAGTGCGTTTGCGTGCGTGCGTGCGTGCGTGTGTGTGTGTGTGTGTATGTTCGCTTGCGTGCATGCGTGAGCGGGCGTATGCGTGTGTTATTTTGCGTTCCTTCTGTGTTGAGTGCTTGCGTGTTGTATGATGTCCTGTGCGTTCTGCGGAAGATACGGGGAGAGAGGGGGTTGAAAGTGTGTGTGTATGATTAGACTACCAGGAAAAGTTTGAATGGACCACCGAGTCGTTGAGGCTGTGCATGCAGTGTTAAAAACCTGTCCAACAGCTTTACAACTCATATTCCCTTCAATATGATATGAAATACTTTTGAATTAAATTTTGTCTGTCTGTCTGTCTGCCTGTCTGTCTGCTTCTGCTCTCCTCTCTCTCCCTGTTCTCTGGCGGTGTGTGTGTGGGGCGGGGGGTGTATAAGTGTGCGTGCATGAGTGATATATATATATATATATATATATTGTGTGTGTGTGTGTGTGTGTGTCTGTGTGTGCATGTGTTGTGTTGAATTGACGGTACATGCATCCATATATTCCAAGCTCCATATTTACTGCTGTATACATGTCTGAGCCTACTCTTACGGACCTTTTAAATATCATTATTTGTCTTTACCGGGTAGAAAGCAGATTTGTCGTTTATTCAGTGTACCATGTGAAATATCATGCGGAGTTTGACAATGACACACAGACACAAAGTTTGTACATCCTGCATCTTAATCTTCGGCTGGGTGATGCGTGCATCCGGTTGCTGGGTACGCGTGCACGATGTGATTTCATTCTTGTGAATGGAAAGCTCACAATTCGATAACCATGATGCAACATTTTTAATCCAGACTTAACCATTACAAAGTAGTAGTAGTAGTAGTAGCAGCAGCAGCAGCAGCAACAGCAGTAGTAGTAGTAGTAGTAGTATTTGTAGTTGTTGTAGAAGTAGTAGTACAGCCTTGTGATCGGATGTCATTCGCTAATGTGGAAATTAAGAGGATTATGATATAATTAGAGGATATGGTGTGTACGTAAAGGATATAACAAAAAGGACATGACGCGCGCTCGTGCGTGAACACACTGGCAAGGATTATCCAAGAATAGAAAAATGGGGTGTAAAATGCGAGAGTATCTGGTGTATCGTCGCTATAACTGACATGCACGCACTGGTGCATAAAAAGGCTTAAAAACCACCAAGATCACTGTCGACAACACATGTGTGTTTGTATGCGTGTGGGTGCTGTGAAAAGCAAAGCAAAGCAAAGTAAAGCAACACACACACACACACACACACACACACACACACACACACACACACACACACACACCACTGTGACAAGGGGAATGTAAGCAGAGTACGTCTTGGGACATGGCAGCTGTATTCTGCAGAGCAAACAGACCATGCAGACCAAAGAGGCCATTCAGTTGTGAAATGAATAAATGAATGGTACGACGGCTTTGCTTTGCGATATATGCCCCTAAAACGCGTCTTGCTGAGCAAGTGTGCTCACTCTAAGTTTCTTTCGATACGGACAGGGGATGGAAGAATGAGGGGGGGAGGTTGAAGGGAGGGGTGAGGGGCAGAGACAGAGGCGTGCAGACGGGGGCACACACACACACACACACACACGCACAGAGGGAGTTGTCAAAAGCAGTTGAGGGGAGAGAATCGCGGAAGGATTGGGGCGTGGGTGAGGGTGACGGAGAAAGAAGAGGGCCATTGAAAAACAAACAAAAAGTGGGTGGGTCCTCTTTCCTCAGGAAGAGGGCTGGGTGTTGAAGCTGAAGGGTATCAACTATGACTGGTTCCCTGTGAATCTGTCACGCACCGCACTTAACTTACTGCCTTGCATTCATGCATACACCGAACACATGTACACCGGTCAAAAATATCTCTCTCTCTCTCTCTCCCTCTCTCTCGTTTTAATATCAGTCTGTGCGTATGTGTCTCTCTTCTACTACCACCAACAATATCAAAATAAACAAATAATTCAAGCCACTGTAAAAGAAAAAAAAAGTCGTACAACATCTGCCTCCTAACACTACTCACTCCTTCATTCCACACTACACCCTCCGTTTGTTGTGTGTGAAACCAAATAAGCGCATCAAAATATTGGATGTGAAACTCATTCACATTTCTACTCATGTTACAATCGAGAACCCATGCCCTCGAAGGTATGCATAAACTGAACTCGGATCTCACATCTCACGCTTTGAAACACTCGGAAAACAAGAGCAGCAGCAACACTGAACAAAAGCAATGCGAGCGGACACTGGATGGCATTGTCTGGGTTTATTGTTATGGAGAACGAGAGAAGAGGAACGGAGCACAAAATCCAGGCGTGTAAATGAATATCAATGCGATCCGAAACACGCCTTTATACGTTTCTTTGCGACCTACTGATAAACCCTTTGTAAAAAAAACTAAATTTATTTCTTCCAGAAAATATAATTAATAAAGGTTGGTGATGTACTGGTAACTTGATTTAATCTATGTATTCGTTCATGCTATATCGGTATTTTCAAAACATGAAAAACATACGCAAAGACCGTTGTATAACCCAGGCTTTTTTTTTTCACTCGTGGGCTGCGACTCCTACGTTAACTCGTATACACAAGTGGAATTTTACTTGCATGACCGTTTTCATCCCCGCCATGCAGGCAATCACACTCCGTTTTCGGAGAGGGCTGGGGATGCATGACAGGTATGTTCTAGTGTCAGTAACCCACCGAACGCTAAGATGGATTACGAGACCTTTTAACGTGCGTATGTGATCTGCGTGCGTATACACACGAAGGGTCCAGGCACTAGCAGGTCTGCACATCTTACCCAAACAATATGCGAGACAGTCTTCAATAGAAGGGTGTGATGAAAATTATGCCTTGACGCGAATCATTCAAAGCTTATAATTCATGTGTTCACTGGCATTTTAATCCAGGCCCACATTACTGACACCATCCTCCAAGCTGCACAGGCTAGTGCTGCAGCGCACGTGAATGAAAAAAATGTGGTACGTGGGAGTGACATATCATGCTAACACTTCGGAAAAAAAAACAACCGCACAGGTGAGACACGTAAAATGTGCTTAGATGGGCAAAGTATGCAACGCAAATGAAAGAGTGTCCTCAAACACCATACCTGTTACCTGTGCAAACAATCCCCACCCACCCCCTCCTCCCCATCACCAAACCGCTCTGTCAGCCCCCGGCAGCGATGACGCAGAGGGGTCTATTCAAAGCAGGGCTACTATCTAATTGCCAAATAAGGCAGCGGTGTACTCGAGCTGTTTGGTGGTGACGTCTGTACGTCCCCTCCACGTTTCCGTCGCGCGCAAGGCACGAGGTGTGCGCTGTACCGCCCCCACATTCCTCTATTCCTCTTGTCCTACTGTGTTACACACCTCCACACGGCTTCCCGTTCAGTTGTTGACAAATTAACACGCACGATTATTATTTTCATAGTGGCGCATTATCCTCTTTTTTCTTCTTCTTTTTTTCATGATAAATAAAATAAATGAAAACTAACTTTTCAGTGTTTGGCCTTTGCTTGGCCATTACAATAATCATAACAATTCCTCAAACATAAAGTCTGAGATGTGTGGGTGATAATCAATAATCAAACAAGTTTAAACTAACTGCCGTGTATATTTCTACAACTAAATACTACTTCAAACGAATCTGAGAACGAATTTTAGGTACTTTTTTTCTCAGATCTAACCGACTTGTACACCAGCAGGTGCGAGGGTGTGGAAACGAAATGAGGATGGGTGTTGGGACGGGGAGTGGTGGTCGGCCAAACACTTGGAACTTTTTTTTTTTTCATGTAAAGTACACTTGTTTTTGTGCCGTTCAATGTGAATTTTTTTTTTAATGCTAATCTATCTGTTTATTGTTGTTTCTCGTGTTTGCTGGTTTGTCTATATGCAAGTCTGTTTACAAGCATGTCTGAACTAACTGACAAAGTGTGCGAAATGCACGAGGATCTGGGCTATGTCACGTCAGATGGGGGCAAAGCGGGACGGTGAGAATCGTTGCATGTATTGATTATGCATGTAAACCCTAAATTTTGTGCACTCCTCCATCGGCCAACTGGCCGTGGAAGAACACCCACAGTGCGAACGTTCACGCTATGCTGCGTGTGTGTGTGTGTGTGTGTGTGTGTGTGTGCTGCGGGGTGCGGGGTGGAGATGCGGGAGATGTATGGGGTGAGAGAGAGAAAAAAGATGTGCGTGGGGGAGGGGGAGAGAAAAAAAGAGAGGGAGAGACAGACAGACAAGACTCAGAGACAGAGAATGGGAGAGACAGAGAGAATAAAGATGTGCTGGAGTGAGATACAGACATACAGAACGAGACTGAGAAAGAAAGAGAAAGCGCAAGCGCGTATTCCCGCGCATGCATGTACCAGCTGTTGTTGAACACCCACTGTGCCTGAGATCAGTGCGTGTGTGTGTGTGTGTGTGTGTGTGTGTGTGTGTGTGTGTGTGTGTGTGTGTGTGACCGCACGCGCTAATGGTTTGAGAGAGAGGTATACATTAAATTTATACACGACACCTTCATGATCATAACAAGCGCCCCGCAAAGCAACATATTATATCGCACAGTACGCTGCACACACTCCAACAGAATACATTATGCCATGTCAGCAAACATTTCACCTTTAAAAATGTGATAAAATGAATAACACAAAGTGACACTATGCTGCTCGATGCACCGAGTCAGCGAAACCCTTCAGGTTATGGTAATCTCTTGCTGGTCTGAATGGCGAGAAAGGCGTCAATAATGGGCACATACAAAACGTTGTAAATTATACTCTATTTCTGACGATGCTTTTAAGTACGAGTTTCGTGTTCGCGTAGGTCATATCGATCAGTCATGCAAACACACACACACACACACACACACACACACACACACACACACACACACACACACAGCACGTGACCTAAAAAATAATATAAAAATTATGCTGGCAAAGACGCAGTTGTCTTCCTATTGGTAACAGGTGGTAAGTCGTCTGTCGTCTACCTTAATAAGCATTAATCAATTTCAGGCCAATTTCAACTGCTTTAAACTGCAAGATCCGCACTTCGAACGAATGAGAATTTAGGACGAAGGGTTTTGTCTCTTCCTCACAAGACACGTACCAAACAATACCATCCGCCAACAGGTTCAGTCATTTTTCAAAGCCTCCACAAATGACTCACGTCTCAACAATGCCAGACGACCACAACCCTTTGTTCAATGACCGTGAAATATGTCAGGAGACAGGCAAGTTTTCATTGAGGTGGACCGTACAAAAACAGCGTGTGGCCTTTTACGCCAGTGTGCCCACCGTGTTTTCTTTCCCGCTCACCGTGGGGCAGGATCGGTTTAACAATGTTGCTGATACTCGTTGGGGAGTGGTTGGGGATGTATTGTTCATGTTGCTGGTAAGTCATCATCACCCCCCCCCCCCACCCCCACCCCCATCACACGGCCACACTACTACTGAGCCCACCCCCCCCCCCCACTCTGTGAAAAGCTAAAAGCTAAAGTCAATGTGAACTATCATCACTTACTACAACTAATACTGCTACTTCTAATAACAATAATTAGAAGTAGTAGTAGTTGAAGTCATTATCATTGTCCTGTCTTTCGTATGCAAGAGTTAAGTTCTGTGCCATGTTTGGAATATCAACAGAAGATCATATACATAGAGAGAGAGAGAGAGAGAGAGAGAGAGAGAGAGAGATGGGGATATAGAAGAGGAGGGGCATGACAGAAAGCATGGGGACGGGAGACTGTGCGCGCGTGCGCTCGTGTGTGTGTACACGTGCGTGTGCGTACACGTGCGTGCGCGCCTGTATGTGCGTATGCGTGTGTGACACTGAGGTAGGTGTGTGCATGTGTGTGCGTGTGCATGAATTGTGTATATAAATATGTATATGCGCGCGTGTGCGTGTTGTGTTCGGGGGGACAAAACCAAGGACTGTAGTGACTACATGCGCATATATATGGTTAAGTTATGTTTGAGAAGGGATGGAAAACATGACCGGCAACCTACACCAGTTACACACCGTTACTGTCTTTGGTCGAGCACCCACCCCTCACCCCACCTCATCTCTGTAGAAAAAAAAATCTGGTCTGGCAAGTTTAGCGCTGACTCTCCCACCTACACAACCCCTTCCCCGCTCACCATCCGCGAGGGAATAATCGGCCACGCCCCCATGTTTTGTTCTTCTCAAAAAGCACCCCATCCCCCAACCCCCTTTACCTAAAACCCCCCTGATACCCCTTCCCCCAATGCTAACACTCCCACGGCTACATGCTCTTACTATACTCATGATCCACACACACACACACACACACACACACAACCGGTTTTGTTGGTCCCCTCCATTCATATCCTGCATACCCACACACGTTTGCTCCTCTTCCCCACACATTATATCCCAGCAAGTCCAGAGTTTCGCTTTTCCGAATATCTCGTCCTTTTTTTTTTTTTCCTCCTCAACTCTGAAACTTTGTTCTGGATTCCTGTCATCCCTGTAGCAAAACATGTGGATTCAGTTTTTTCTTGAAGGAGGAACGCTTCCTTCGACATCGTATTACGAACTGCGGATGAAAGCTTACAACACACACGCACGCACGAACATTTCAGTTGCAACAAGTACGCCTGTGTCTGTTCTGTGCGCGTTCCGTGCACATGTCATCCTGTGTGCGAGTGTGCACCAGACATGCGCATACCAATGCGCTCGTGTGTACTGGTTGTGTGTGTGTGTGTGTGTGTGTGTGTGTGTTACGTGGTTCAAAGGGAAAATGTACCAAAGAACCTCACCGCGTTTACCGGATTTCCAATAGCCGAGAAAGAAAAAAAAAGTATCTTTTAAAAATATTTTTAAAAAACGGTTAGGGTGCTTAAAGGCACTGCTTACGCCCTGCAAACCTCCCCACCCATACCCCCACAGCCAGGTTCCTCCACAACTGTCACCCCTGTCTCCCCCTCCTCCTCGAGGGCAAAGCACTCGAAAGACCTGTGTCCACCGAGTCACTCGCTCTTATCCACAACCTCTTGACGTCTTGGGTTCAGGAAGTCAAGGTCTTCCTCCTACGATGAACACCTGTGCGTGCGTGCGCGCGCGCGCGTGTGTTTGCGTGTTTTTGTCAGCGAAGTGAGTGGGCGGAAGTGGGGATACAAACACAAGCCGCCGACGATCGAAAGAATGACTGATAAGATAATGTGAATCTGATCCTGAAAACATCATCATGACAGTGAAGCCCGTAAGCAGTCAGTTTCGGTTTACAGGTCTAAAAATAAACATGAACCAAGAGCGTGAACTTGATACATTCCAAAGACTCATTATCTTCAACAAACCTTGTTACAGACAACGTTTCTTCATTTTTTGCTGATAACATATCAGTTAACCAGTAAAATGGTGCCCTGCATGAAGACACATCCCAAAATACAATCAGTATCATCTCGTTCTCAGGGTCTCTGCACCAATAGGGGAAGTCAAATACAAACGAGAAATAGTTGCATAGTTCGTACGAGTTTTGTAGTCCGACGGGAAGGTAGAAGTTAAAAGACGCACGCAAGCAAGCAAGCACACACACACTCACACTCACACACACACACACACACACACCTGCGTGGTGAGGCTTATCACAACAACAGCCCTCTGGTCATTTAACTCCTCATATCCACCCTCACCCACCTACTCCTTGTCAGTCCAGTTCCCCAGTCCCTGGGGCCACCTCCGAGTTCACACTAATTAGCACTGCCGAACTTTTGTCACCCGACTTTTCCTTTTGATCGATTTTTGACGTATAATGACTGTGTGTGTGTGTGTGTGTGTGTGTGTGTGTGTGTGTGTTGGGGTTTTTGTTGTTGTTTGTTTGTTTTGTTTTTGTTGTTGTTTTTTGGTGGTTGTTTTGTTTTGTTGTTGTTGTTTTTTTTGGGGGAGGGTAACTGCACGGCCATTTGGAGAATGGCGGGTTACGAAAGAAAATGCAATGTCATGACAATTCTAACTCTATCAGAGTTCCCATGGAGGGGGGCAGCAAGGTACGGGGGTGGGGAACAAACAGTATTTGAGTTGGTTTTTGTTTGTTGGTCTTTGTGTTTTGTGTGTGTGTTGTTCTTGTCTGTTGTTTTTCGGGGCGAAAGGTAAGGCCTAAGAGAGAGAAAGTGGGGCTTTCCATCTGTACCTCTCTGTCCTGTCAGCTGCACTGGGCTGCTCTGTGTGTCGATGCATTGTTAAATTTCGGTGGTGTCTCCACAACGTAGTGAGTCACAGGCATGACTGGAGCCACAGGTATGTCTTTCACGAAGCAGTCAGAACGTACGACTTTCGTATCGATTACGTGCCGGGAAGTGTTATGAACGGGTTTTGGTGTGGAATTCTACCTGGCTTAGTATGCTGGGAGGCTTTGAAAAGCATTCAATTATGCTGACAAGAGTGCATTCTGAAAGGAATTACTCATTCTTGTCACCGCTATGCCTATATTTCTACCCCTGTTTAATTGTTTAATATAACACTGGCACTAATATCACTGTTGCTGTCATCATCGCCGGTGCTGAATGAGGTAAGTGTGGATTTGTGGAGACAAACTGAGTGCAACGACCCCTTCTTGCTCTGTACATTAATCTACGGACCAAAACAAAAAGTAAAAGTGTAAAAACGTAGGATGACAGGGCGACACAAAAGAGCATTGCTGACCACGCAGCCACTCCAGGGCAGTGAGGCATCCATCAACAGCCAGTCTTTGGACCTGAACTTTCCCACGCCCACGAACGACAACCCGTAAGGTTCATTCCTTCCACATAACACAATGACCCGCATTGTAGTATAAACCCACGAAGTTACATTCGTATTGCTATAACTTCTCACTTTCCCCTATCTTTAAATCCACACCACTAACAGTATAAGGTCACTGTTCCTCTCCTCTCCCCCAAACTTTAGTCTCAAACCCACTTCTCGTAGGATGGTGACGAGAATGAGTGAAGACGTCCCTCGCTATCTCTGGCGAGGGCAAAACATCCGTTTGACCCCTCTCGAGAACAGACACAACAAACCAAAAACAGTACTGCGTGGCGTGAGCAAGAGAACACAGCATCCCTATGTTTCACGTCAAACTTACATCTGTCTTGGTAAAACAGGATTCACAGAAAGGGCCAGGAAGATGCTTGAAGTAAGAAGACGAGAGTCAGACAGACAGACAGACAGTCAGACAGACAGTCAGACAGACAAGGATACCAACACAAAAGTCAAACCATACAAGCAATTACCAATGGTTACCGCTTCACTCTTCACCCCCGACCCTGACACCAAAATGCTGCGCTAGGCTAACGGTGACTTTGAGAACAGCCCATACCCTGTCATTATTTTCTCGTTCACACAGTGATAATGTCAGTCCAGCCTGTATACCGGGACACCCACGTAGTAAAGTGTCCCGCGGGTCTTGTCGGCAGTCCAGTAGTTAGGACTGTAAAGAGGCGACTTGGCCACTCGCGTTCTCTAGTTACTTCTACCAGGTGAAAGGCTAAAGTTGCTCCGGTGTCTGTGTCTTCAAGACCACCGAGTTGGATGAACTGAAGCGCCAGGTTCACATTCTTGAATCCATGGGCGTGACCACTGAGTCCCCCATATACCTGACTCCAAAGGCTTTCACAGACACATTTAGGGGTCTATCCGATCGTGTTACGTTGTCAAACTGAACTAACCCATATTTCGTGTTACACGTTAAGTTTTTCATCTCTTACCTGCGAGCAGGATGGAGGACGGGGAAAGCTGGAGGGTGGGTGATGAATGGACGGAGAGGAGGCAGGTTGAGTTAAATAAATAAACCCTCGCACTTTAAATTACCCGAAATGAGAATTGTATGGGCCTAAAAACAGGACACACACACACACTCTCTCTCTCTCTCTCTCTCTCTCTCTCGTGTGTGAGGTGTGTGTGTGTGTGTGTGTGTGTGTGTGTGTGTGTGTGTAAGGAATAAATAGGCTATAAAAGAAACAGGATAACCATGTCAAGGGCAACGGCAAACAAATGCGTTACATTCACAAAAAATCTATATACCCCCAGGAAATTGCCGAGGAGACACTACCAACCAGTCATTACAGCCTATTACAGCAAAAATACGTGTAGGTGTATCCCATTTCAACAATTCCCGGTCGCCTTCTTCCCAATCACCAGTCCGGAGAAATCCAGAAGATAGGTGGGGAGTGCACTGGGGACGGGGTGGGTGGCAGGCAGTTATAATGATAGACAAATCATAATCGATAAAAAAAATATAAAAAAATAAAAATTTAAAAAACATTAAAGCAAACGACGGCCATCCAGCACGATGTATCTCTCGTATATATTTCTTTAGACCATCGCGTAAAGTGCTCGAACAGCTGTGTTCAAGCCGTACATCAGTGTCGTACCCAGTATCTCTCTCTCCAAACTGCATTTGTGTCGCTCACTATATGAGTCACGGTCTGCAGGACCCGTCCCATGTAGATGGTTATCACCACCGTTATTACAGGAGGGTTGTTTCTGGCGACAATCATCCTAACAATCTGTACAACCTGTCACTGATGCATGTAGAGTGGTTGAGAAGAGGGTAAAACTTGGCAGTTGTTAAGCCGGGAACACTACGCCAAAGCGATGGCAGTCAATGGGAGACGGTATAGAGGAGAATGTGAACATTCGGAAAATAATGACCAGGTACTGACCTTGAGATGTCTGATGTATGAGTGTGAGTAAGTTGACTCTGTGCGTGCGTGCGTGTGAGTACGCGCGCGCGCGCGTGTGTGTGTGTGTGTGTGCGTGCGTGGGCGTGCGGGCGTGTGTGTGTGTGTGTGTGCGTGGGCGTGCGGGCGTGTGTGTGTGTGTGTGTGCGAGGGCGTGCGTGTGTGTCTGTATGCGTGTGTGTGTGTGTGTCTGCGCGTGCGTGTGTGTGTACGTGTGTGTGTACATGTGCGTGCGTGTGTGTGTGTGTGTGTGTGTGTGTGTGATAGTGCGTGTGTCGAAGGGTTAGAAGCTGATTTACGAGAAGTTCAACAGCAATGCATGCACTCGAAGATGGACCTTCCAGCCGTAAATCACAACCGGAAGTAGCTAACAACTCCTCCGCCACGCCCACAGAAACCTAGACCTGGTCCTGCTCAGTCCATTACTGGCGACACGGTGATTACTCAGGACTACGGTTCAACAATCAGTCGCAATAAATCAAGAAGCAGATTCAAATAATAATGATCAAAATCCAGGCGGTGGGCACACGCACGCACATACGAGGGATACTATACAGACGGACATGGATAACTTTGTTGGTTAGAGATGGAAGGAGGATAACGCGCGGTGTGTGTGTGTGTGTGTCTGTGTGTCTGTGTGTGTCTGTGCGTGTGATTATATTTTAATGTACATAATTTCTTAACTTACTTGTAACTTACTTGTAACTCATCTCATTTACATTTTAATATTCTCACAATCATGTCGAACAATGGATCTCTGTATCTGTGTAGGGACAAAAATCCCGGCAGTCTTGAGGACAACAGACGAACAAAAGTAAAAACAGCGAATGGAACGACAGACTGACAGTCAGAACCATAAAGACTGGGGAAAACGGGGCAACAACAGACAGATAGGCGGAGATACTTACTGAGGAATGAGGTCAAGAATCTATGTGTAACCCAAGGTGGGTGTGTCAAGCATTTTTATATCATCCAGCACTCAGCACTACACAGATAGGAGGAACAACAGAGCTGGCCTGGCTGCCTTTCCTCTGGAGAAGGGGGGCGGAGAGGAGTGGAGGGGTCGGGGAGCCGGAGGGTGGGGGGGGTCACTATAACGCCCTGTCAGCGCTTTCATATGGAGTGGAGTTCCTGTTCTCAAAGTTGGCGGAGGCTTAACTTATCAACGGGGTCACCTGTGCTTGTACTCCCCCTTTCTGCCCCGCCCGCGCGCGTGCACACACACACACACACACACACACACACACACTTACATGCACATGTACACACACTGAGGAGACACGAAGGCTGCAAGTACGGAGGGGGACAGCCCCCTGGAATCAACAGACTGTGAAAACCCCTTTGTTCCACATCAGCAGTTCCAGTGTCACCACTTCAGGAGCCGGAGAAGAGTGGTCCCCACCACTACCACACCCCGGCACCGATCACACAGCTGCTGTAGATATATATGTTCACCTCCTGTCCAGTGCAGCTTAACGGAATCTACACTACATTATTATATCCTGTATTTTTTTCCGCCCACAAAAAAAGTTTTTCCTGCCTCGCGCCCCCCCCCACTTTCTCCACCCCCTTTCGCAAAAAAAGGGTGCCATGGGTCAAAACGTACACGGGAGGTCCACAACTGGCGAAATTCCGTGTCTGGTCAGTTCTGGTCAGAGCTAGAAGCCGCCGAGTGTGAAATCAGTCCTGCTTTCTTTAGAATCCCCTGAGAAAACAAGCAGGGCGTTGCACTAAGTACGCAACTTTAGAAGGGATGTGCTGACGCTTTGTTTTCGTAGTTCAGTTTATCTGATGGTTTAAGAGACTTGTGAACAAGAAGTCTCCTCAAGCGAGACCTCTTGAGGAGACTACTACACATCTCCTACAAGGAGCACAAGACCAATGACCATGTGCCGAACCTGGTCAGCAACCTTGTTGGGCCCCAAGAACCACTGCTGGCGACTGTCAAACGACGGAAGATGGCATGGTTTGGTCACGTCATACGACATAACACCCTCTCCAAAACCATCCTGCAAGGGACTGTAGAGGGAGGGCGCAGACGGGGGCGGCAGAGAAAGAGCTGGTCCGACAACGTCAAGGAATGGACCAAAATGACGATGCCAGATCTCCTCACGGTGACAGCTGCCAACAGAACGGCGTGGCGAGCTATGAAATCTTCCTCATGTCCCCCCAACGACCCCAGCGGTCGAGGGAATGAGTGAGTGAGTGAGTGAGTGAAACAAGAAGACAACCCCACAAAAAATTGTTCAGACTGTCAGTGAAATATTATGACATGAGTTATCAGTCAAATCAGAAAAGTTCAAATGTAATGAAATAATGTGGGTTCATCAGCTTACGTTTCTCTGACGTTTGTAAACCGGCTTGTTGGAAGGTGATCATTAACAGAATCAGTTGGATCCGTTAAGTTTACATGGGATGAGATGAACAACATAACTGCTACCAGCTGAATGCAGGCGCTTTGTCTGTATGCACTGGCTGTGTTGTGGATACACAGACCAGACATCTTCCCCAAACACCGTGCGTGTCCCAGGGCACCCCAGAGTGGGGTAACGCGCAGTGTGTGTTTCATAACAAGCCTTTCATCAGCTCAGATCCTTCACTAACATCAGTACTCAATTCACCACCTGCCTACTTATCCCTCTCGTCTCCACCAAAGCGACCATGTCGGTCGAACTTGCAAAAATATTGGGAGTGGGGGAGGGTTTTTTTTTCTTCCGTTCAAAACAAAATACCACCCCGCCCTTTCTTTTCATTATCCACAATACACAGCCTAAAAGGCTACATTCAGACAGACTGGACGTGAGTACGTATACATAGCCTACAATGGGCACAACTGAATCATCGGTTCCAAAGGGAGATGGAGGAGCAAAAATAAACAGGAAAAAAAAAAGGTCCCCCACTTCTTTCCCTTCTCCATCTCACGCGTCGACCAAAGGCTGAACTATAAAAATGCCAAACCGACTGGTCAATGCCCTCTGTGGACAACTCTCCCTTCTTCCCTCCCCCCACCCCCCTCTCTCTCACACACACACACACACACACACACAACACACAAGCTTGTCCCGAGCAAAGTTCACGGTCGTTTACAAACGAGAGCGTCCACCTCCTGAAAGGGCCACCTGTCGCGGAGACTGCAAGATGCACACTACACAGCAGACTAGACGAACACACCATACAACCATCACATCTTGTGATGAGAGGTGTTTGGTTCGAAAGGGCCGTGATGGAGATAGTTGTCTCTATACTAAAAGTACTGACGTGCCCGCAGTTCAACCCCCGCCCCCTCTCCCCCTGTGTGTCTGTGTGTGTGCGCGTGTGTGTGTGTGTGTTTTCCTAACGTGTTCTTTTCTTTTTTTTTCTTTCCTTTTTTTACAAGTCGAAACAATAGAAGCTCAAGTTTTATTTTCTTTAACCCTCTCGCATTCACATATTTCACAAAGAAACTCTTCGTGGTGTCCGGCTGTGGTTCGAGTAAACGCAAAAGGGTTAAAAGATGCTTTACCACCATCCTTCCATCGTGTTTTCTGCAGGCATATTTTCAATGCTTCCAAATTCATCATTTTAATTTTTCATTAAAAAAAAAAAGCCTCCACATCTGAAAGCAGAACTGGGAAGAATGCGTCCCCACAATTCTGCCGAACTACGCGATGGCTCAGTAACCGCCCCAAATGAGGGGAAAACAAGGAAACAACAAAAAGACCAAGCATGAGTGACCGCTGATGACCCCCCACTGACCACCCTTGACCCTGGCTGTCCAGCTAGCGACCGGTTTTCCAGCTCACCAACGACCCTTTCTTGTAGATACATGTACACGTTTGTTGCTGCTACAACGCTTTCATTGTTCGATCCTGTAACAAGGCACTCGCAATGCAGTTCAGCAGAAATGTACCATCCACAAAACATGCCATTCTTGTCCCATTGACACAAAGTTTTCTCTTTTGTTCCCCAGCCAAAAAAAAAAGGAAAGAAAAGAATAAGCTGTTATGAGTTTATTCATATTGCACACAAACACACACACACACACACACACACACACACACACACACATATATATATATATATAGAGAGAGAGAGACAGACAGACAGACAGACAGACAGACCGACCGAGACAGAGAGAGACGGACAGACAGAGAGACAGACAGGCAGACAGACAGAGACAGAGAGACAGAGACAGAGAGACAGACAGGCAGACAGACAGACAGACAGACGAGACAGAAAGAGAGAGGTTTTCCGAAGACAATCATTTTTTTTTCAGTCCCACTAAGTATGTCCGAGTTTTGTTATTTCCATTTTGATATAGTAAAGCGCCACGAGAATAGTGTACTCGGTTTGTGGGCGCCACTGTAGATTTTCATCCTTAATTCATTGTAAAAGTCATTCAGATGTCTCTCTACTTCATGTATATCCATGAACACGTAGTTGTTGTTGTTTTTTAAGAAAGAATTATGCACATCTTACAAATGTTATGGTCTTGCATTTCTAGTTATTTGTATTTTTATTTCTTTTTATCACAACACATTTATCTGTGTGAAATTCGGGCTGCTCTTCACAGGGAGAGCGCGTCGCTATACTACAGCGCCACCGTTGGTTTTTTGTTTGTTTGTTTTTGGAGGGGGGGGGTTGTATTTTTTCCTGCGTGCAGTTTTATTTGTTTTTCCTATCGAAGTGGATTTTTTCTACAGAATTTTGCCAGGAGCAACCCTTTTGTTGCTGTGGGTTCTTTTACGTGCGCTAAGTGCATGCTGCACACGGGACCTCGGTTTATCGTCTCATCCGAATGACTAGCGCTCAAGGTCTAGTGGAGGGGGAGAAAATATCGGCGACTGAGCCGTGTTTCGAACCAGCACGCTCAGATTCTCTCGCTTCCTAGGCGAACGCGTTACATCACTCCACACATACACACGCATACACACACATATATACATGACACTACAATACCACCTGTTATATCAACGTCATGCATGGACATGCAGTTTGTTCCAAGCCCTGTCTTCACAGAATCTTATGAACCTGCCTGAAATTTCAGTACGTCTAAAATACAATCCGTCGGTGCACTTCAGGCGATACCTGTAACCCCAAACGAAACTTTGCTTATGGAGTCCCAGGACCCGGTTTAGGGCACTGCGTGATGTATCGGTTCACTCACCCTCGCAATAGCAGCTGGAAACCTGTAATGCCTCGAAACACTCTCGTTACTCTCTGTGTATCATTCTGCTGACAGTCCTTTTGGAACTAGACAGACACATCATCACTAAACAGTGGCAGAGTGTGTCCTTGCGTGTTACACTGTCATTCATCTCAGTGGATCCTGCATTTAATGCTCATCGATAAGGCACTGGCTCCATGTAGATAATTACTCTCATGCACACACCCACGCACACGCACGTGCATGCCCGCACATTCGTTCACAAACATCCACATGCAAGCTCTCAAGTACACGCTTGTCCGCACAAACAAGCACACATCCGCGCCAGAGTGTACACATACGTGCAATCAAATGCAGTCAATCGCAATTGAAGTTGAAACCTGAAATTGAAGGATTGCGCATATACTCACAATAAAGACAAATTGCTGTCCGTCCCACATTAAGTTTAAATTTTACACTGAAGGATTAAACGACGACCAAAGCAAGTAGTGTCTATTTCAAGTTTTATTACTGTCAAAGGAAATATGCAAGAATCTTACCCACCCTCGACTGCACGATGTTTTTCTTTTTCTTTTTTTTTTCTTCCTTTTTCGGTTTTTTTTTTTTTTTTTTTTTTCATTCCATGTAGGCGGGGGCACAGAGAGAGAGAGATGGAGAGGAGGGAGGGGGGGACAAGGGGCAAGGGAAAGAGAGAAAGAGGGGGCACAGAGAGAAAGAGGGGGCAGAGAGGGAGAGAGATGGAGAGGAGGGAGGGGGAGAGAGACAGGGGGCAAGGGAAAGAGAAACAGAGAGTGCGACATGTGTAGCTAACATGTGTGACGCCTGGAAACGATTCCGACCTTTCAGTTTCCATTACTATACACCCCCGCCCCTACCCGAGCCCACACAACTACCGCCACCAGCATATTCACCCCAAGTCGTCTTCAGTGTCGGTGTGCTTGGATCTTGTGTCAAGTGATA
>NC_134883.1:20080246-20117746 GCF_041734735.1 Babylonia areolata | reverse complement strand
TGGGAAGGCAGAGGAAGGGTTCGTTCGAAGATAGAAGGCCATGTTCATTCTCATTTCATTGCTCAGGATTACCAAACTAAGTTCATGACACTATCCATTGTCGGTAATATACTGACAGTAAGATAATCATGAAGGTGGTGATCCGAATATTGTACTTTCCTGTAAATACATTACGGTTTCTGACAGAGTGTAGTTATTATTCTGACACGCAGAACAATGTGCAAATGGCAACTGCAATGTTGCGTTTCCCTGTAAATATGGTTCAGTTGCTGAACATGTCCACAGACTGCGTAACCGGTAACAGGCAGAAGTTTTTTGTTTTGTTTTTTATTTGTTTGTAATTGGGGGTTTGTGTGTGTGTGTAGTTTTTTCTCTCCTAAATAAAATAAATATTTAGGGTCAGCGTGTGGGTGTGGATATTCTGAACAGAAAGGATAGGGGGGTGGGGAGGGCGAAACGGGGCAGGAAGGACCGGAAGTGAGAGTACTGGAGGGAAGGGTAAGAGTTCGAATCTGATGCAGGTTAAGTGCAGACATGGTGTGTGTAAATACTGTCAGATAATCATAACAAACAATCCAGGAGGCAGCATTCCGTATTTAACACGCGTAAATCTGCTGTGACACGATCGCAATGCAGTACAACAAGAGAACAGTGCACTACCGGTTCGCACTGCACTTTCAAACAGCGAATGACGGCTTCACCGCAAACTGTACCGAAAAGGATCTGAAGCCTCTGGCCCAGACTCCCACTTCTTTGCTGCACTTGCCACATCCTCCTCCTACAAAGAGGGCAAAGCTCTCGTGCTAGGCACGCACAGGCGATGGCTGCCTGGGACACCACGACCTGGATCCAAGTGGCAGGAATGTCATCCAATCAACGCGAGGCTCTTTAGGGCTCTCGTGCAAACAAGTCTCTCCAGACATGACGTGACGTGACTGACTGACAGCTGCTGAAGTCGGCGGCTGCATACTTCAAGCTTGAAAGCTGGTGTGACTTTTTTCTTTCTTTTTTTTTCTTTTTTTTTTCATAGGGAAAAGTTGGAAAGATTCTAAAATAGGAGAACTGTTTGTTGGGCGAGGAACAGGGGGCACGGTGGTGTTTTGTTTGTTTGTTTGTTTGTTTTCTGGAAAACAGAACAAACAACTTATGATAACCTATGGAAGTCTAATGCACTGGTGCAGATTGTTGATTCTTTTCCCAGATATTTTGGCGAGCAAGCCCGATGACCATATCACACTGCCTATAGCAGTCTCAAGCTCTCGGAACAAGGAAGAACAGATGGCCATGAGCGTGGAAACGATATAATTGAAGCCAGCCTTGTTCATGATTGATGTCCGGTATAGGCAGTGTGACTACTATATGAGTATACACTGACCAAAAAAAAAAAAGCTCCGAAAGAACCAACATAGGTTCCAGAAAAGTCGAGGGGGAAGTGGGCGCTTGACAGGCCGACATATGCCGACTCTGACAAATACAATGCTGACAAAACCTCTCCTGCACTGCTCCGAGTTTTAATACGTTAACCGCTTGAATAAAACCGTTTATTGTGCGAGTCTTTATAGCCTTTTCATATCCCGTAAAGTGTCTGTACACAACTGTGTGTGGACGTATGTTAATGTGTAATGTTCGTTCGTGCTGAGTGTGTATGCTTGTGTGCCGTCTCTTCGGGTTTTTGTTCTTGCTTGCTTACTTGTTTGTTTTGTTGGTGTTTTTGTCCCCTTGTTTGTTCTTTTGATCGTTCGTTCATTATTCAGTACTATTCTGCATGTTCACAAGCAGTCTCAAGTTATCCATTGCTGTAGAATGATCTCTACCCCATCAGAGACGTAATATCGATACAAGAGAGAGAGAGAGCGCGCGCACAACAGGCGCACACGAGACAAGAGAGCATCAAGCAAACCACACCCTCCACTCCCTTTTTTTTCCTAGCCACGTGTGCAGTGCAATCTGAACTTACACAAGCCGCCCTGTTTCCCTTCATTACACACACACACACACACACACACACACACACACACACACCACACACACACTTGCGCTCAAATGCAACGCACACACTCCTAAACAAAACAGCCCAGAGCCTATTGAATTCATCCCCTCCCCCCAACACACATTTTGAACACAGCTGTTGCAAAACGCTTTGAAAGTTCGCCATTGTACGCGCCTATTTCAAGTCCTCAAGTGGCGGTGACGCTGATTGCAATCAAAATTTCTGTATTTTCAAAACGCACAATTTTTTTATGCAAAGGTAAACACTGAAACGTCTGCCTGTCTGTCTGTCTGTCTTCCTGTATGCGTTGGGTTTTCCAGGACTGCTCAACCATGCAATACATGTACAAATTACCCTTCCTGTTGAATTTTGTGTCAGGTGAACAGAAAAATCAACAACACACATTTGTTTTCATATTTCCACCAACAGCTCGAGAACAGATTCTTTGGGATTCACGTCAAAACGTGTGATCTTATCAACTTAATCGAAATGTAGATATCAAAGATGGTGGAGGGGGGGAGAGAGAGAGAGGAATATATGGGGCGAGGGATCAGACAAAAGGTATGAAATTTCATTTCCCCCAAAAAAAATTCAAAATGCAAGTGTATCCTCAACGTAAAATGTATTACAAAAACAAAACCTAGCCTTGGTTAGTGTCTATGTTTCCCTGTCTGTGCCAAAAAAAAAAAAAGGATGGACAAGACATGGGGCTGGTGTATGGGTGAGGAATGAGGGGGATGTGAGTAGTGGGGGTGGGGAGGGGGTACAACAATGACGCAGGTGCACATGTGACGAGTGACACAAAACAGGGCTCCACCTAACATAAAACGCCAGTCCCGATCATTTAAGTATCCTTCTGACCCCCTTTCTGTTGGCAACATTCTTCTCTGAAGACCTTGTACTGTCCAGCTCTCCCTAGAGCTTATCGCTGGCATCGCAACAACGCTCCACTGACTTCGTTAATACGCGAGTCGCTTCCTTCTAAATAATCCTCCTGGCTACCGGAATGCCGACTGTCCCTCATTACAATGATACTCCTTGTGTCCGATCAGTTTTTCACGGCGTGAGTGAGACAACTTGAGAGTCAACGGCCACGGTTGTAATGAAGTCTGCGCGTGTCCAAGTTGCTCGCGTGCACACACACACACACACACACACACACACACACACATATATATATATATATATATTGTGAGCATATGTATGTTTGTGCGTGAGTGCCCGTGTATGTATGTACGTGCGCGCTTGCATGCAAGCGTTCATGCGTGTACATGAGGGCGAGACCTCGTGTTTGTCACGGTTCGATCAAGGCGTGTTCTTCCACAAATCATAGTGTATCTGACCGTGTAAAACAAACGCACAGACCACTGACGAACAGAAAGCAAGTGCATTTATCGAGAAAAGTACAGACGAAGAGAAAGCAAGTGCTTTGGACAAAGAAAGGCCACGCACGCGGGGAGAAACGGATCAAGGAGTCACCACGAACGCAATATCCCACCGCCAACAACACAGACTGCGTTGTGTCACTGTTGTGAGCCGCCTCTATCATCGGCATGCACGTTTCGGCAGCGTCTCCCTCCACTGACGTCAAGGAAACCAGCTCTCTGACACAGGCAGTCGCCGGCATCGACAGTGGGGACCAACCGGACAAAAACTCGCGATATTCATATGTTCGCAAGCACGTACGCATGCACACACACACACACACATACAGACGGGGAACCTGTACGCATCGAAGCGAAAACATTTCCTTTAAAAGCGGATCTGACATGTCTTGCACCAACGCATGCAGTGTGAGAGGCATTATTAATTGTCAAGAGATTCACTCTTCTCCATGTAATTATTTTACACACACACACACACACACACACACACACAGTGCGCGCGCTCACGCGACGTGGAATGACGTAGGGGTTTGCATTGTTTGTTTGTTTTTTAGGTGGGTGGGGGGGGTCTTTTTCAATCTGGAGAAGGAAAGCCATTTGCACCGAAAAATTGCTTCATGCCCACTTGTAATTCAAGCAATGTAAATATTATACTCTTACAAGTTATGTTTAAACAATGTTATGTATGCATCTGTGCATGCTCTGTATTACAAAGATCGGAGAGTAACGTGCAACTTTCTGCCGCTCTGAGAGAAATGTTTTTTTCGAAATGGGAGTATTTCCGTTCTTTCGTCTTTTCCTTCTTTTTTCATGTTTGTATTCTGGATGAAAAAGGGACAAAAACTCCAACTTGATACGTCAACATATAGCAATGTATATCGTGTCGGATGGCAAGAGGCAGGAGGGGCTGATTCTGCCAAATCATCAAAACAACAGTATGAATTGTGTTGAACTGTAATACATTTTCCCTTAACTGATCTGTTGCGTTTGGTACCCGTGAACGCCGAAAAAAAGGCATTTTTGACTGGGATGAACTTGATGTAGGCGGGATGGGGGGGGGGGTGATAAGACAACCGATGTGTTGGTCCAGGCGTTTGCATTACAAAAAAAAACAACTTCTCGGATTAGGAAATAACACAATAAAAAAAAAACATATATAAAGAAATAGTTTATGCATGTGTGTTGTGTGTACAACAAATCAGAACGACAGCGGGAACGCTCAGTCAGTCCAGATATTATTCTCCCCATGGAAAAATGACGCCTTAAAAATGTAAACAGAAATGCTGTACGAACCAATGAATAGACCGGCAGATTCTATACTGTATAAAGTTCTCCCCTTATGACGCTTTTCGAACACTTTTTTGTCAGCGGTTCAGCTGTCAGTGTGTGACATGTCAAACCGTACACAGTAACCCTGTCTGCAAGTAACCCCAAAGAACGCCAGACAGCACAGCTATGACAGACGACTCAGTGACTCATAGTTTCATATGAACATGCGTTCCATCCACGTGGACCGCATACACAACTGGAAAAAAGGTTAAAAGTAAAAGTACTTGATGGGCAGTTTGCCAAATGGAGTTTTTCTAGCACGAGTTTTCACATTGATAATGTTATCACCAGGACAAAATGTATGCGACAGACAAACGGAGAGAGAAAGGGACGTGGGGGCGGGGGTGATGAAAGGCAGAGATGAATGGTGGGGAAAGCTCAGAAAGGGAGAGGGCTAGAGACACAGAGAGAGAGGGGGGGGAGAGGAAAGAGGGGAGGGAGGATCATTTCAAAAGCGACTGGAACGGAGGTTTGAGGAACGAAAGAAAAACCTCTCCACTGGACTTATCAACAACAGATGGCCGGTAAGTGGAACCGACGGACGCTAAACTGACTTGGGAACATAATATTTCAGTGGTATGTACTGTACGCCTATATCATACAAGACATGGCAGGAAAAAACAAAGTGCACTGCATTTTCTTTCTCCATCTGGCAATGTGGACATAATATATCAGCCTCACTGCGAATTCTTCAACGATAACTATGTTTTGCCATTTCAGAAATGCTCAGTCTGAATCTTGTCACTGCATACCTTAAATGTCTATGTGGATTCATCAGTAAATACGTTTCGGTGTGAGGGAGGGATATATTATATAGAAAAACGGGGAAGAGGGTACCGAGAAAAGGGGCGAGAAGAGAAACCGTACTGCCTCAACAACACACGCTGCAAACCCAGTCACCGCCAGTTCGGGCTGCTTTGCTATCCTAACACCTAAGCCCACCCAGAGAAAAACAAAACAAAAGCAAAACAAATAACTGATCATACGGACACAGGAGCAAAAAACAGTGCCAGATACCCTATTCGGTTGTGTTACTGAGCTACCGGTAAAACTACCTGACGAATTCAGCTGGTCTCAGTCATAAATGAAGCAGTCATTGGCGTTTTATGGTACCTGCAAAACCCCTCCGCTTGTAGGGGGCCGAGTTTTGGGGCAGGTCTGCCAAAGCAATTCTCCCACCTCATACTTCCCACTGGAGACCTCATGAACAATGCTTCCCTTGCCTTTCACGGCCCATGCCATTAAAGGGGGTTTACACAATGGGCTGCCGGATTTCCACCCACGGTCTTTAACTGTGTTTTTAAGACTGCAGATTTATCCACAGTGGTTTTCGGTCTTTGAGCCTTAAAGCCACATACCCTAACTACCTCTCCTGCCCCTGATGTAGGTCGCTGTAGCTTTTTATAATGTTTTGTTGGAACAGATCCTGAATCAAATCCATGTACGCTCTTTCACTATTTCCATCCCTAGATAATCAGTTACTTTTTTTTCACAAAGTATTTCTTGAACTAGATTAATACACCATCATAAACACTGCTCATTTATCTGTATCACCGTTCCAGAGGCATTTATCAACATCCATACAGAAAGCTCTGTCACGGTTCGCTGACTGCTGGCAGACTGATCTTCAGAATGTATTAACTCAACCCACCATAACGTACTGTGACTGATCCCCACCTGTGTATTCATTAATCACCATGATGTAAAACCCCGCCTACCCATCTTCACCACACGATCTGTCTGTGTTATGAAGTAGTATTAAAACATTCACTGACACTGGATGGATGGATGTACATCTCTTCCACTGGTCATGAAGACCTAGCAAATGTAAAAATAGAAACTGGTGGCTAAATATTACCCATGACTAAATTTGTTACACAAATCACCTTCATTAGGTATACAATTAATGGCTCTCTCTCTCTCTCTCTCTCTCTCACACACACACACACGGCTAAGGTCACACACACACACACACACACACACACACACACACACACGGCTAAGGTCCTTTATTTCAGATTCTGCTCCCCCCCCCCTTTATTTCAGATTCTGCTCCCCCCCTACCCCGCCCCTCTCTCTCAGAATCAACAACTATGAAGCATTATGCTTCGAGTATTTTTGATAACGCAGCCCTCAGCAAACAAACATTTCACTTACATAGGTAAGGTCTTTTCAAAAGGTGCAGTTTACGTCAAATGATTGCAAAGTGGTCTGATGGATTTTTTTTTTAAATCGGTATTTATATAAAACGTTATGAAGTGTTTATGACAAAAACCAGCTGGCTCGATCTTTACTCCTACCACACTTCTCTATCTCTCTCTGAATAAAGTCCTGAAGCAGTGAGAAATCTGATATATTTGTGGGCGTGCAGGCTGCTCCAGTTTTTGAGTCGCATTCAAAGCCATAGTGTCCAATGACGTTATGAAACTATTAGTCACCATTGCAAAATTCTCTCTCTCTCGCTTTGGCTCACGAAATTCCACAAAGCAAAAATATCACCAAAAGCATGAAAAATAAACACCCTGGATAAATAAAGGCTGACCGAGTCCAGCTCTCATCGGAAAACTACCGAGTAAAAGATTAGAACGTAGCTATACACCAGAGGAAGGGTTAGAACAAGCAAACAAACAAAAAAAGCAAGCAAACCAACCCACAATGTATATACAAATAAACATCGCCAAAACAAACAACGCTGTAATAAACGGATCAATCACATCGCTGATCTAACTATCCCCACTGTGAGAAAAGCGTGTGAAGCCACCACCACCACCACCACTACCACTGCTACCGGAAGCCCCCTCTCCCGTTTGCATCTATCGACTCGGACCAGCTCTACAGAGGACAGACGAGGAGCTGGTGTCTCCACCGACAACCGCCTTTGATAGCATGTCCAGTTTCCTCCACTGAGCAGCCCTGCAAACACTGAGTGTGCATTCATTGCCACCAGCCTCCGCCACGCGACCCAGCCGGCCCTGAGGTCGTCTGCCCCAGGCAACAGGGGCCCGTCTGTCCCGGGGAAACAGAAGCCGCGAGTCAGTTCACCCGTCATCCCTCATCCTGGGCAGGATGTCGTCACTCGACAGCGAGTGACTGACCGGCTTGTTCGGAGTGACGTGGTTCTTTGTGTCGTCTCCCGCGTGCGCACGTGCCCCTGTTATGGAATGTTATGTCTCCGGAATGATATTGCTTACACTGCCAGTTTCGATGGTACTGTGCAATGCTGGTCTTGAAACTGCTTACGCTACCGGTTTTGTTGGAGTCTTTGTGTTCTTCAAATTGCTGACATTGCCAAATTTGTTCGTTCATGATGTTCGATGCTGGAAGGTCGCGATAATGCTCCAAATGAAATGAAATTATGGTGCTTAGAGCCACGCCGACCACTAAGGCCATCGCGATAATGCTCCGAAATGCTTGCAGTTTCACAGCAAGCAAATTACATCTCAGTCTTGCCAAGGCATCGATTTAATTTACATTATACTTCTAGAAATGGCAAAGACTGGAGGGGGAAAACCGATGGAACCAAAAAAATAAGACTTAAAATTACTCCATCAAATATCGATCGCCTCTGCTGGACATACTCCGATGCCTGGTGACAGGCAGTGCAAGCGAACGATTCATCTCAAAATATATGTTTTTGAAAAAAAAAATACTGCCAAAATATGTAAGTGAAGCCTTATCTGGTTTTCTCCAAAAGGTCGGGTTCCTTAGAACTCCACCAGAACTCAATGACGTACAAAACTGCGACAAAGACTGTGCAAACCCACCACTCAGTGACAGAGTCCTCATATATGCAGTGATAAAAAGCCACCTTGTTTCAGATTCAAGATCCCTGCAAGCAGCTACAAAAGCTAATCTCTCCCCCTCCTTCTGCATGTGGTTACTTTCCGAAAAACAATTATGCCGATGCGGACTGCGGGACTTACATCACGTGCAGTGCTACAACAGCACAGTAGTACACTCACCTGAATCATCTGATATGAAGCATTCGTGTATTTTTGACAACTCGCCTTTAATTAGCTAGAGAACTGATTGAGATCAATACAAATAAATGAAAGGGGTTTAAAACAGTCCACACCACTTTATAGCAGCACCCAACTAGCAATGTTCAAACTAAGGTCTGCGTTGATCCGTTCAAACTGTTCACCCATCTTTGCGCCCACGTCTGTACCCTGCACATCTACTGTGTATTTCTCCCTGGATCTCTCAATGCCATCTGCTCTGGCAACGCTCCTTGCTCAGTGGGCTGTCGCTGAGCGTGGACGGCAGATCAATTAATCATTGACCGGCTTCTCTTTTCTCGTGTGGGGGCAGGTACGTAACTGTTTTGAGGGAAGTCTTACAGTTTGTGAGAGAGAACCTGAAGCAACATAGGCCTACAGCGAGAAAGGCCGTGGGGAGACGTGGGTGTAAGGGAGATGGGTACCGGCGCGATTCAGATACATGTTTTTCGTAGGCAACTATTATTGTTGTCGATGTTTTTGCATTCACCGTACACATTTCTCGCATGCTTTCATATATCAGTGCACATGTTCATGTTCACCCCTCACTCTTTCTTTTCAAGTCCACTTTCACTCACTCTTACCACTCCTCTCCCCGACTCGCACACTCTCCCATCGTCCCACCCCTGTACGGTACCCTCCTGCGGTGAAAAATGCGTTCTTTGAGGTCAACACAGTGCTGATAGAGGTACAGCAGAGGCCACAGAGGGTGGGAGGGGGGGGGGGGGGTGTCGACACGCATTAACTCAGTCAACGTCGTATCAACCACCACTGCACTCACCCATCTGAAAATCGCATTCAAAGCGCTAGACAGGCGGGTTCGGGCTGGGGGTTGAGGTCGGAGCAGGGAGGCGAGGAAAGGGGGGATGAGGGGAGATGGAGCGAAGGGAAGGTCACTAGTGACTTTTCAGAACACAGCAATCATCACCAGCACAGGTCATAACGGTCGCGGTGAAAACTGACAGATGACTGATGCTGTCCTGGGCCGTCAAACACAAATGGCACACACCCTTCTCTATGCTGTCAGATGCACGTCTGGGTGAAATTCTGGCGTGTAGCACCATTTGATCAGACTGAAACTATTTGGGGAAGCTGTGCCGGGGGAAAAATAGCCAATTTGTAGAAACAAACAGTCCCATAATTAAAATATTGTTTAAGGCACTTTCAAGTACTTAATTACTTGATTAAAATTTTTAAAGCATACCAGCTTTATACTACCAATGGTAAAGGGGCGCTTTCGTTAAAAAAAAAAAAAGTTGTTTTCCAGCCCCTGATTTTTTCAGCTAGATATCTTCTTCCTCGATTTCCTGAGTTCTGAAGATAAACTCTTGCGCCTGAAACATACATGTATCAAGGAACGGACGCGTGAAATTTCAGCCAATGGCACCGGACGGTATCATGAACAAAAACCTTTAAACTAAAGACACCATCTAGCTGGTTTTAATCAAGACGCCTCAAAAGGACGGGCCGTTATGGACACGACGTTTCAAAGGACAGGACACATCACTCTTTTCTGCGCAAGGTATGCGTGAGGCTGTAGAGGTCTTGCCTCCAAGGAACACAAGCTGATGAATTACTCAGCAAGCCGGCAATTCATCAAGGCAACCGGGAGTTACAATCTGATGAATCATAGATCGCTGTGGACCACCTTCATGTCTCCATGCTGAATGTATGACCCAACCACATGGTCTCTACCTACCTACGTCGGTAAACTAGTAACTTGAGTGTGTGGGAGCTGGAAAGAAGAATGTAGGTCATAATTCTCCCACCTCACCCGCTCTCTTTCTCTGTGTGTGTGTGTGTGTGTGTGTGTGTGTGTGTGTGCGTGTGTGTGTGTGTGTGTGTGTGTGTGTGTGTGTGTGTGTGTGTGTGTGTGTGTGTGCGCGCGCGCGCGCACGCGTGTGTGCGTGTGTTTGCATGTGCGTGCATGTAAGTGTGTGTGTGTGTGTGTATGTGTGTGTGTGTGTGTGCTAACTGTGCATGACTGTTTCTGTGCTCAACAAAGTACTAAAAACTATTTTGTCAGTTTTCATCAACAAACATTTAAAAAGCACTAATATATTATGACAAGGAAAGTGGAATATGTAAATTCTCTGCAACGTCGCCTCTTTAAAGTTTAAATGCGAAGCAACCTGAGCATGCACATCTCAGAGATAAAGTGAACAGACTAAATGATATGACCAATTAAAATCAATTTCATGACAAGCATACATATTTCACTTTAATGATCTTTTGTACAATCCACTACTTTGTTAATTAATTATTTCAAACTGTCAGCAAATACTGAAAGAGTCAACAGGAATCACTGTTATGTAATATACACCTAGTAATAGTTAAGCAACACTCAACTATATCCTGCAAAGTACTATAGTTGTCGCATGTGGTTTGGGGTGAGTGAGAGAGCAGTAGATTTGTGGAAGGGCTTTCCAGGCCAGAAGTGGAAAATGCACTTCCATTCCATGTGGGCCTGTCAACACACTATGCCACCGCCCACTTGCCATAAAAGCCCTTTGTCAACTCTCCACACACCCCTGTCAGCGTACATGCTGTACACCCTCCAAAATGTGTGCCACTTTCCTCACACATAGC
The DNA here is from genome assembly GCF_041734735.1 of Babylonia areolata. Taxonomy (NCBI): domain Eukaryota; kingdom Metazoa; phylum Mollusca; class Gastropoda; order Neogastropoda; family Buccinidae; genus Babylonia; species Babylonia areolata. Next base: position 20,106,455 of record NC_134883.1, on the reverse strand, counting down.
TAAACACTCTAAAAACACACCTGCGCTTCTCTCACAACTTCTGTCTTGTCAGCTTCTTTAAAGACTATCAATAATGCGGTGTACTGAGAGTGAAGATTGGAAACTACTCTCATACATTAAAATTATCTTCTTTTTTCAGCCAGAGCAGTCAGTCTGCTCTATGGTTTATTGCAATAATGACTACTGAGGAGGGGGAGCACATGCTTTGAACAAACCTGTTTGGGATCAACTTATCTGGGTAAAATCATTATCTCCTATGGAGTATATCTGAATTAAGTGCCCTATTTGCATATACGTGTTCATGTGCTTCCTGCATGTGCAAGGTGTGTGTGTGTGTGTGTGTGTGTGTGTGTGTGTGTGTGTGTGTGTGTGTTTATGTCTATATTCTGCAATATTCAACATTTGCATTCTAATAATCATCTGCAATTCTACTCAGCTCTTTGTTGGGCAAATAAAACAAAACAAATATCCTTTTAAATACACAACTATTTTCCTCTTTTTTTTCATGAAAACAACTGTGTCGATCCATTTTATATAAATTCCTATTGTCAAAGCCCAATAGAAGAAAATCAGTATATTCAATATTTCATGATCACTTATTTTGTACTGTTCTGTGTCTCAATATCTTTTATATATATATATATATATATATATATATATATATATATATAGCATGTGTTGTGTGTGCTTTTGCATTTACATATGCAGGGCTCCAACTCAGGAAATTTAAAATCCCTGACATTGTAGGGGAGTCTGGGGACATGCTCCCCTGGAAATCTTTTTAAATTTACATTGAAAATGGTGCAGTCTGACACAAATCAAGCACATTTATTGCACATTACTGCCATCATAAATCTACAATTCACACAGAGCACCTCCTATCTTTCATCTACAGGGATGAACAATATTCCAAGTTATCACTCCAACTCAAAAGCAAATAAGACATTCAGTTCAGATGCTCTTGTAGCTGCCACTCGCTGAAATTTTATTTTTTTGCTGAATTGTTTTTTTCCCCACTGAATCTCATTTTTACTTTTCACTGAAATCAGTGAATTAGCTGAAAAGTGGGAGCCCTCCATATGTGTGTACATGTATGCATGTGCATCCACTAAGTTTATTAAATATGTAAGAATGATCTTCAAAAATATAATCTAATCCAGTTTACAGCAAATAGTTGTAATCTGTATATATCAACTAAATATGTTCTGTATATTGTACATATATATATATAAATATATATAATTGTGTGTGTGTGTGTGTGTGTGTGCGCGCGCGTGTGTGCGTGTGTGTGTTTGTGTGTGCATGCACTTGCACATGTGTGTGTGTGTGTGTGCATGTGTGTGTGTGCATGTGTGTGTGTGTGTGTGTGTGTGTGTGTGTGTGTATGTGTGTCTGTGTGTGTGTCTGTGTGTGTGTCTGTGTATATGTGTTATGTGGTTCAAAGGGAAAATGTACCAAAGAACCTCACCTACTGAGAGAATCGACATAGTCAAAAGCAAGCAACAAAGACAGAAACTATAAACAAATATATATAAACGATAAAAATCTTAGATCAAAACAGTCATGCCTGCTTGGTGAGGTGTGGTTTTCAATGCAATCCCACTGTTATGAAAAGAGGGGAATAATGGAAATCTTTTCACCAACAAAAAAAATTCTTTATCAATGTGTCAAACACTAAAAATTACACTGTCGTCAAACAAACAGCAACTAGTCTGTCCTGCTGAAAGGAAACCCCTTCCTGTCAATTGTTACTGGCTTTGTCAATTTGTTAGGTGTGTACACAGACACACACACACAAAAAAAAGAGGCAAGGTCCTTTCACTTTTACATTTCATTGACAGTGGTATTTGTAGGTAAGGTGGCCTGTAGTAAAACAGCTGTACAATCCCTCCATTACTCCCACTCCTGAGAATGTGTTGTCAGCTACACAAGCACCTCCCTATCCCCCTCCCCAACCCTCCTACGCCTACCCCCACCCACCTACCCCCACGCCCCCAACCCCAACCCACCCCACCCCAGCACAGGAGACCGGTGAAGATAGTGAGTGTTGGATATAATATGCAATGTTAGTAGTTTTTTTTCTGAAAAAACTCCTGGGAAAGAAGGTCTGGCCTTACAGCAAGTTTGTTTTTACCCCTGGAGAAAGCAGCAAAAAAAAGTTGACCTGCTAAAGGAAAAATATGAGAGAGAGACAGACAGACAGACAGACTGACAGACAGACTGACAGACAGACAGACAGAGACAGAGAGATTGTGTGTGTGTGTGTGTGTGTGTGTGTGTGTGTGTGTGTGTGTGTACTCTGACAGTGAGCGATGCGCAGGTAGCGGTTAAACTGGTTAGACGAGGGTAGCCGGCCGACCCGTACCGGCGGCCTATCACTTTACTCTTCAAATCACAATCACATCCGCGCTGCACTATGCCTTGTCCTTTAGTTTTCCTAAGTCACCTTAAAACGCATATCCTCCCCCTTTACAAATGCTTCATCACAGCGAAGCAATTTTCTGAACGACAGAAAATCGATCTACGTCTGCCTGCGCATGGTTGTTAGGCTGCTGTACGCTACGCTGCGCTACAACCTGTTCAGGTGTGCGGGGACAAGTTTCGTGTCGCCCGGTCCCTGACCATAATAATTAGTCAAAAAGAAAAAAGAAAAAAATGCATGACTGTCTTATTTGAGATATTTTCTTCTCTCGTCCAACGCTCGGTAAGAAAGCAAATTTATCAGCTCCGTGTCGCACGGCCTTCACGGCCACTGGCATAGCAGACGGCAACAAGCGAGGCATAGCCGTGCGTCACAGTGAGTGAATGGCTGTGCCCACCTCGAAAATGGGACAGACATGACAGCGCTCGCTTCAAACAGAAAAAGAACATGCACGACTCTACGTTGACATAGAACAAGAAATTAATCCACTTACCGATATTGACAATCTTTATTCCTTCGTCGTGCTCCAGGAACTCAAGTGTCATAGTAACATTTTCCAGCTTTTGGGTGCGGAAGTTTGGTCGCTTGTTGACACGTTTGAACTTCTTCCCTGACAGCACTTCAACCAGCGCTACAAGTCGCAAACCGTCGGAAAAATCCGACTCCAGGTCTGCTATGGCCTTGTTGACCGTCTTGAGATGTTCGTTGGCCCATCTCGTAAAAGTATTCTTTTGAATAATTTTCCATTGCGCGTCCTCCGCGAGCTCACGCTCCGTGCTGGTCATCTCTGCGTGTTCGAAGCCGGCCTCTCTTTCGTCATTATTTGCATGCATCGTGCTTATTTATCCCCCTTGGGTGACCCACTTGAAGAATGCCGACTGCTGACTGGCTGGGAGTGTCACCCGCCTCGTCTGCTACCGCTCTTTCCGCTCGCTGCTCCTTCTGGCCTCCAACCCTGAAAAACACAACACAACAAGGTTTGTACAGACTTTGCTGATCAACCAAATGCTCAGACGTGACGAGCCTTAACGAGGGGATTGATAAACAAAGGGGATTCAATATATAACAGCCTTTCTGTCTTCTGCTTATTGCGTCGTCTGCTACCGGAAGAAGCAGACGACATGTTTCCGTGAGAGCGACATAAACTTTTGGTTTTACCTCTCGTGGCCACAATGACTTTTCTGTGTTCCTAAAAGAGACTGAAACAGTCTTTCTCACATCCATAACATTGCACCGAATGATATGCTACGCGCCTCACCTCTTTTATAAATTATAGCTAACGGAACGTGGTGTACATTAAGGAAATACTAACAGGAAAACGTCACACACGTTTCATCGATCAGTTATTTGCCCCTTGGCATGCCAGTTCAAGGAAGACTGGTTTTGGTTTATAACACGAAAAGTTGCGCTGCGGAAAGCGCTTCGATTCCACAAGCTGTGTGCTGAATGAAAACGACTCTACCTCTTTCGGGAGAAAACTGGGGTCTGACAGATGTTGGAGTGAGACGAAGTGAAAAAAGGTATGAAAGACCGGCCCACTGACGCTCACAACCCTCCTCCCTCGTCACAGCCTCGACAGGGCTCGAAGGAAGGTGTGCTGGGCTGCTTGTTTGCTCTCCTTCAACAAAATTGTTCACACACGCGCTTTCAAATGCATACCTCCACACCAATCCCACTGTGAACCCCCCGACAACTTGCACAACAAGTCGTATTTGTTTTAGAGAAGAACTGAAACACACGCACGAATACTCGCACAGACACACACACACACACACACACACACTCTCTCTCTCTCTCTCTCTCTTTCTCACTCCCGCACGCACGCACACACACACACACACACACACACACACACACACACACACACACACACACACACACACACACACACACAGACTGATTATGCGCGCCTGACTGACTATGCATGCAAACGCGCCTACGCGCACATATGCACATCTATCCAGGCTCCCAACCTCACACACACACACACACACACACACACACACACACACACACATACACACACACTGACACTGACACACACTTCTTGGTCTTAGCACATTCTCTCTCTCTCTCTCCCTCTGTCTCTCTCCCTCTCACCGATTATGCATGCAAACGCGCCTGACTGACTATGCTTGCAACTTGACGCGCCTACGCGTACATATGCACATCAGTCTATCCTCCCGATCTCGCACACACACACACACACACACACACACACACACACACACACACACACACACACTCGCACATATGCACATCAGTCTATCCTCTCTCTCTCTCTCTCTCACACACACACACACACACACACACACACGCGCGCGCGCGCGTGCGCGCGACACTCACACTCACACTGACATACACACATACACTCGCACATATGCACATCAGTCTATCCCGTCCCGATCTCTCTCTCTCTCTCTCTCTCTCTCTCTCACACACACACACACACACACACACACACACACACACACACACACACACACACAGAGTTTTCATGACCCACAAAGTAGTTTGCTATCAGAAATGGTATTTGGCTTATGTGACTCACTTGATAACGCTAAAAATACCGTTCGTTATCATTTTTCCGACATCTTCTAAAACAAACGGACGGCTTATTATGACAATTGGAAGCAGGTGATCAGTGATTCCCGAAATTGTCAGGATAGATAGCTTTTGGTTTTGTTAGAGATAACAAGCATAACATCTCACTTATTAAATATCAATAACGTAGACAGTCAGACATAATACCATAACCTCTCTCTCTCTCTCTCTCTCTCTCTCCCTCTCTCTCTAACACACACACACACACACACACACACACACACACACACACCCCACGTATATATATATCATATATATATATATATATATATATATATATATATATATATATATATATATATATATACGTGGTGTGGATGTGTGTGTGTGTCATCTGTTTGTGTTTGTGTGTGTGAGTGAGAGAGAGAAAGAGAGGAGGGGGAGAGAGAGAGGGAGAGAGAGAGGGAGAGAGAGAAAGAGAGAGAGAATGTGCGCGCTTGAATGTACAGAAAGTGAGAAACAGAGAGTTTTCAGAATGGCTGCTAAAATCGTATTACTACTGCATGTTATCAGATCGATGAGTTGTACTACTGTACTAGTCTGCTGAGTGTCAACAGACCCACTGTTAAAGTAAGCGCAAACTGTTTTACGATACACTAACACATATGACAGTGAATGGCAGACGGAAAAAACACAGTCTGCAGTGAGAGGCAGAAAAAAGCACAGACGGTTGTGATATTCATTCCAACCAAGTACATTTCAGAACTTCTCAAAAGCACAAGGAACAACATTCTCTTCATTGATCAGAAAATAAAGAATAAATATATCCCAGTGTATTATGTACCGCAGACAAGCAACAGTATCACAGCAAAAAAAAAAAAAAGCAAAAAAAACACAAAAAAACCAAAAACAAACAAACAAAAAAAAAACAACCAAAGGTCTCGTGTAAATACCAATACATATCTTTGGGTTTATTCACCAGTATATCAACAGGTTTATTTGTTCGGATTTGTACCTTATCGCAGACAGGGGCCAGTTAACAACAACAACAACAACAACAACAAATGTCTCGTGAAAATACCAATCACGCGCTTGAGCTTTTCAGCCTCGGAGGAGTGGAATTTCCAGTAAGTGGGTGCACGAGAATTCGGAAACGGACCCGTTCACGTATACATGTGTGATATCAGGAAAAGATATATGTGCTCACATTAATTTGCAGGGGTGTGAGAATCTTGTGTGCCAGCATCTTGTACACAGATGGACAGGGAGTGGGTGGTTGATGATGTTGAGTCTTGTTGCCGATCACTGCAGTGTTGGTGATGTGTGGGTGGTGTATGTGTGTGTGTGTGTGTATGTGTGTGATGTAGTGTAGTGTGGTGTGGTGTGGTGTGGTGTGTGTGTGTGTGGGGGGGGGGAGTAATATGGTGTGGTTTGGTGTGTGTGTGTGTGTGTGTGTGTGTGTGTGTGTGTGTCTGTCTGTCTGTGTGTGATCATGATATGCTGTGGTATGGTATGGTGTGGTGTGGTGTGGTGTGTGTGGGGGGGGAGGTAAGGGGGGCAGGGGGTCAGTGTCTGTGGTACGATGAGGTGTGTGTGTGTGTGTGTGTGTGTGTGTGTGTGTGTGTGTGTGTGATATGCTGTGGTATGGTATGGTATGGTGTGATGTGCGTGGCGGGGCCGCGGACGGAGGGGGGAATGGGGGGTCAGTGTCTGTGGTACGGTGAGGTGTGTGTGTGTGTGTGTGTGTGTGTGTAAGAACATATAGGCTGTTCACTGCCACTGCCGAGATATCAGACGAGTGCACAGGGGATGAAACTGCGGTCACACCATGCGGCACACACACGGCTCTCTCTCTCTCAGACAATGGCCTCCAGTTGCCGTCTTTGAAGGGTTGATATCCTGCTCCGCATCATGCACTCCCTATTTCTTAGGCAGTTATTAATCTTATTTCACAGTTTTTCTTATTATCATTCTATTCATTTTCAACGCATCTTTGTATAGTCTTTTTGTTTTCTTTTCTTTCTTTCTGATGAAGGAAGAGTTGCTTCGTTGTTTTCACGTACTTTAATTAATCCACTATCACTTTGTTAAACACACGCGCGCGCTCACACACACACACACACACACACACACACACACACACACACACATATACGCATATACAGATACATATATATATATACTGAGATATATATATATATATATATATATATATATATATATATATATACAGAGAGAGAGATGCGTGTGTGTTTAGTGTAACAGCAACGGCAGCAGCAGGAGGAGAAGAAGTGATAAGTTCAGATGGTGATGATGATGGCATGTCCACAGACGATGATGATGGCATTGGTGGTGATGTTGACGGTAATGATGATGGAACGTCCACAGACGATGATGATGGCATTGGTGGTGATGTTGACGGTAATGATGATGGAACGTCCACAGACGATGATGATGGCATTGGTAATGAGTTGACGGTAATGATGATGGAACGTCCACAGACGATGGTGATGGCATTGGTGGTGATGTTGACGGTAATGATGATGGAACGTCCACAGACGATGACGATGGCATTGGTGGTGATGTTGACGGTAATGATGATGGAACGTCCACAGACGATGATGATGGCATTGGTAATGATGTTGACGGTAATGATGATGGAACGTCCACAGACGATGATGATGGCATTGGTAATGATTTTGACGGTAATTATGGTGGAATGTCCACAGACGACGTCACGCAATATTTCACAAGCTGAAAATCTTCCTGAAGAAATTGTTTTTAAGTCTTTCCTTTCATTTTTTTTCTCCCTCATCCACCAACCCCTCCCCGCCCTCACCCACTGACCCCCTTCCCGTACACATCTACGCTCACCACCACGATCTTCAATTATCTTTACCATCTAAAAATGTCACGAAAAACACAAATACATACAGATTATTTTTATTCATTTACAGTATTAAAGTCACCGACGTATGTAAAGACTACTGATTAAATTGATCAGCCAAGCAACCAAGCGACTAGTATGAATCAAGAAACAATCATAAATGTTCGCTTTTAACTTGTATAGTAAGCGCAGCGCGATGTTATTGTAATCAAATGAGATCACGCCATACTACGAAGCTAATAGAATTACTGGGAAGAAAAATAATGCGTTTGTTTCATTTGAGGATGTCCGCGTTTTCCATATGCCTAATACTGCTTATCTCGGGGATACAGTGTGTATGTGTGCTAAAAACCAGGGCCCACTGTAGGAAATGATATGAGACAGCCAGGGTATTTATCAACATCTCTGAAACAATGGAGACAGGACGTTAATGAGACCACACCCGTAGGACGTGTGTATCTGTGTGTGTGTGTGTGTGTGTGTGTGTGTGTGTGTGTGTGTGTGTGTGTGTGTGAGGGTGGGAATGCATTTTTACGCGTGTGTAAGTGTAATGGTATACATTATGTTTGTGTGTGATTGTGATTGCGTATGTGTGGTGGGTCGGGCTGGTGGATTCACTTGAGGACGACGTATATGTGCTGACGGATGTGTTGTATGGTGTGCCACAATGTGTGTGTGTGTGTGTGTGTGTGTGTGTGTGTGTGTGTGTGCACTGTGTGTGTGTGTGCACTGTATGTGTGTGGTATGAGTGGTGGTGGTGGTGTGATGTGATATGTGTTTGTGTGTGTGTGTGTATGTGTGCACTGTATGTGTGTGGTATGAGTGGTGGTGGTGGTGTGATCTGATATGTGTGTGTGTGTGTGTGTGTGTGTGTGCACTGTATGTGTGTGGTATGAGTGGTGGTGGTGGTGTGATGTGTGTGTGTGTATGTGTGTGTGTGTATGCGTGTGTGTGTGTGTGTGTGTGTGTGTGTGTGTGCACTGTATGTGTGTGGTATTAGTGGTGGTGGTGGTGGTGTGACGTGATATGTGTGTGTGTGTGTGTGTGTGTGTGTTTAAGTGCGTGTGTACGCGTGTTCTTTAACATCTTTAATTTAACGTGTGTGAGTGTGTGGGTGTATGTGTGTGAGTGGGTGTGTGCGTGTCTGTATTTGGGTATGTGTGGTGGAGGAGGGAGGTGATTGTGTGTATTCATCTGTGACAATACGTGTGTGGAATGAAACACCGAAGTAGTACTCTGCCATCAGCTCTGTCTCTCCACCCCCACCCTCCTCTCTCTCTTTCATGAAACAGAATATTTGTCAATTTTTATCTTCAAAGCACTTAAGGTACGGTTTCTGTCTTTAAACGTTGAATTAGAATATGTTTCATTATCATGACATGACTGATTGTGCACAATTTGCATGCAGAAAAAAACGATTATTACATCTGTTCCTGATGGGGCAATATCCTCTCTCTAATAAATCATCTGTATCTCTCCTCTTCCCACACCCGTCTCTGTCTCTCCCTCTCTGTCTCTATCCCCCTCTCTCTAATAAATTATCCACATATCTCCCCTAACCACACACCAGTCTCTGTCTCTGTCTCTCCCTCTCTGTCTCTATCCCCTCTCTCTCTCTCTAATAAATTATCAAAATATCTCCTCTTCCCACACCCGTCTCGGTCTCCCCCTCTCTGTCTCTATCCCCTCTCTCTCTCTAATAAATTATCCACACATCTCCCCTTACCACACACCAGTCTCTGTCTCTCTCTCTCTGTCTCTATCCCCTCTCTCTGTCTCTCTCTCTATCCCCTCTATCCCTCTCTGTCTCGGTCTCTATCCCCTCTCTCTCTGTCTCTATCCCCTCTCTCTAATAAATTATCCATATCTCCCCTTACCACACACCAATCTCTCTCTCTCTGTCTCTGTCTGTCTCTCTTTATGTGTCGTCACACGGATCCTGATACACCACATCATACATAGTACAGGGACAGAGTGCTGGTTACCACCGCACGAGACAAGCTATCCATCAACATCGCTGAAACACTTGAGGCAGGAAATGAGATAGGGACGCGCGCAGCGCGCACCGAATCAGATAAGCAGGTGGCTGATTGGTCACTGGCGTTGGTGGATGTCACGTGGTTGGCCGATGCCGCGCATGTTTACATCATCAGCAGATACTTTGCACTGCATTGCACAACTGGAGAAGAAGAAGGGGGAAAAAAGGCGGTAGAGAGGGCGTGGTGACTGAGAGTGAAACAGACACTGAGACAGGCGACAGAGAAAGACAGATAGACTAACAGATAGATTGATAGATAGATAGATAGGGAGAGAGAGGGGAGAAGGAGAGGGAGATATATGGGGTAGCTAGGAAGAAAGCGGATGGATAAAAAGGGACACACACACACACACACACACACACACACACACACACACACACACACACAGATGACGGAGTGGGAGGGGACAGAGAGACAGAAAAAGCGAGACAGTTCATCGATGCAAGCAGACAGTCATACAGACAGACAGACAGGTAGATAGCCACTGAGGCAGACCCAGCGACAGGGAAGGGTTTTTTGTTTTTGTTCCTTTGTTTAGTTTTTTGTTTGTTTGATAGAAGCAGTTCATAGAATGATGCAGGTGACATCAAAAAGTTTTAACTGTTAATGTAAATGTTATTGTGTAAGCCCGCCGGCTCTCGGCCTGAATGGCCTGGTAACTCGATCTTGACCTTATCTTGCTTATTCAGAATGAATATTATGTCTCTCATATACGCTCGTGACCACTTCAGTCGTGAGAGAATGATAATGAGCTCGGCAGAGATAGAATCAGCGTTCACATACGAAAAGTAGTAGTAGCACTGAGTAGCCTGCAGCAGCAGCAGCACACACACTGTCTCTTCGACTCATAGAGCAACACTATAAAGGAGAAATGGTAGTAGCAGTTGTTGAAGAAGCATCGGCAGTAGTAGCACTAACAGCAGCAGCAGCAGCACTAGTAGTAGTAGTAGCAGTAGTAGTAGTAGTAGCAGTAGCATTTGGAAGAGGAGAAGTTGGGGGACCACAGCTTCATGTTCAGTAAATACGCAAATGTCAGATAATAAATATAAGTTATCGAATTAGTAAATGCGGGGTCGAACACTTTATAGAATATATGAACTATTCTTCCATGCATGCGTGAGTGGCAGTGCGCGCGCACAGGAATGTGCGTACATTGACGTCAGTATACACCTACGTCAGCGTATAACGATGTGTGTGTGTGTGTGTGTGCGTGTGCGTCAGTGCGTGCGTGCATGTGTGTATGTGTGTGTGTGTGTGCGCGCGCGCGTGTGTGTGCGTGTGCGCGCGCGTGTGTGTGTGTGTGTTAGAGCTGACGCGAACGTCTGTGCCGCCGGAATGGAAATGATGACTTAGCAGACAGCGTCAAAACAAAACAAAGCAAACTAACACACACACACACACACACAAAAAAAAAAAACAACTGTGGGAGAGCACCAAGTCAGACAGGACCCAAACTGGACCATACAGAAATGCTGTGGCAGGTGCCTTTGGGGGGACTTCGTAATATACGCTTCACGCAGGTGTTGCCATGTGTGTGAATGTGACAGGTGACACCACAAACACAGCACAGATGTACTTGCCACTCCTTTTTCGGTCTTTCTCTAACGGACATACACACACACGCGCGCGCACGCGCACACACACACACACACACACACACACACTGTCACACACGTACTGACTTTCTGACTCATTGACTCACAACTCATAAATATCTATGTCTGTCTCTCCATTCCCCCGCACCCCCTCTCTGTCTCTCTCTAGTTCTGTCTATTTTTTCCCATCCTCCATCGTCTCTATGCCTTCTTCGACCCCTCCTTCAATGTTAATCGATTCATGATTTAAATTTTTCACCTCAAAAGAAAGCGCACTAGTAATTAAATCATCAGTATCATGTTAAGTGGCTATAATAGACTAAAGAGTCTTCATGGCAATCATCGAACAGCGCTCGACCAGCCCTCGTGTAATTATCCGATTTCCCGTCACAAATTTTCGCTAAGCGTGGCACTGAATCAATGAGGAAAAATAAAAGCCTGATAGATCACAAGTGTAAAAAATAGAGTGAGATGAAAGGCAAGCTGTAGAGTGGAAAAGGACATACTTCAAAAGTTCTTTCCGGAAAAAAAAAAGTTTTATCGCCCTCAGCCATTTTATTCTCTTCCACTCAATCTGTTTCGAAATGTTCAAGTATTTGCTCGCGAGTGCCTTGTGTGTGTGTGTGTGTGTGTGTGTGTGTGTGTGTGCCCGGCCAGTGTTTGTGTGCGTGTGTGAGTGCGCGCCGCGCGTGCGTGTGGGTGTGCGTGCATTTGTGCCACTGTCTAAGCCCCTGTCTCCTTCTCTGCTTGCCTGTCTGTGTCTGTCTGTCTACCTGTCTTTCTGCTTCAGTGTCTGCCTGCCTGTCTGTCTGTCTGTCTGTCTCTCGCTCCATCTATGTTTCTCTCTCTTTCTCTCTCTCTCTCACACACACACACACACGCACGCACGCACACACACACACACACACACACACACACACACACCTATTCAATCAGACATAGAAAACAAAAAAAGACACTGACACCTCGGAGACACATCACTGACCTGTCGCTGACTGACCCCAAAAGACGGAGCAGAACACCTCGATCAGAGAACTACTGACAAACCTAACCACAACCGAACACCCAACAAACAGCACACAGTGACTCAACCACCAGACGGGCTAGCAAACTTATTACCCAACCGATCCCTCTGCCGGGCACAAATAACTCCACACCACTCCGGCAAAACAGCGCGTCCGTCGGCACACGTCTGATGCAAACCCACCAACCAGACTGGCCAATCTGCTGTCACCACTAACGAATGAAACCGAGAAAGGAAAAAAAATACAAACGCCCTAACAACGTATAACGCACAACACTACGTAACAACAACTAAAAAAAAAACTATCGTAAAAAAGCTACCGATGCATATGCACATGCATACAGAGAACGCGCACTGAGAGGACATTAACGCCCTAGCAACACAAAAACGCTCAACACTACTTACAACCCAAGAAACTCTCGTCAGAACGCCCACAAAATGCCGATGTAATGTAATGCTACACAGAGAACACGCACTGAATGTATCTCGGTGCTTCCCTCTAAGGTCCTCCTCTACTCCTCGGTCGCAAAGCGACATGCTCACCCCACCCTCGCTCCATCACTTACCTCCCCCTTCCTCCTCCCATCTCTCCCCTTCCTTCTATCTCCTTCTTCGTCAGCGGCACCCTCTCTTACGAATGTTGGGGACCTACGCCTCAGGCTCAAGTGGGTTTCCTTCCCAGTCCTGAAGCTGGCATTGTCCGCCAACAAAGAGACCCTTTGCCCATGTTACGCCCCGGACTGAGATACCGATTGTAGATGTAAACGTACAGACCTTTTTTTTCTTTCTTTCTTTTTTCGCTCTTTTTTTTATGCGTACAGACTTACAGGAATTTCTCCCTCCTATCTCACAAACTCTTTAACCCTGTTGTCAGTGATATATATATATATATATATATATATATATATATATAGTGTGTGTGTGTGTGTGTGTGTGTGTGTGTGTGTGTGTAGATAAATAGATACAGTGATATATAACTAAAAGAATGATTTTAAGAGAAGGGGTGTGTGAGGGTTGGAATCACGTGTGTGATATCAGTCGAAATGTTTGCCTTGTATAGTCTTTTCAAACATTCTCAAACTGGCGATGGAAATGCAAATGCATAACTCGAATGTTTGTGTAACTTCTGCACTGGGACGTATCTCGGTTTGGTGTCTTGAAATGTCACCGTCCCAAGCACATATTTATCATGCTGTTAAAATGTTCTAAAACTGAAAACCAAAAATTACGGAGATGCAAACGACTCAAGTCTCTGACCAATCTGCTGTCATCTCTCCAGATTAAGAACAAAAGAGAACAATGTTTTGGAGTCGCTGCATAGTTTGATTTATATGAAATCATTCAGGCCATGTCAGTAATGAACCTGCCGACCGGTAGTGTTATATCCGGGCTAAAAAGGAAGTAAACTAAAAACAGAAATCCCACACTTAAATCTCAAGTCTGAAAGTACACGACTTCCAGACAGACCAAACAGATGACAAACGCCGATACTGCACAACTGTATGTCACAAGGGACTGACTGTTGATAAAGTGAATGGTCGGAATGGTGGAGGTTACAGGGTAGAATCTGACTGAGGGCATTTGGTTCTTCTGCTTTTCTTCTTCTTCTTCAAGTTCTTCAAGCTCGCTGTGTTTTCATTTGTTAGTTTTGCTGGGATTGATGAGAGAGAAAGAGAGAGAGAGAGAGAACATACACAAAGCCGCGTCTCATATGCATATCCACATATAGGTCAGTGCATTCGTGTACGCATTGTACGTGCTTGTGTGGGCGTGTGCTGTGTGGGTGTAAGTGCGGGAGGAGGTTGAGAGAGGAGGGGGCGGTGGGCGTGCCACGTTATACTGAAGTGTCAGAGCTTGTTACATTTCTCACGACAGCAGCTGCTGTGAACGTGCGCTGTTTGTATTCGCGCGTGCGCAGAATTCGTCACTGTCCTTCGCAAACGTTGCTGGGACCAGGTGACCATAGCTGTTGGAGAGTGAGACAAGTCTCTCGATCTCTTGCCCACTCCATGCTGTCGCAAATATGCTTCTCACAAACACGCACAGAGAGAGACAGAGAGAGAGAGACGGGGTAGACAGACAGGCAGAAGCAGACTGACAGACAAACAGGGCAGGCAGAGACTAGACAGAAAGGCAGAGAGGGAGCGAAAGGGAGGGGGGACAGACAGACAGACAGAGGCAGACTGACAGACAGAGGCAGACGGACAGATAGCAGATAGATAGACAGACTAGACTGGCAGACAAACAGGGCAGGCAAAGACAGAAAGTAAGAGAGAAAGAGAGGGGGGGGGGGGCAGACAAACAGAGGCAGACTGACAGAGGAAGACAGTCGGACAGGTAGCATACAGATAGACTAGACGGACAGACAAACAGGACAGGAAAAGACAAAGTAAGAGAGAAAAAGAGAGAGGGGAGGGGACAGACAGACAGAGGCAGATGGCAGACAGACTGGCATTCTGGACGGACAGACAAACAGGGCATGGTGGAGAGACAGAAAGGCACACAGAGAGAGAGAATGAGACAGACAAAATGAGAGAGAGTTTCCTGCTTCAAGTGGTCAGAAACAGAAGCTGGGGGATGTGTGTTAAGTGCCAACATTAGGCCAAAAGGGATTGGCTGGGACGGCGTGACCTTTTCTTTGAAGATGCTAGGTCACACACACACACACACACACACACACACACACACAGACGCACGAACCCACACAAACATACGCGCACGTACACACAAACACACACATACACACACACATAAATACACAAAAGCACACGCACACGCACACACACACACGCACACACACACACACATGTACTCTTTAACTGTCTTTCACTGTGCGGCTGAGAGCGCGCGTGTTTGTGCACGTGTGTGCGTCTCTCTCTGCCTATTTGTGTGGAGGGGGGGAGGGGGAAGGGTGTAAATAGCGAGTTCTTGAAAGGCAATGGACCAATTTCGATACGGTTTGTTCATGATAATACACAATCGGACCTCTTTTGAAAATGATGTACCCATTGAATAAACAATCTTAATGCAAAGGTTTTGATATATTTTTGATGCAGATTAGAATCACAGATGAACACTTTCATTTTTCCTTACGTTTGCTTCTTTATTTTTCTTTCATTTTTCCTTACGTTTGCTTCTTTATTTTTTACGCATGTACATTGTCTGAATCGATAAAACGTTCGACTGTTTGGGGTTTGTTGGTTTTTTGGGGGGTGGGGGGGGCCGGGGGGGGGGTGAGGGTGTGGTGGGGGTTACTGCCCCGTCATCTGCACCGTTTCAGTGGCATTGCTCCAAAGCCGCTCATTCCTAGTCTCCCACACACAGCCACCACTGGGTTCGTCTGTCACACTCCCAGCGTCGGCAGTCCGCAGGGAACTATCGATGTTAAGCCGCCAGCAGGCCACACACCAGAGGAGACCCTGCACTGCTGCTGAGTCACTTCGGTGGTGCTCAGTGGTGCCTGTTCTGATTTTACGTACTTAGGACACCACCAACTAAGCCCCCTACTAACGACAATAATGGCTTTGTCGCGAAGCTAGACTGAGTGAGCGTCTCTCCCAGAGTGGAGACCGTCATCACGTCCCTCCAACAACAGCCCCCTATGAATCTGCCGACGCTGAAGACATTGACAGGACTCACCCCAAGCACGGAAGTAGAGGGGTATCGAAACTGAGGTCACCATGACAGCAGGGTATGAAAGGCCACAGACTTTGGGACTGTTTTGTTTGTATTGATGATGATGAAGGACGTTCGACTGTTTTTACGTTTGACCTTGGCCCAAGGGTCAAGGTCATGATAGAAAAAAAAGTTATGTGCCAAAGTTATTTTCATACATTTTCTGCAATTATGGATATAGAACAAAAAGTGCCATTTGTTTGACCTTGGTTTACTCAAGGTTACAAAGGTATAAGGTTTTCCACCTTCTACGATGTTTTTTTCTTTCTTTCTTTCTTTCTTTTTTTACAAATTTCTTTCAAATCGTTTTAACGACTTTATGAATGCCAACATTCAGAGCGAGTGCTAACGCCTCTCAAAACACGTTACTATTGAGTGACTTCGACCAAAGATGAAGGTCAGAGCGGGATGGTCAGTGTGCACATACACAGCAACTGTTTACGTGTAGGTGTGTGTGTGTGTGTGCGCGCGCGCGCGCGCGCGCGTGTGTGTGTGTGTGTGTGCTTGCATGTGCGTGTGTGTGTGTGCTTGCTTGTTTGTGTGTGTGTGTGTGTTTCTTCATATCCTCATCTCGCGTCCACCGTACACCGAGTTTCCCTCACTTCTTTCTTTCCAAACAGTCCCGCCGCCACCACCACCACCACCCCTCTCTCTCTCTCTCTCTCTCTATGTCTATCTATCTACACCCCCAACTCCTTACCCTCCTCATTCTGTCTCCATCTTTGCTCATGTCGCCACTCAACTCAGGTGAGTCATCCTCACACAAAAGGTCACGTTGCCTCAGGCCACGAGACAAACCCTGCTTTTCGAGCAAGGTTTGTTCTTTACACAGCTCATGCATACTTCTGTGTCTGACCCCAGAGAAGCTCCGGGAACGTGGAGGCGTGTGTGTGTAAGAGAGAGAG
Source organism: Babylonia areolata (assembly GCF_041734735.1). Classification (NCBI taxonomy): domain Eukaryota; kingdom Metazoa; phylum Mollusca; class Gastropoda; order Neogastropoda; family Buccinidae; genus Babylonia; species Babylonia areolata. The sequence goes on along the minus strand of NC_134883.1, from coordinate 20,089,364 downwards.
TGTGTATGTGTGTATGTGCGCGTGCGTGCGTGCGTGTTTGTGTGTGTGTTTGTGTTTGTGTGTTTGTGTGTGTGTGTGTGTGTTTGTGTGTGTGTGTTTTTGTGTGTGTGTTTGCGTGCGTGCGAGCGCACGCTTCTGAGTGTGTGTGTGTGTGTGTGCGCGCGCGCGTGCGTGCCAGTGTGTGTGCATGCTTCATTCAACCCGAGACAGAGTCTATGAAGTATAATTCAATTCAAAATCTAAGGGAAAAAAAACATACAAAAAAACCAACAATAAACAATACTACTGGAAACATAAAATCAACATCAAACTAACCCAATGGACATGTAATTCCGCTTGAAAAGCAATGAATTTACACAACAATAACAACAACACAACAAATGTCTTTCGAGTAATAACAAACGAAAGTCACAGACTTCATTGCAGTGTTACAAAAGTGAGTATAAACGTCCAAATGAACAACAGTATTAGTGCAATACATTTTATATATATACATACTGGTCTGACTGCCAAAGAAGGAACGTTCTTTTTTTTCTTTTTTCTTTTTTTCAAATGAAGAAGAAATGTTTTAAAATGTACAATTCGTCATTCACGATTCCTCGCAGACGAACCATGCTCTATAGCACGATGACTGTTGAATTTATCTAACGTGTGTGCGCGTAAATATTTTGGAATGATAAGGCAAAGCAGATTTAGCAGTCTGAAAAATTAGACGGAGATACGGCGAAGCGGAGTGGGTGATAACTTATATTGAGATGTGTGTGTGTGTGTGTGTGTGTGTGTGTGTGTGTGTGTGTGTGTGTGTGTGTGTGTGTGTGACGGATTACGCTGGGGTTTTCTTTTGATGACACCCCACCCCCTACACACATACCACACCTCACCTCACCACACCACACCACACACATACACACACCACACCACACCACACCACACCACACACACACACACACACACACACACACACACACACACACACACACACACTGATTGGCGCACGCTAATTTCTTTCTCCAAAATGCAGAGAAGAGATGTTCTGACGGTCCGTGTGTGAACCTATACCTACGTTACTACTTTCCAGGACATGTTCAAACGCTCTTGAGGGGCAAGTGATAGTGAATATCAGTCTGTTCATTTCTTGTGTGTACGCGCTCGCTAACCTTTTATACAGTATAACAGGAATACTGAATTTAAAAGCATTCAGGAACTACTAAACATTTTAGAGACGAGAAAGATTTACAAACAATATGTCACGAAGGCACAGGAGAGAAGAAAAAAAAAGCAAAAGACAAAAATCCATATGTCATAATGGAAACACTGTAATAAACACAAACTGTCTCTTTATCAGCAAAGCGTTCCCCTCGTGCTTAGCGCGCGCGCAATCACGTGCGATAAAAGTTCACGCGCAATCAAACAGCACCCTCTTTACGACCCGACATAGCATCTCGCGCATTTAGCAGGGTCAACGCCAATTTATTTTTTTTTTTTCAACGACAGTTTTGACAGGCCTGGAGATACCCCTCTTGCAGATAGGAGCTTCGTTTCCTAACTCCCACCCCCTTTTCAACCCCCCATGCCCACCCTCCCCACACACCCATTCCCCCACCCCCACCCCCACCTGCCCTCTCTAAGGAGGCATCAGGTCAGACGGGACAGTAAGGGAAATGTCTGTCAGCACAGACCCGTGTTGTTTCGTTGCTAGATGACCTGCTGTAATAAAATCTTCTTCTCTTTTTTTTCTTTTTAAGCCAGATACAGACGAGAGAGAAAAAAAGAAGCTAGATGAACTGCTGTCACACGAACTAAAAAAAAAAAAAATTAATATAAAAAATTCAGTAAAGGAAATACCAGATGAAGATGAAAAAGGAAAAAAAGAAAAAAAAAAACAACAACAACAAAACAAAACAACAAACCATCGTTGGGTTGCATATGCGCTGCGATCTGAGCAACGCTAAGTTCAATAAGCGTCTAGAACCTTCCTAAACCCATGCAAAGCAAATTTAGTATTCCTAAGATCACTCATGCAACCCAGCTCATAGAAAAGCTAAATGCGAAGTAATAAAGGAGGAAAGTACTGCACACATCAAGGGTTTAAGAAAACAATGGCAAGTAAGACAACATGAAAGAAAATGGTCAGCAACGGAAGAAAGACAGAAAGAAGAAACTGAAGAATACAATAAAATGTTGGGTGTGAAGATGTAAATCAGAAAAAAGAAAGACAGAAAAACAGAGAGGAGAGAGTTAGGTGATGACAGAGGAATAAAACATAACGAAAATAACAGAAGCAACGACGGCGCAATAGCCGAGTGGTTAAAGCGTTGGACTGTCAATCTGAGGGTCCCGGGTTCGAATCATGGTGGGTAAAGGGTGGAGATTTTTACGATCTCCCAGGTCAACATATGTGCTGACCTGCTAGTGCCTGAACCCCCTTCGTGTGTATATGCAAGCAGAAGATCACATACGCACGTTAAAGATCCTGTTATCCATGTCAGCGTTCGGTGGGTTATGGAAACAAGAACATACCCAGCATGCACACCCCCGAAAACGGAGTATGGCTGCCTACATGGTGGGGTAAAAACGGTCATACACGTAAAAACCCACTCGTGTGCATACGAGTGAACGCAGAAGAAGAACAACAACAACAACAAAAGCAACAAACACTCCATTCCCTTCTTCCAAAGATCAGAACAGTCCAGTCACTTCTTATCTGGACCAACTCAGGTGAACAAAAGAAATAATAATAATGATATGAAAATAATGATAATAATACGTAGTACTTACATGACGCAAACTCCCCATGTACTGGGCTCTAATGAACTGATCTGATTTCCTGTTTGATTTTTATTAATGATAATAAAATAAAGCCAGATGTTACACGGGGAACTGTCTTCGAGAATGTGGTCATTTTGGAACAGCCTCAAGCTCTGTGTGTGTGTGTGTGAGTGCGTGTGTTTGTGCGTCTGTGCCAGTGTGTGTGTGTGTTGCAGGGGTTTTCCCGGCTATCACCCGCAGCTGATTGTGCAGTGGGCTCAACTTGAAGTGCGGGAAGACCGGAGCCACAGAGCCAAGTGTCATCTGCTTCACGGATGCGTCTTTTACAGTGCTGCTGAATTTTTTTTTTCTCTCTGACCAGCACTGCATTGTGTCTGTGTCTGTAGCATTGGGGCCTAGTTGACGCCGGGATCTTGTTAAATGAAAGGAAGCGCTGAATATAGCCCTGTCAAGCAGTCTCAAACTGAGTGGATCTATATAAGGTATTGTCATCACATATACAGACCCAGACGAAGACACGGACACGGACACACACACACAAAGCACGAATGATCAACATAATCCTCCCACTTTCACCCTCCCCTCTCTCTCTCCCCCTCTCTGCCCCCCCCCCCCCCACCCCCCCCTCTCTCTCTCTCTCTCTCTCTCTCTCTCTCTCTCTCCCAGTCTAATATCATCTTAGATGAACATACGAATAAATAAACGAACGAACGATCTCTCTCTAGGTCGCTTGAACTCTTTTATATTTCTTCTAGTATTACTAATCAAACTGCATTATCTCGTCTTTGCTCACGAAACAAAGCAGTTGCATATAAAGACATAGGTGTAACGGTGCTGCCATATTGACAATTCAACAATACAGAAGTTGCCAATGAAGTAGGTTTCAGTCAACAAACACATAAAACACTCGACCATAATTTTACGACTGGAACAGCACACACACACATACACACACACGCGCGCGCGCGCGCACGCACGCACACACACACATACATACACACACACATATATATACACACACGCACACACACACACACACACACACACACACACACACACGCACGCACGCACACACACACATACATACACACACACACACATATACACACACACACGCACACACACACACACACACACACACGCACGCGCGCACTCACGCACACGCACACACGCACACACACACACACACACACACACTGACAACCACATCAGCCCCATGTGACACCTGAAGCCGATCAGACCATTTTGTAAGGTCCTGTAGAGAAACAAGGTGTCATTCAAGTCACGAAGTGTGGTCGACAGGTGTGAAGGTATGCAGGTACCAGGTAACACAGCTGGAGCTGGTGGTCAGTGGGGTATAGGACAGGACACAGCTGGTGGCTGAGACGATGAGGAATGGAGGTCACTTTAATGTGTACGTGTGCATGTACTGTCTGTAGTCCTTACCCATCATGTACTGTCTGTACTCATTACCCGTCAAGATTGGTAGTCACCGTGGACCAAACGTGGCGATAGCCTTCAGATGGCCCTAGTGGTCGGCGAGGCTCTAAGCACCATAATTTGATTTGAATAACTGTGTGGACCAACTGACCCCAACGTCGTCGTCGTTGTCTTCAGTATCAGCATCATCAGAATCATCGTTGTTGCAATATTATAAACACAACCAAAAGATCTGTCTCTCCGATTTCAGTGTATAATGCTGGTGGTGCTGCTGTCAGCATCAGTAAATGGCTTTTGTATGGTGTATTTCTGTTGGTAAATGCAGACTCAGTGCGTTGGCAATCGCCCATTTACACACAGCCACGCCTGAAAGTGACTAACCACACTCAGCCATACAACACACCGCACCCATGAGCTGCTGGTGCTATTGCCGCTTCTGTCGCCGCTACTGATGCTCCTACGAAACTAATTCTTTTTTTTTTCTAACCAGTTATTCAGAGAAGTTGTATAAAGTTGCACCACCACTGCTGCTACGATTCCGATACTGACGCTTTTTTGTGTGTTTGTTTTTGTTGTTGTTGTTGTTGTTGTTTTCTTTTGTTTATGCATAAAATCTAACCGTTTCCATCAGTTACAACTACCACCACTACTACAAATCATACGGCCGACACTTCTGCTGCTGCTTTTCTTATATTGTATACTTACTTACCTCACTACTGTTTCTGCTCTTCCCTTTACAGCTGCTTATTTCGAGACTGGTGTCGTTACTTCCACAATGTGTTCCTACGATACTAAAAAGGTTGCTTCTCCAAGTAAGCTGTCACCAAAATTGCCACGATTACTTTTTTGACTCACTTGTGTAAACAAAGTGAGTCTATGTTTTAACCCGTTGTTCGGTTGTCTGTGTGTGTGTGTGTGTGTGTGTGTGTGTGTGTGTGTGTGTGTGTCCGTGGTAAACTTTAACATTGACATTTTCTCTGCAAATACTTTGTCAGTTGACACCAAATTAGGCATAAAAATAGGAAAACTTCAGTTCTTTCCAGTCATCTTGTTTAAAACAATACTGCACCTCTGGGATGGGCACAAAAAATAAAGAATGAAGCCTAATTATATGCAAACTGCATTTACTTTTATATTTATATTTTTTGCATTCTCTAAACTTGGCACTTTGATCTGATATTCTGACCCAACAACAAGAGCAGTCATTATTATCATTTTCTGTTGAAACAGGAACTTCTTTTGCTAAGCATGGAAGTTTTATTTATTTTGCAAACGTTTTGGTGCAGATAGTAAAAAACGGAAATTACTCTGTAATCAATGCTAGGGGACTTAATTTACTTTAAACTGATCTTTCTCATCTTAAACATTACATTTTGAAATTATACTCAATACATAAAAAAACTTGGATTTTTTTTAAAGTGTATCACAAGTGAGTCTTGAAAGCCTTGCCTCTCTTGTTCCCATTGTATCGAAACATTTTGTTCATTTAAAACAGTTTTACGTCAGCATCTTGTGAATGTGAAAAGTTGGTTCTATATAGGCAGCAGAACCTGATTGTACATTCACACCAACACGCCATTGCAGCCCAGATTCCTTTCACACACAGCTAACTTTCTAACCACTAACGTCCGTCCGTCCTAAGCAATTACCATGGTGAAATAATGAGAAACAGCACACACACAAAAGAAGAAGAAAAAATATATATATATATAAATAAAATAAAACACCCTTATGTTTTATGCTTGGAAGATACAGATGTTTTATGGTTGTTTTGTTTTTGGTGGGTTGGTTTTTTTTCGGGGATGGGGGGGGGGTGCGGGGGGGAGGGGGGGGTTACTGTAGATGTTAGAAGATACAAAGAGATGTTTCATGTGTTTAGGCTTACTGTAGTTTTTTTTGGTTGTTTTTTTTCTTTTTAAAGAAGATACAAACTCATGGGGTTTGGGGAGATGGCTTACTGTAGTTACTGTAGCTGCAACCACGGAATCTTCTGTTGGACATTGATTGAACAGAGTAGCTCTCTCCTGTCCGCTGTCACAAGTTATGTAAATGTCGTGTAGGACATGGACATTCAGCACAGAGGCCAAACAAAACAAGGGACCGACGTGCCTGGATGAACACGAGGACTCCCCTACCCTGCCGTGGGCAGCGATGTCTGTTGTGGCACATACTACAGCTGTCGCCGGGGAGATACTGTCGCCGGCGATATGTGCCGACCCTCACGGTACACTGTCGCCGGCTTATACACACATGTCGAAAAATCACACACACACAAACATACACACACGCACACACACACTCACACACACACACACATACGCACGAACGCATTCAAGCACACACACATACACACACACACACACATACATACATGAACGCATGCAAGCACACACACACACGCGCGCGCACTCACGCTCACACGCACGCACACACACACACACACACACACACACACACACACACACGCACGCGCACACACACACACACACGCACGCACGCACGCACTCACGCACGCACGTACATGCGCGCACACACACACACACACACACACACACACATATAAACAAACAAACAAACAAACACACACGCCTGATGCAGCACAGCGCATAATCATTGTTGCGGAAGCGACTCTGCCGGGTAACTATTGTCACCGGTGGCAATATATGCACGGCGACACTACAGGCCGCAACAGACAGCACGGCCCATTCAGCCCTCAGAGTGGATGGATGTGTAGGCCAAGTGTCTTCCTTCACCTCTCTGCATGGGGACATGGCAGGTCCAAGTTCCCATGTCATGATCGTGATCGTCAAAACACGACAGTCAAATGTTTAATTCATGACGACAGGAACGAACCACAGCACGCGCGCTGCGCGCGCGCTCTCTCTCACACACACACACACACACAAGCACACACGCACGCACGTACGCATACATGCGCGCACGCACACAACACACACACACACATACACACACACACAATCGCCCGCGCGCGCGCACACACACACACACACACATACACACGTATAGCAACACACGCGCACGCGTGCAGGCACGCACGCACACACACACACACACACACACACACACTCGATTGCGGAAAGGAAAAATGTAAGCTCCTCGCTGACAAAAGATCAAACAAACAAACAAACAAACAAACAAAATTACAAACAAACCGACATACATACATACATACAGACAGACAGACAGACAGGAATATAGACAGTTATTCATCAGTCACTTACGGGTTGCCTTTACGTAGTGTGTGTGTCAGCAACAGTGTAGGTCTGTCTGTCACAAACACGAACGTAAACAGGAACGGGATAGTTCACAGCCCAACCTCTGGGAGCTGTCACGGTCGTCGCCGTCTGAAACAATAAACAGACTGGTCTTACACGAGGTTGGGATGAAAACTGACCATGATTAATGTAGTTCAGTTCCAGATTTACTTAGATTGTTCTTATTTGAAATGCATCCTTCAAGCGTTGGACTGTCAATCTGAGGGTCACGGGTTCGAATCACGGTGACGGCGCCTGGTGGGTAAAGGGTGGAGATTTTTACGATCTCCCAGGTCAACATATGTGCAGACCTGCTAGTGCCTGAACCCCCTTCGTGTGTATATGCAAGCAGAAGATCAAATACGCACGTTAAAGATCCTGTTATCCATGTCAGCGTTCGGTGGGTTATGGAAACAAGAACATACCCAGCATGCACACTCCCGAAAACGGAGTATGGCTGCCTACATGGCGGGGTAAAAACGGTCATACACGTAAAATCCCACTCGTGTGCATGCGAGTGAACGCAGAAGAAGAAGAAGAAGAAGAAATGCATCCATGTCGAGGAGAAGGGGCTGGGAGGGGGTCGCGGGGAGGGGTGGGGGGGGGGGGGGACACGCTCTTTGTCCGCTCTTAATCATTCAATGGTCAATGTTATGCCATTCATTTCGGGCTGAACACAATCACACACAGACACGGCACACAGAGACACACAGACAGACAGACAGACACACAAACATACAGACACACAGACACCATACACCATACACACACACACACACACACACACACACACACACAAGAAGGCTAGACAAGCTAACGATCGCACAAGAGACATATGCGCGTGCACACTCATGCAGACAGACACACACAGACACACAGACACACACACACACACACACACACACACATCTGGTGCAAATTTAGGCCTGTCAAGCTTTTGGAAGGGTGTACATTTTGTCGTTTTTAAAGAGTAAAATGTGTAATGTGCATATGTTTGATTAAACATTTGTTCAACGAATCGAAATCGAGTTTTACAGACGTTTCATTGATTGCTCGTTTTCTTTGTTGTCTTCTCTTTGATCATAGATTTGTTTTCGTTTTGTGTGTGGGGGTTTTTTTGTTTTGTTTTTTGTTGTTGTTGTTTTGTTGTTGTTTTTTTTTTGGGGGGGATCGCGTCCATTTGTTTTTGTCAAAGTGTGTAAAGCGATTGTACATGTTTATCTTGCATCGTACACACTTTTCATGAGGCGAAAGAATGAAACATCTCTGTCACCGTCTGATACAGACAGCTATTCTGACTATAGTCTCGCTTTTTTTAATTTGTTTATTGTTGTTGTTTTTGGGGTGGGTTCCGTTTTTTTTCCTTTTTTTAATGTATTTACGTTTTCCTTCCCACAATATGCACAGTGGCAGTCCTTGTTCTTTTAAGTCACACACACACACAGAGAGAGAGAGAGAGAGAGAGAGAGAGAGAGAGAGAGAGAGAGAATGCATTCACGCATAGATAATATAACGACCCTTAGTATCGAATCCGCGTGTGAACACGGAAAAGACATAAGAAGTGAACGGAATTTTAAAACCTACACTGCTAAGTCTTTAAACCTTCACTAACTATAGAAGGAAGACTAAGAGAC
>NC_134883.1:20060246-20075246 GCF_041734735.1 Babylonia areolata | reverse complement strand
CCACCCACCCCCAGGATGACTAGATGGTCCTCGTCGATCCCGACGGACGAACCACATGTGAAAACACCATCACTATGCTAAAAAAAAAAATAAAAAAAAAAAAAAAAAAAGATTTTGAACAGAAGAACTGTCATTTCAGTATGTCTTATAAGGCGGAGTTCACTCAACGCTAATTCGCCCCATCGATCTTTGCAGGACAAAAAAGCATAAGACACGACTTGGTCCCAGAACACCTTTTTTTATCAGACAGAAGATCGATGGCAGTCAGGTGAGGTGTGAAAAAACACAGGTAACAGATCGCTTTATCGACATGAAGATCGTTAGCAATGAGCTGAAGCGCGAAATACCACAGGTGGCAAAATGATTAAACATGCTGATGGTATCATGAGTGAACAAACTTCTTCAGCGGGCCTCGCTACGTCTCTGTCATTTTACTTGCATCTCAGCTACTTGCATCATGACTTATCTATTAACATGAAAAAAAATGGGGGTTGGGGGGGAAAGAAGTTTCCTTTTCCGAGGAAAATAGAGCATTCTGGTCCTGATCCTGATCGTGAAGAAGAAGAAGAACAACAACAACAAGAGGTAGAATACTAGCTTCTCAGTAACCAGTATTGAGGCAGTTTATTAAAGTGAAGAATAAGGAGACGAACAAAATGGACGAGAAAGAGGAGGAGAAGCACATCTTAACGATGAATAGTATTGTGTATATTTTGTTGTGCTGTGAGGCTGTGCTGTGCTGTGCTCTGCCTGCACTAGGCTGTCTTGCTTTGCATCACATTGTATTGTTTCGTCTGTCTCGTCGCAACAGATTTTCCTGTACATGCAATGCTGTCTAATTCGGTCTGCTATCTCCAGAAATAGCGGGTCGCCACAGCCTGTCTGTCTATTAGTCCAGTCATGCAAGGATCTCCCAAGATAATCCGTCTCTCAGATGCACAGCCAAAACACTGAATAAAGATATGGAGAAAAATATGATCGATGCTTAAACCAACAGGCGTGCATATGCGACACGAAAAGACACGAACACACCGAAGAGAGTGACCTGGTCTGGTCCTGATCTGAGTCATAAACCTTTAATGAGTTCCCGCGCAATTATCCCCACAGCCTTCCCCTCCCTCAACCCCCCCCACCCCCACCCCCCGGCACTCCCGCCCCCCGCCCGTCCCCCTCCACCCCCCCCCCCCTACCCCCACTGACATGCGGATGTGAGATCTCGACATATTGTGTGTGTGTGTGTGTGTGTGTGTGTGTGTGTGTGTGTGTGAGTATGTACGTATATATGTATGTATGTGTGTATGTGTGAGTATGTGTGTGTGTGTGTGTGTGTGTGTGCGCGCGCGCGCGCGCGCGCGCATGTTCGTGCGTATACAGTAGCATTGTGCTTCACTGATGGCGAACTAATGGCGAAACTACTGCCTTGACATTTTGGAATTACATAGAATACAGTTGGTGACGCATTTCATGGGTTGTTTGTGTTTTGTCTCGCTTGCTCGTGCGTGCGTGCGTGCGTGTGTGTGTGTGTGTGTGCGTGTGTGTGTGTGCGTGCGTGTGTCTGTGTGTGCGTGCGTGTGTGTGTGTGCGCACGTGTGTATGTGAGTGCGCATTCAGACGTTCATGTGTTCGTGCGTGCACTTTTGTGTTACGGATGTGTATGCATGCTTGTCTGTATTTGAACAGATGTAATGTATATGCGCAGGTATCTGTGCGTGTATATGAGAGAGAGTTGTACGCGAGAATATGTGTGTGTGAGAAACCCAACGTTTGTCAGTGTGTGTTATAATGTGTCTATGTGAGGGGTGTGGGCAGTAAGTGGGCAAGCGGGCATGTTTGTGTGTATGTTCACGTATATGCAATCTTTGTATGTATGTGTGTTTCTCTGTCTGTTTGTCTGCCTGCCCGCGCGTGTACGTGCACAACAAGTGTGTATGTGTGTGTGTGGAGGGCGCGGCGGGGGGGGTGGGGGGGTATATGTGGGTAACTGAGAATGTGTATGCGAGCGTGCACACTTTAAGCACGTGATCATGCGCACGTGCTGGCTCGAGTATCGTGGGAGGAGATGAAGAGGGGGACACGACAACACAAGCTAGGCTCACTGGCTTTCGCTGGGCGAACCGACACTATACAATACTTTCACACAAATTCACGCCATCATACTGTGCAACTGTGCAGGGGAGAGAGTAGTGGGGAGGCTTGTGGGGGGAGGGGGGCGGGGGGGGGGAAGGAGGGGGGCAGGGGGGGAGGGGGTGTAGAGGATGGGAGGGAATGGGGTCGAAGACTGAGCGGGGGGTCTAGAGGGGGTGGGGGGGGGAGGAGGGAGTGGGGCGAGGGCGGAGATGTAAGCCAGGTGAGAGGACTGACCTAATTACAAAGAGTGTTGTCCCACCGTGCAGTACAACCGACAAGAGATCGATAACCACAAACGGTGGGTGAGAGAGAGAGAGAGAGAGAGAGAGAGAGGTGAGAGTTGATATACCAAATCAAGAGCCTCTCTTTTCTGCCTTACGCGAGTGTTTCGTTCACGATACTTTTTTTCTTTTTTTTTCAGTCGACCAGATGAAAGTGACTGAAAGAAGAAACAAATATTAGTAAATCTATGAATAAAAACGTGAATAATCGACAATGAAAGAAAGTAAAGAAATAAACTGAATGGATACATGAAAAGAAAAGAAAGAAAATCAAAGAAGTACAAATACAATGGTTTCTTTCTTCTTCTTTTTTGAACATGATAGAATTTACAAACGAATACCATACTAGCGAAATGGATACCGCTGACAATGTTTGTTGTTGTTGTGGGGTTTTTTTTTTTTTGGGGGGGGGGGGGTTGGGGTTTTTTGTTGTTGTTGTTTTTTTTACAGAAACAAACACGTTAGAACGCTTGATATGTCTTGTTCTCTCCTTGTGAAATTGAAACACAATTTAAAAGAGGAACGCAAAAACTACGACGGACTTACGAATGTTGAATTGATTCTCTTTTGCCGGATATAGTTGAAAACAATAAAACAGATGAAGCACTTGATTTCAAAATTTTACTAGGAAAATTCTTCGTATACAGACCTAAATATATAATGAACGATATAAAAATTAATGCACAAATTTCTTGAAAGAATGATAACTGAGATACAAAAGCATACTATCTCAGATATGATGAACCTCGAATCAGGAATAGATGTCCCAAAGTAAATTTGATGAAAGCTTTCGGGGGGAAAAAAAAACACACATTGTGACGCAATACAAAGATAATGACGTTGATGATAAAGATACATAATGTTACAGTGGTGATCGCTGCCTTTGATGTTATTGCCTTGTTATATGTTCGTTTTTTGTCTAGCGTTAGAAACTCACACAACTATAGATGTGGAGCCGCAAACCTCCTGATTATTTGCACCCAAAACCAAAAGGACTAACGAACACACAGAAAAGGAGAGGCTTAGCCTCGCAATGATCTCAACCATTAGCCTGAACTAAACGTCCCCCCCCCACGCAAATGGAACAGAGCAGTGCATTTCCATTCCGCGTTATATTATCTTTTATTTACTTGGTTTTCAATCTACTCCACACAGGAGACACAAGCAGTTTGGCGGTGAAATATAAACGCACCATGTTAGGGACGCCCATACTATCAAACAACAACAAAAAACTCTTGTTTTCTCTTTCTTCGGCAGCTGATTCATACTGCATATCGTCTGTGAGCAACTGGACGTGAAAGGCTAAACTCGAGAACACATAGCGAGGGCATTATTTGAATCGATCTTATTAGCACTAAACGGGTACATACACACATAGACGGCATTTGCGAACGCACATGCACATGCACATACACATGCCCACACACACGCACACGCACGCACACGCACGCGCGCGCGCGCACACACATACACACACACACCACGCACACGTGCGCGTGTGAACACACCAATCCTGCAATATCTGGGGAGGAAGGTGTGTGTGTGTGTGTGTGTGTGTGTGTCTGTGTCTGTGTGTGTGTGTGTCTGTGTATGTGGGTGTGTGTGTGTGTGTGTGTCTATGTCTGTGTGTGTGTGTGTGTGTGTGTGTGTGTGATACGGCGAGCGCGCGCTCGTGTGTATATATGTGTGTGTGCGCGCAACAGTCAGCACTTCTATTGCATCCTACACGGGGCTGGGCTGTAATTCGCTCACTCACTGTCTCTATGTCAGTGTCTGTGCATTCAGTGTAGTGACTGCATTGTAGTGCACAAGTCTCTGCATGGTGTCGCCTCCATGTCAGATGACAGTGAGATTTTCATTGGGTTATTGACGGGCCGCATGTCGTGTGTATGTATGTACTGGGGAGGGAGAGTTTGAGGCTGCGTGAGTTTTTACGTAGAAAGGGTGGCGTGTGTGTGTGTGTGTGTGTGTGTGTGTGTGTGTGTGTGTGTGTGTGTGTGTGTGTGTGTGTGTGTGTGCTATCACCCGCGCGCACGGCAAACAGAAATATAATCATATCGTCACAATCTATCAAGTAAACACTCGTTTCAACAATTTCAGCTTGCCATTCTCTGATCGGGAATGGACACAACTGAGGGACATGGTGCCCCTGCCGCTGCAGCCACAGGCCTGCTGAGAACCACTGCAATCCGCTCTCACTGACTTACACTGTCATGCAGTGCGTGCCCAGTGACTTGCACTTGCTTGCACACGCCCTCCTCTTATGTCGTTGCCTCCACCCCTCCCTTCCTCCGTCTCCCAGTGTCACTCTGTGTCCATGTATGCGTCTGTGTGTTTGCGTGTGTGCGTCTCTCTCTCTGTGTCTCTGTCTCTGTCTGTCTGTCGGTCTCTCTCTCTCTCTTTCTCTCTCCCTCTCTCTCAAATACAGCGTGTGTTTTTTTGTTGTTGTTTTTTTATTTAATGTTGTCGCTTACCACAGAACACACACACACACACACACACATACTGTACCCCACCCCATCCCCGCACACACAGAAACACACACACACAATCACACACACACGCACACACACACACCTCGCGCGCGCGCACACACACACACACACACACACACACACAGACACACACACACACACACACACACACACGGTGGGGGACGACAACAACAACAACAAAAATTAACCAAGAGACCAATCAACAACTTCGTTCTGACCACCCTCTCGCCCGCCTCCAACTCCTCCATCCCTTCCCCCGCCCCCGAATTATTACTACCACTCCCCTCACCATTCCCACATATTCTTCCCCCCCCACCCCCTTACTCCCCTCCCCCACGACCTCACCCCCCTCGCACCCTCCACCACATAAACACCCACCCACACCCCGCCCCCCGTCTTCTTCAACATCACAATCCGGAGTTCGTTAGACAGACAGACAGACAGACAGACCGACACAGAGAATGTTATGCGGAGAATGTCCTGGCTGCATTGCATTGTGACTGGGCACAGACATCCTGAGCGACATATTTCCAGCTACATCATTGTCCTGTCAGCCCACACAGTATGATTGTCTACGTGTTCCTCAACTCGTTGACAGTGTGTGAGTGTGTGTGTGCGCGCGCGCATGTGTGTGTGTGTGTGTGCGCGCGCGCGCGCGGCTTGTGTGTGCGTGTGTGTGCGTGTGTGGGTGGTGTGTGTGTGTGTGTGTGTGTTTGTACTGCTGCGATTACTACTACTGGTGCTGCTGATACAACTTCTACTACTACTACCATTATCGTGACTACTACTCGGCTACTACAACTTTGAAACAGTCTTCTCTGTCTAACATACTCTGTCATGGGAAAGCACAACGCACAATGAGACACACGATCTCTCTGTCTCTCTCTTTCAAACACACTCCCATAGTGGTGAATTTTCTCATGGACAACAAAGCGGATTGTCCAGGAATGCTTACATGCCTGAGCGCACATTATATCTCCTCTTCTTCACAAAAACACGCACGTACAAACGCACATATAAACACTGACACTGACAGAGACACGCACGCACGCACGCACGCACGTAGACACACGCACACTGGCATACGCGCGCGCGGGCACGCACACGTCCACCCCACTCCCAAACCCCTACACACACACACACACACACACACACACACACACACAGATTATATATATATATATATATATATATATCTCCACGTATATCTGGGCGCACAGGGAAAGAGAGAGAGAGAGAGGGAGAGAGAGAAAGTCTTGGGCATTTTAGTGTTTTGTTGTTGTTTGATTTTGTTGTTGTTGCTGCTGATTTTGTTTTCTTGTCTCATTTTGAAAAGAAATATCACCAGTTTCATATCAAAATCTCAAAATATTTCAATATTCTTGAGCGGGGGCTGTCTTTCTATTCTGGAAACAATTATTATAAGGTGTGCGTGTGTGTGTCAGCGTGTGCGCGCGCTCGTGTATGTGCGTGTTTTCCTACGTGCGTGCGTTCGTGCCTCTGTTTCTGCTTGTGCGTTCGTGCGTGCGTGTGTTTGAACAAGACAGGATGATGTGCGAACAGGCATGTTAGCATTTTCAGTTTGATACTTTCAGGAAATTGTCAACAACAACAACAAAAGGCTCTATCTTTTCGTTTCTTTAATCAGTTTCATTTTTCGATGATTACTTTTGAGTGAGTAGTAAACACTAATGACTCGGTATGGACTATGGAACACGAAGACAGCAGTTCCACGATTCACTGTGCTGTAACGATGTGAACTGTGCTGTAAACGATGTGCTGTAACAATGTGAACTGTGCTGTAACGATGCTAACTGAGCTGTAACGATGTGTTGTAACGATGTGAACTGTGCTGTAACGATGTGCTGTAACGATGTGAACTGTGCTGTAACAATGTGTCGTAACAACGGATGTGAACTGTGTTGTAACCATTTGAACTGTGCTGTAACGATGTGAACTGTGCTGTAACGATGTGAACTGCGTTGTAACGCTGTGAACTGTGCTGAAACAATGTGAACTGTGTTTTAACAATGTGTTTTAACGATGTGAACTGTGTTGTAACAATGTGAACTGTGTCGTAACAATATGTTGTAACAATGTGAATTGTGTTTTAACAATGTGTTGTAACTACGTGAACTGTGCTGTAACAATGTTAACCATCCTGTAACAATTTGAACTGTGCTGTAATGGTATGAACTGTGTGTAATACTGTGAACTATGCTGTAACAAGGTGAACTGTGATATAATAACACGAACCATGCTGCCGTAACAAATCTGTTAGTGCTGTAACAATGTAAACAGTTGAAACAATATTAATCGTGCTGTAGCTATAAAATGAACTGTACTGTAACAATACGAACTGTGCTGTAACAATGTGAACTGTGCTGTAACAATGTGAACTGTGCTGTAACTATAACAATACGAACTGTGCTGTAACAATGTGAACTGTGCTGTAACTATAACAATGTGAACTGTGTTGTAACAATACGAACTGTGCTGTAACAATGTGAACTGTGCTGTAACTATAACAATGTGAATATGCTGTAACAATGTGAACTGTGCTGTAACAATGTGAACTGTGCTGTAACAATGTGAACTGTGCTGTAACTATAACAATGTGAACTGTGTTGTAACAATACGAACTGTGCTGTAACAATGTGAACTGTGCTGTAACTATAACAATGTGAATATGCTGTAACAATGTGAATATGCTGTAACAATGTGAACTGAGCTGTAACAATGTGAACTGTGCTGTAACTATAACAATGTGGATATGCTGTAACAATACGAACTGTGCTGTAACAATGTGAACTGTGCTGCAACTATAACAATGTGAATATGCTGTAACAATGTGAACTGTGCTGTAACAATGTGAACTGTGTTGTAACAATGTGAACAAGGTGCGACGATTACTGACGATGGAAACACACCCGAACGCAAGAGTGTGTGGATGATTGAAGGGCACAGTGGCTGCGTTAAGCACCGAATGGTCTAAGGACAGGGCTGTTACGTGAACCGAATCATCAGGAAGGGTTGGGTCGTCAAGTTGACTGACCCGTTGGAATGCTGCAACCCTTTTACCTGTATGCACAAGGACATGTTTCGTGCATGGTTCTTGCTTTCTGCTTGTTTCACAGAGCATATGTACACGGTATGACATGCACACATGGCCTAATTGCTTGCATTGACGAAAATGTATTCACACACTTGAAAGCGTAAATGTCCCCCCCTCTCCTCCCCCGTGTGTGTGTGTGTGTGTGTGTGTGTGTGTGTGTGTGTGTGTGTGTGTGTGTGTGTGTGTGTGTGTGTGTGTGTGTGTGTGTGTGTGTGTGTGTGTGTGTGTGTGTGTGTGTTCGTGTGTGTGTGTGTGTGTGTGTGTGTGTGTTCGTGTGTGTGTGTGTGTGTGTGTGTGTGTGTGTGTGTGTGTGTGTGTGTGTGTGTGTGTGTTGCCTCATATCTCCTTCCTCTCCTTCCTTCACCTTCTGTGCACCTCCCCCCCTCCTCCCTCCCTCCCTCACTCTTTAGGTCCTTACGCCCAGCCACTCCCCTATCTCTTCATCTCAATCCTTTTTTCAACAGCTGAAATTGAATTCCTACAACACAGTTTGCTCTTTCCCTCTCTAGAAAAAGCAAGTTTCAAACAAAAGACAAAAAAAAGGTAAGAAAAACAAAACCAACGAAAAAACCCCAGGCTCCAGCACGTCTAGTGCAAACAAACGAGGAGCTGGGCGAAGCTTTGAACCGCGGACACTGCGGTCTGCACCTTGCTGTCAGTCCATGTGAAAAGCTTTTTGTCAACACTCCCGTGCCTATCTACCCCCAGAGCTGCTTGAAGGCTCTCAGGTTTGTTGGATGTCCGTAGCGGTAACTATTGGCGCTAACAAGGGGAAGGGGGCGGGGGTGGGGGGAGGAGGCTGGGGGAACGGGTGGGTGGGGGGGAGCGTGTGTCTGGATTGGCATTTTGAATGGGTAAAAAAGTGGAAGTAAAAAGAAGTAGAAGTAAAATAAAAAATATGAATAGATAGACAGATAGACAGGCGCTGCAACTCAACAAGTTGACTGAACTGGGCGCAGAGTTCCATGGTCTCCCGAGACAGACGGATGCCAACAACAAGATGCCGGAAGGCGTGGGGACTATTGAAAGGGGAGAAGGGGAGTGGGGAACGAAATGTAAAGCGCTTTGAACAGTATTTCTGGAGAAACGCGCTGTATAAATGCCCACTATTATCATTATTATTATAGGTAGATAGATTGATTGATTGACTGACTGATTAATTGATTGATAAATACTTGAATAAATAGATAACTGAATGAATGAATACATTGATAGATAGATAAATAAATAAACAGATAATCAAAACTAACATTACTAGCTGGCTTTCAGTTATCCATACCTCCACAAGTAACTATGCGTTTGGTTTGTTTTTCTTGTCCTTCTGCCCCACGGTCTATCATCAAAGAGACACACACATAGGTTTCTTTACCAACTAGTGATTTACCAATTTAGCCAGTGACCTCTTGAGATTACCATTATCATAATTATTCTTATTACGACACAACAATGATAATGACATCGTCGGAAACCTCCTCCTCCTCATCTTCAAGAACAGAAACTACAACAACAACCAACAACCATGACAAAGCATTACGAACAAATCCAGCGACAATCCCGACATCATACGCCCAGTCATCCCAGTACTGGACTGCCAAGTCACTCCAGGAAAAGGTGTGTGTGTGTGTGTGTCTGTGTGTATGTGTGTGTGTGTTTGTACGTGTGTATGTGTGTGTGTGTGTGTGTGTGTGTGTGTTTGTACGTGTGTATGTGTGTGTGTCAGTGTGTGTGTGTGTGTGTGTGTGTGTGCGTATGCGTGTGTATGCGTGAGTGTGTGTGTGTGTGCATGTGTGTGTGTGTGTGTGTGTGTGAGTGTGTGCGCGCGCGTGTTTGTGTGTGTGGTGTGTGAGCGGGGGTGGGTGCGTGCGTGTGCGTGTGTGTGTGTGTGTGTGTGTGTGTTTTGAAGGTGGGGTGGACAGGATTATCATGACCATGCGACTTGGCGATGCTTATTGTCTCCCATGTGTCGTCAGTCCTTTAAGGAAAGAATGTATTGAGTAAGACCAAATACAAACAAGTTTTGAACTCTATAAAGGTGAGGGACGATCACCCCTTTCCCGTTGGTGTCATCGATGCCCGTTAGGGACACCACGGCATAGGACTCTTGTCTTGCGGCGCCCCATTTTTACCTGTCGGTCCTACCCCTACTTCCTTCTGGTCCCTTTTTTTGTGTTCTTCAGGAAACCCTCCGCTGAGTTAACACAACACTGACATAGGTGTACATGGGCACACCACACAACTGTGAGTGCAATGGGGTATGGGAGGGGGTTGGAGGGAGGGGTGAAGGTTGTCGTGTTACTGCTTGCACCGTAAAAATTGAGATTGTGTGTGTGTGTGTGTGTGTGTGTGTGTGTGTGTGTGTGTGTGTGTGTGTGTGTGTGTGTTTTGAGGTGTTTTTTTCCCCCCTTCTTTCTCTTCTGTGTGTATTGAGATTGTGTGTGTGTGCGTGCGTGCTTGTATGGCTGTGTGTGTGTGTGTGTGTGCGTGCGTGCTTGTGTGGGTGTGTGTGTATGTGTTGAGATTGTGTGTGTGTGTGTCCGTGCGTGCGTGCGTGTGTGTGTGTGTGTGTGTGTGTGTGTGTGTGTGTGTGTGTGTGTGTGTGTGTGTGTGAAGATAATATTGATACTGAAGACATCGTGGAGCGGGATTTACAGAGACTTCACAACAGCATGCAAAACGTGCGGTCTACTCATTAATACATTTTGATCTCACACACACACACACACACACACACACACACACACACACACCGGCATAAGAACTGAGCGCAGGGCTTTCATGCCAAGTCGAAAGGTGACACTGGTTTCTATTCATCCTTCACTTGCGTAACTTGATGTATTCAATGTCGGCGAATGCACGATGGCTTAAGTTTGTAGATCGCTAAAATAGTTTTGCACCGAGATCGAACTATACAGTTGCCGTTGCAGGATAGGTCCTACATCTCCAAACGCTGTACTGCGTTTTTACATCGACTGTTAATTCTTTGTTCTTGCTTTTCCTTTTGCTATCACGTTGTGTTAAAACAGAAAAATGCCTTGTATCCGAAACCACCATTCAGTAATTATGTTCTGTTTCTGAACACATTCATAAAAATAGTTATAATGTTATGTACGGCCTAATATTTCTGGCATTCACCACCAAAAAAAATGTCGCCGTTTCTCTACACACCTCCTTGAAATGCTTGTAGTAATTGACCGATAACACCATTTTATAATAGTTATGATATTTTTCTATGAACACCATAGGATATATAAATTGTTTGTTTCTGAATCTCACCACTGCAGTCTTTACACTCTGCACACACACGCACACACAGGGAAAGAAATCCCTCATCTAGCCATTCTTTTTGGGGCAAACTGTTCAAGGGCAATAAGCTTGCATTTCTGTTCGTCTTCCTTTCTCAAGCTAGTTACTTCCCTTCATCAAACTTTTAGCAAAGGCCATCCATCTTGTCCCAAGCGCGCGCGCTCGCGCCTACAGAAGTGTACACATAACACACACAGACACACACTCACACAAACTCATACGTACATAAACGTAATATACATAAAACACACACGCACGCAAGTCACACACTAACATGCACACACACACACATGAACGCTAGCGCGAACGCCCGCACTCTCTCACACACACGCGAGCGCGCACGCACACACACACACACACACACAAGTACACTTAAACACACACACACACACACACACACACACACGCACACACACACACACAAAATCTTCAACTCAGCGACTTCATGAAACAGCCCACGACTTCTCTCACCAACTCTTCTATCTCCATTTCCTTCATCCCTGTACGTTTCCCCCTACATCTATATATCAGTCATACCAGAAATAACTTTGTATTCTACTTCTTGTCAAGGTAATACCAGAAATAATATTGTATTCTTTTTCTTTTCAAAGTCATACCAGAAACAATATTCAGTGTATTCTTTTTCTTGTCAAGGTCACACCAGAAATAACATTTTTTTAATTGCTTGTCAAACTGTGTTATTATGGCATAATAATCGATACACTTTTTTCAAGTAATAAATGAGTCAAGGCCAAATCATGTTCGTAACCGATATGATGACTCATTTCTATACGACAGGGTTTTGCCCATAGATTATGTCTGTCTCAGTGTTTACTGTCAGGATCGGTGTGTGTGGGTGAGTTAGTGAGTGGGATAATTCATCAGTCTGTTCGTCCTCTCAGTCCAGCAAGCGGATAGGTTGGTTGGTCTTCCGTGTCTTCCTCTTTATCTGCTGGTAGCTCTCTGCTTTTTTTCTATCACTTTGAGGAAAACTTGTAACTTGAATATTTGGCCAGATTTACTGCATCAAAAAGGTAGGTTTTTAACTCAAAATGGCTCACTATCTTATTTGAAACAACAAAATTTCTACTACATCCCATGCAATTTCAAAAGATACAGGATGGTGGCAGGGAGACACTGTCAAAGGCCCTGTACTTGAAATTTATAAATCAAATGCACTCATAATCTGGCCCAGATTAACACAGATGATTAATACCACGGCTGTCAAAAATACAAACAAATCAAGAAACTACAACAACCACGGCACAACCGCAACGACAGCTATTTATCGTAAGATGCCAACAGATTCATTCAAGTGGAAATGTATCTGAAAAGAACAACAACTAAACACACACACACACACACACACACACACACACACACAGAGAGAGAGAGAGAGAGAGAGAGAGAGAGAGAACCTGTGTGGTTATTCAATTTTGTTCACAGAACCAGTGCAAACAGTTTTGAGTGGCTTGTTCCACTCGGGGGCTGGTCGAATAAAACCTTTTCTTCACTAGAATCGGAGGTTTTGTATATAACTGCTAAACGTCAACCTGCCCCACAGTCATTGTGTACAGCATAGGCAGGATTAGCTGTCTCTGACGCTGTTTCAACAACTGTACGAATGTCTTGCCGAGGAGTGTGTTAACACAGGACGAAGGCCTGTAGTCAGACGACAGTGATGAAACGGGCAATGATTCGCTGGGTGCATTCCCATCACAACGACGTCCTCCTTTTTCAGGTCGCTGGGCCCCACCAAAGACCGTGCATCACACGAGCGGAGCTACATAATTATTTTTGTATTTTTTGTATTTCTTTTTATCACAACAGATTTCTCTGTGTGAAATTCGGGCTGCTCTCCCTAGGGAGAGCGCGTCGCTATACTACAGCGCCACCCATTTTTTTGTATTTTTTCCTGCGTGCAGTTTTATTTGTTTTTCCTATCGAAGTGGATTCATCAGAATTTTGCCAGGAACAACCCCTTTGTTGCCGTGGGTTCTTTTACGTGCGCTAAGTGCATGTTGCACACGGGACCTCGATTTATCGTCTCATCCGAATGACTAGCGCCCAGACCACTACTCAAGGTCTAGTGGTGTGGGAGGAAACGACAGCTGCCACTGGGCGCTCATCTATGATTCGTTTCCTGTGTCATTCAGTCAGGTTTCAGTCACGCAAACACAAAAATTATAGTTATAGTTATACAGACATGTAACATTTTACGTGTATGACCATTTTGTCTATTTACCCCGCCATGTAGGTAGCCATACTCCGTTTTCGGGGTTGTGCATGCTAGGTATGTTCTTCTTTTTTTTCCCCAGAACCCACCGAACGCTGTCATAGATTACAGGATCTTTAACGTGCGTATTTCATCTTCTGCGTGCGTATACATATGACGGGGGTTCAGGCACTAACAGGTCTGCACATATGTTGACCTGGGACATTGGAGATATCTCCACCATTTACCCACAAGGCGCCGTGACCGAGATTGGAACCAAGAACCCTCAGGTTTAAAGTCAACCGCCTGACCACTCGGCTATTGCGCCCGTCATATGAGCACAGGCGACGATTTAGAAAGCATCATGACCACAGCACTGACTAAGCTGACCTTAAGTGCGTCTGCCAATAGGAGGTTAATCTCCACCAGCATTTAGACGTGTTTGATTGTCACAACCTCATGATATGAGCGGTCTGCCTCCAGTAATACTTTCAGTTTCAAGGTGTCAGAGTGTGCGAACTTATCTATATGCAGTTGTCCCCGCTCAAGTCGACTTCGCTTGATTTAAGTCGACCCATCGGGTATGTCGAATCCCCTGGGGGATTCATCAGTGTCCTAAATCGTCCCCTGATGGATGTATCAGTGTCCTAAATCGCCCCCTGAGGGATGCATCAGTGTCCTAAATCGTCCCCTGATGGATGTATCAGTGTCCTAAATCGTCCTCTGGGGGATGTATCAGTGTCCTAAATCGTCCCCTGATGGATGTATCAGTGTCCTAAATCGTCCCCTGAGGGATGTATCAGTGTCCTAAATCGTCCCCTGATGGATGTATCAGTGTCCTAAATCGTCCCCTGAGGGATGCATCAGTGTCCTAAATCGTCCCCTGATGGATGTATCAGTGTCCTAAATCGTCCCCTGATGGATGTATCAGTGTCCTAAATCGTCCCCTGAAGGGTTCATCAGTGTCCTAAATCGTCCTCTGGGGGATGTATCAGTGTCCTATATCGTCCCCTGACGGATGCATCAGTGTCCTAAATCGTCCCCTGAGGGGTGCATCAGTGTCCTAAATCGTCCCCTGGGGGATGCACCAGTGTCCTAAATCGTCCCCTGACGGATGTATCAGTGTCCTAAATCATCCCCTGACGGATGTATCAGTGTCCTAAATCGTCCCCTGAAGGATGTATCAGTGTCCTAAATCGTCCCCTGATGGATGTATCAGTGTCCTAAATCGTCCCCTGAGGGATGTATCAGTGTCCTAAATCGTCCCCTGATGGATGTATCAGTGTCCTAAATCGTCCCCTGAGGGATGTATCAGTGTCCTAAATCGTCCTCTGGGGGATGCATCAGTGTCCTAAATCGTCCCACTTAGGACTAGTCAGAGTCCTAAGCTGTTCCAGAGCCCGATCCCCACCGCCACCCCCCATCCTATTTCGGTCATCCACCGACAGTATTCGAAAATCTGTC
>NC_134883.1:19815246-20052746 GCF_041734735.1 Babylonia areolata | reverse complement strand
TTAGCATCAAGGGCTGACGAGCGGGAGATAATGGGTTCAAAACCACATCAGAGGTATACTACTGTGGGATTTTCCGTCGGCTGTGGGCTGTGGCGGGATAGTCACACGGTTGAGCCTCATCCACTCCACAGTTGCGTCTTTGAGTGTATTGCGCGAATTTCCTGACGCATGCGCCATGCGCTGATCCCCGCGTGCGTTGATGCGGGGATATCTTGATGATATGAAGCGTAGTGCCTGTCACGTTGTCTTAAACCTTGAATGTATCCCCATACCGTCATTCTTATTCTCTTCAATCACAATATACCCCACTCTTCAATTATCATAGAAATACAGGAAAGTTGTCAATAACTCTGTTTTTTCAGCACCTTGTTCTTATGATGATTTTCGTCTCGATGTCCCCTCTACTTTGACACTGGTGTTGGCTTTATGACAAAGTATTGTGTGTCAGCCGAGTGATGGGGGCCGTCTTTGTAAGAGCATGATTGTAGGTACCATGGATACCCGCTGGGAACTTAGACGGAGGGTGTATGGGGGCTTTCACTAAGTTTAGGTCCACAACAAAACAATAATTGTTGTCATCGGGAGGGCGGAGGTGGGGAGAAGGGGCCGGGGGAGGGGCTGGGGTGTGGGGGGGGGGGGGGGGGCGGGGGGGGGGGGGCTCAGTATGTGGCGTCTGAACAGGCAGAACTGAACGACATCGAAGTGATTCGACTGGGGTTGCGGAATGCGAAATGGCCCCATATTTATATCACAGTTCATCAAGAACAACGATTTCAAATATTTGGAAGAGGCATTCCACACGGAAAAATCCTGCTGAAAATTTAATAATCGTTCCAAAAACGGTGTAATTCGTGAGAAGCAGACAAGCGGAAAACAGTTTAAATGCAACAATAACTAGCATGAGAAAAATAAGAATAGGAGACGATTCTTCCGTACACTTCGTCCAAAGACTTGACAAAATTAAGGGGAACGGTTGAAAGAGATGTCACAAATGATACAAACAGGTGTGCTGCAGGCAAGCTGAAATATAAACACGATTGTGCACACAGCAAGAAGAAACTCTAGTTGAAATACAGTGAACTTATGAACCGAGCTGGACATGCATAACACATGTATTCAGTTGTGTATAACAGACAGACATTCAGACAGACCGGCAGGGGCAGAGAGACAGAATGCCGAAAACATTCCTGACACGTCAGTTCACAATTCAAAAACAGCATTCACAAAACAAATGGTGTTTTAAGTATTGTATTCAAATCAAACATACTTCCTCTCTAATATATGTATACACACATACACACACGCACGCGCGCGCACACACATACGAATTCACACACACACATACGCGCGCGCGCGCGCACACACACACACGCACACACACACACACACACACACACACACACACACACACACACACACACACGCATCAACAAACCCCAAACGCTTCATTACCTGCGAGAACTAAAAACAAACTTTTGCAAGTGAATGAGACAGCTCAGTGCTGCGTTGCACACGCAAGGCTGTCAGCCTGCCCGTCGGTCTGTATGTCTGTGTCTGTGTGTCCGTCTTTGTCTCTGCTCTCACTCTCACTCTAACGGACTCACTGACTTTGTATGGTTGGGGCCAGGAATCTACAGTACAGACAATGCGTGTCACGGGTGCACGTGTGTGGCCATCCCTCTCACCAAGCACAGGAACATGCACAAGGACACACACAACAATCAGAGAAAAACAGAATGAAAACTTTCAAAAAATAGTTTATTGGTCGGTACGAATTTTTATGTGAATTGAAGCGTTTTGAAACCACGTGCCGTCAATGATTTAGTAAATTCTTTTTCTTCTTCTCCGAGCCAGTGTTCGGGTCCACGTTCACTCATTAACATATACGAATGCGCTTTTGCGTGCATTGCTACTTTTACCCCACTGACTAAGAAGCCATACTCCCGGGATTGTCATAGTTGTGCATGCTGGGAATGTCAGTTCGTCTTTCCATGACCCACAGTACGTCGACATGGATCACGAGATCTTTAACGTGCGCATTAGATCTTCTGCATGTGTTTCTTGTTTTCCGAG
Source organism: Babylonia areolata (assembly GCF_041734735.1). Classification (NCBI taxonomy): domain Eukaryota; kingdom Metazoa; phylum Mollusca; class Gastropoda; order Neogastropoda; family Buccinidae; genus Babylonia; species Babylonia areolata. The sequence goes on along the minus strand of NC_134883.1, from coordinate 20,050,673 downwards.
GCCATAAGCAAATAAGGCTTCTAAACTGTGACGCTACTCTCACGGACATCTGGCGCCATGCCATAACTGACACGATAGTAATAGGTATTGTTTCATTTTGTCCCAGTGGTTGTGATAACTTGGCGCGAGTGAAACAAAAGCAGGTGGCTTGTGTATAAGATAGATGAACAACCGACATTCCGAAAAAAAAAAAGGGGAAAAAAAGTCTGAAAAACGCCTCCCATTCCCCGGGTCGGCTGTGCACGTGCTTTTCGTCCGCTGTTCCAACCGCGTTGTCACTGTCAGTCACCGTCCCAGACTTGCCAGGTTTGTTCCCCATCCCCTCTCCGACCCCCGACCCCCCACCTACCCCCACCCCCAACCCCCTTCGATTCCCCTCTCCCCCACACTGTTTGTGTTATGATTCAGTCAGTGATCTGATTACGATGACATGTACACCTACGTCAATGAGCTCTTCACTGTCATCAATATGCAGGTGAGCGGCGAGTTTTAAGTGCGAAGATTGCTGGTTTCAAAGTAAGGTAAGTAGAACTGATGTGCACCGTCACGTTCATAACATGACTGCTTCATGACCTTTTGTGTGACGGACTGCGTGTCGTCTGCAGCCTGTGATATCGAAAGCTCCATGCACATGAAGCGGGTAAGACATTAGCAGGTGTGCACAGGTGTTTACCTGGGAGATTGGAATATAAATGATTACCACCCTAACCCACCAGGTACCCATACCAGGATCGATCCTATGACCCTCAGACTGGGAGGCCAACCCTCGGACGACTCGGCTATTCCGCCCGTTGTTATTTATTTAACCTGGGCGAATTCGATGCTTTATTTTATTTTATTTTATTTCTCTCTGTGTGTGTGTGTGTGTGTGTGTGTGTGTGTGTGTGTGTGTGTGTGTGTGTTCTTAAAATGGAACATATAATTAAGAGCATTAAGCGTCGACAGATGACATTTCACACAAAAAATGCCAATTATACATATGAGATTTTGCTTCGGATTGAAATAAAAGCAGGGGAAAGGTGACAAGGAACACACCCTTCACTTCCCACCCCCTTTCCCCTGTTTAACTGTTTGAAACTGTAATTTTAACTCCATAAGCGGGTCACGCGAAGCGAACTGGAATAACAAACAAAAAGCCGTTGTAATGTTTGCTTGGGACTGAGAGATCGAGAACTTGTCTGACAAATAACAGTTTTCCTTAACAGAAAACAAAAGTGCTTCATGTAAAACAATAACTCACATGAGCAAGATTGTTTGCTGATTTAACAAAACTTATCTAACTCGATACACCAAACATAAGCCAATCGAAGTACGATATTTTCAGATCTTATCAAAATGGATGTCTATACCCATCGATGGGCTAGCTGTTGTGAAATCCTCAATGTTTTCAAATGTGTCATTTGCATAGATCGAATCCTGTTAGTTGCTAAACTCTCCCAGACAAAGAGATAACCCATTCGCAGATACGCACTTTCAATGTTTAACTTCTGACATATTTGCAGACCACATACTTGGGCGCAAGCGCATGCGTAAGAAGGATGAGGGGCAGGGGTTAAGAGGTTGGGTAAGACAGAATGTCGTCTGCTAACCCATCACAGTCGCGACAATGCTGTTCACGTGAAGGAATGCGTAGTCAGCGAATATGAATTGTATACTTTTTTTTTCTTTCCTTCCTTCTTTCTTTCTTTCTTTTGCCTTTCCATTTTATTGTACTATTGTATGCCCGCTCGATCTTCTCTCTTCCTCTGTCTGTTTTGTGGAAGTCAGTGTTTGTATAGATCTTCATAGATCTGTCCCATTTTCTCTAACATTTCCCTGCGAACTGTAATCCTTCACTCAACTGATTTCTCTCTCTCTCTCTCTCTCTGTTGTGGTGTTTGCGTCGCAGTTGCTGTTGTTGTGATTGCTGCTTGTCTTATTTGCTTGCATGAGCCACGCTCGCTTATGATAACGCATGGAATCGAATGAATTTGCAGATACTTTTATTCTGCACCTTGCTCTTTCCGGCATTACAAGACGAGTGTCTTTTAAGGTCAAAATTCCCAAACAAAGGAAGATTTCACAACACTACATGTGTGTGTGTGTGTGTGTGTGTGTGTGTGTGTGTGTGCCTAGGTACATTTCTGTGTGTGCGTGCACGTGTCCAAATCCGTGTGGGTGTTGTTGCTTTTTTGTTTTGTTGTTGTTGTTGTTGTTGCTTTTTTTTTTTCTTTTTTTGTTCTAGCACAGGCCTGATCATAATTATGATAATTTGGCTTATTCGTTATTAAGATTACGCATGTGATGACACACATGCATGTGTGTGCGAGTGAGTGGGTACTTGAGAGAGAGAGACAGACAGACAGACAGAGAGAGCGTATGTGTGTGTGTGGAGCAGGAAGGGAACACGAGGGAGATGGGAGGAGAAAATGACGTAAGATACGAATGACGAAATTTCAGACGTAACTATCAATTTACGGTTAGATTTAGTTGACTAAAGTTAGAGTTTTCATCAGAATGTTTTAATAAAAAATAAAAAAAAACAGACCGAGATAATATTGTTTTCGATGTAAGAAGTGTGTGTGTCTGTGTGAGCAGGCATGCGTAAAAAGGGCGACTGGTGTGTGGACAGCAAGTCTCTTTGATGGAAACTGAAATACCAAAGCCCATGGGTTTATTTCAATACCATTGCTGCACATTCTCTCAATTGACAGAAATGTAACTCAAGTAAAACACACATAGACAACGTTACAAGCATTGCCATTGGTAACAGTTACATTCGAACGGAAACAACCGAACAAATACTCAAAACAGATAACAACCAGAAAGCCCTTAATGCCTGGCCTGTGAGTTTGGTGTATATGCAGGAATTGTTTCTTTTCCTTCTTTTAGATATTTTTGTTTGTTTTATGTAACGTGCTGAAGCATATCTAGATCAAGTTGCACGCTTTGTACCTTCTTTGAAACTGAAAAGTACTACTGGTATCTGTTCTTCACAACTAAAGTGCCTCTCATCGCTAAAATGTATTATATTGGGTTCGAAGTGAGAGGAGTGTAGAAGAGAAAGAAAAAGAAGAGGAGACAGTCTATAAGAGCAATTCATACAGTTAGCCAGTGAGAAAGAAGAACGCGGAGATGCAAAGGCCTATAGAATACTTGATCATCTTTATAACAATTTGTGTATTGTGTAAAACACGTCCAAAACAGATATAGAGCAATAAAATCACCGACTCCTGATTCACGCTTTTAGCATTCACTCGGTGTTGAACAAAAACAACAACAACAACAAATAACTTTTCCGGACTGATGAACATATTTTCTCCCACGCTTTTCATGTCATCCCATCCACTCCCCAACATGAAAGATTCACTGCTGTTTCATGAGTGGACAGGTTCAGAGATGCTTGCCTGGAGGTAAAAACTCAATTTGTTGTCATTCAAGAGCGTGAGTGGAGTTGTGTAATAAACTGTTTGAGGTTTTCTGTCTGACTTTACATTCATGCAACTCGTTGAAAACGGGTTTTCGCTCTCACGCCTATTGCTTTGCTGTTGATATTCTCAGCCACTTGAAGGAGGTAACATCCATGCACACAGTGAAACAGAGTGACGAGAGTGAGTGGGTGAGAGAGAAAGAGAGACAGACAGACAGACAGAGACAGAAGAAACTGACATATACAAAGAGAGACAGAGAGAGATGTGTGTGTGTGTGTGTGTGTGTGTGTGTGTGTGTGCAAACGTGCGTGCGTATGTGTGCAGTCCGTAGCTGGGAGGTGAGAGAAAAAAAACAACAACACTTCATACACGGCTCAGCATACCCCGAAGGCATTTTGTTTCGAGAACTCCAATAACTTTCGACAGATGGAGTCGATAAGCTATATACCCCAGCCATAGGCACTTGTCTGATTTATCAAAAGAATGGGTCGACCAGGAATTCTTTGGGAACCCACCCACAGTAGGTGTCAGTGCCACACTGGAACAGTCGTTTGCTGTAAAGCACATGACTAAGGTCAATGGAACTGGGGGTGCATAATAAAATACGGCATCAATAACTGTCAACCCTGTGTGTGATAGTGTGAACTCTTCACAAAGACATGTGAATGGGTGGAAGAGCAGAGTTTTCATCTGACTTGTTTTTTTTTTTGTTTTGTTTTTTTTTTCCTTCCCCTCCCTTTCGTATTGTGTGTGTGTGTGTGTACGTGTGAGTGTGTGTGCGTGTGTGTGTGTTATGAGTCACAGCGGATGTTTATTGCTTCTGTAACACGAATGGGAGTCCCTATTGTAAGAATGCAGTGTGTTGCATGGGGTGATTTAGTTGTTGTTGCTGCTCTGTCGGTCTGTCTGTCTCTCTCTTCTCTCTCTTTATATATATATATATATATATATATATATATATATGTGTGTGTGTGTGTGTGTGTGTGTGTGTGTGTGTGTGTGTGTGTGTGTGTGTAATGTATATGTGAGTGTGGCATGGGGGAATACTGAATCCGCGGTTCGCGTGTGTGCATGTGTGTGCATGAGTGCGTTCGCGCGCACGTATTTGTGTATATATATATATATATATATATGTGTGTGTGTGTGTGTGTGTGTGTGTGTGTGTGTGTGTGTGTGTGTGTGTGTGTGTGTACGTACATCATAAATATAAAAGAGTGTACGCTCGCACGTACAAATCAAAACATTTTAAACGTGACTACGAAGCATATTGTATTTCCACCTTATTTCTTGGTCCTTCGTACTGAATCATGCTGAAAAAGCATAAATCTACCTACTATTAATTTCTCTTTTGTAAACAGTATTATGCGGATATATAATATAAACTCATGAACGCTGAAATAAGAATAACCCATCTGCTAAGAACGAGCTGTTACTGAAAATCACCACCAGTACATCTTTAAAATCAACAACAATAACAACAAACATGTATAGATGACAAGGAGAAAAACGTGTGGTGCCAGGCGAACAATACCGCAATGGTCGTCTCTCACCCATTACAACACCTTCAGTTTACCCCTGGGTCAAATCACTCAGTGAATTGACGGAAAATACCTCCAAATACAAATCAAGTTCAAGAGTTCGCTGATCAAAAAAAAGGACTGTATTGCGCTAAATGCTTTCTTTCTCTTTTTTTAAAAAATATTTATTTATTAAATATTTGATTCTATTCATTTCATTTTCTCTTGTTCAGGTTCGTCCCAAGTTCTTCTTGATAGGAATAATTATATGTCATACGGGCGAATATTTTTTCTAGTCAGATGATAGCAGGTGTAATTCCACTCGGAAGATAATATAAAAGCAGTTTCATCTGAACAAACTGTAGTGACTGGCCCCTGAGTGTCTTGTGGCCTCGCTTCTGAAGTTCCATAGCCTCGTTGTCTTTCGGTATTTCTCTCTAACCCACCCCCACACCCCTCCTGACCCCCACCCCTTTCTTCCCTCCCTAACATTTGGTCCCAAAGGGCCCACCTCAGCTTGCAGAGGCGCTAAGTTTGCGGGTGTCTTTCAAGTCAAATTTGTATGTCCCCGTTTGGCCTTTTCAGTCAAACCATTTTCCACGCTGTACGTGTGTGGGTGTGAACCCGTTACCCTTTGACGTGTGTGTGTATCGAGGTCCGTGCTGGGACTACTGATGTGGGAGAGGGAGGTGTTGGCCGGTGGATGGGGGGTGTTAGTGTGAGATCAAGGGATGTGGTGTGATGTGGTGTGATGTTGCAGTTGTAGGCGTATGTATGTTATAGGTATGGCAGAGGGCTGGGAGAGAAGTAGAGACAAACAGAAAGAAACAGAAAGAGATGCAAAGAAAGAGCAAGGGAGACAGACTGAAAGACAGACTGTGACAGAGACAGGGAGACAGGGAAACGGATAGAGACGGAGTGAAAGAGAGAGAGACATTTGTGTGTGTGTGTGTGTGTGTGTGTGTGTGTGTGTGTGTGTGTGTGTGTGTGTGTGTGTGTGTGTGTGTGTGTGTGTGCACTGCGAGAGCTGAGAGAGCCACAGACAGACATCGAGACAGAGACAAAAAAACAAAACAAAAAAAAACCGCGACAGAGAGAAATCCAGGCAGACATACATAAACAAGGACAGAGAGGGAGAGAGGTTGGTGCAGCGGTGAGGCAGAGACAGACAGACAGACAGACAGAAAAAGAAAGCAAGGTTTGTATACAGACACAGACACATAAAGATGTCAAAATACGCACAAAAACAGTACCACAGGTCATGGATTGTTGCACTTGATACTGCGAGACCACGAACTCAGCAAGATGAATGTGCCACCAAATACGCAGGGTGCGGAGGGGGGGGGATGAGGAGATGGAGAATGTGAAAAACAATTATGGGAGAGGGAAGTGGCCTCAAATAGGCGTTGACGAAGGGTCAGAGGTCTGACACGATACGAGAGAAAGTCTGTGTCCGGGTCAAGATGGGGATGCAGTGGGTGTATGGTAGGGAGGGCCGGTACAGTGAAACGATTGGGTTGTGTGGGCTGAGAGCTGTGTGTGTGTGTGTGTGTGTGTGTGTTCGTGTGTGTGTTCGTGTGTGTGTATGCATGCGTGTGTGTGTATGATTGCATGCATTATTGTATGTAGGTGAATAGATGCGTGTACATGTGTGTGATTGTGTGTATGTATGGAGCATTGTTGTAGTCCCTTCACCACCCTCACCCCCTTAAATCATGCACCAAAGTAATCTGATCGATAGACAGGTAAGTACTGACAGGTAGGTGGGAATCCAGACAGGAAGTTGAGATAGCTCAGACCCAGCCGATACGCACACATCTGTGCGCTTGTTCCAAGTCTTTCGTGAGTGCTTAGTTTAAGTGTGATGTATATAGTCTATGTACTTACGCATGTAGGTACGTGTGCCTGTCCGTGTACTGATGCACACATGTATGAATGCATGCATGTGTTGCATGTGCATTGCTTTGCCCACCAGTTATAGACCAAATTAATTTGACAGGTACGTACCTTCTGGCGGGTGAGGAGGTTAGGTATGTAGGAAGGTAGACACGCAGGAAGATTGGTGGGTAGATATATAGGTAGGTGCTGGTAGTCTGACAGACAGGCTCTGCCTGTAAAGCCAAAGTGTAACACCCACACAAAAATGATAAACCATCCACCGACTGTATGGCACACTAGATGATTCATTCACCATCATACCTCAAATTCTCCATGACACACTCCTCAATTCAGCCTGCACATAGGACACGGTCACCTGTCCGCCCACACACTCTTTAACGTATTGCCAAACACGTATTGCAGCCCCCATGGTATTCACTGTGTCCACCTATACGGAAATCCTAACGCTCTCTCTGGGCCGAGTTACATGAGCGATCATGCAGCGCTGAGTAAGCCTGGCGTTTGAAGGTTCTGAAGTCTATGGAATTGGCGTGCAGTTTGGAATGTTTTCAGTGCTAAGTAAACTTAGTGCTGCTCATGCTACCCAGCCACGGTCTGTAACCAAGATGTGATGAGAAGCGTATCGTATCGTATGTATCGTATCGTATAGTATTGTATTGTAACACAAGTCACATCAGATTTCTCTGTGTGAAATTCGAGCTACTCTCCCCAGGGAGCACCGAGAGCGCCATCCCTTTTTTTCTTTCCTTCTTTGCATTTTTTTCTGCCTGCAGTTTTATTTGTTTTCCTATCCATGTGAATTTTTTTCTACAGAATTTTGCCAGGGACAACCCTGTTGTTGTCGTGGGTTCTTTTGTGTGCGCTAAGTGCATGCTGCACACAGGACCTCGGTTTATCGTCTCATCCGAATGACTAGCGTCCAGACCACCGCTCACTGAAGGTCTAGTGGAGGGGGAGAAAGTACTGGCGACTGTGGGATTCGAACCAGTGCGCTCAGATTCACTAGCTTCCTAGGCGGATGCGTTAGCTCTTGGCCAACACTCCACATGTGTGTGTGTGTGTGTGTGTGTGTGTGTGTGTGTGTGTGTGAGAGAGAGAGAGAGAGAGAGAGAGAGAGAGAATGTGTGTGTGTGTGTGTGTGTGTGTGTGTGTGTGTGCGTGAGTATGTGTGTGTGTGTGTGGGTGTGTGCATTCACATCTGCAGTCGCCTAATCACCACGACCCCTGCTAACCCGGACACAGCCACCAGTCGACCCACGGACTCTGCAAATAGTCCAGTGCCGTCTTTACAAACACGTATTGCAGTCCCAATTGTTGGCCTGTACGCTTTGAAATGATGATGCATTAACCTATTGTCTGTAAACATCCTTCACAAAGCAAGCATGACAGATAGACAGATAGTGTAATATATACTACGGTTACTATGTATACATTTTTTTTTCCAAAAGAAGAACCCCGTCTCTGAAATGTATTCCTTTGATACTGTGTGTGTGTGTGTGTGTGTGTGTGTGTGTGTGTGTGTGTGTGTGTGTGTGTGTGTGCGACTGACTGTGACTGTAACTGTGTCTGTCTGTCTGTCTGTCTGTCTGTCTCTCTCTCTCTCTCTCTCTCTCTCTCTCTCTCTGTCTCTCTCTTTGTGGGCGCGTGCGTGCGTGCGTCTTCCCAGTGTGTGCGTGTGTGCTCACGCGGGTGTGAGTGCAGTGTGTGCGTGTGTGTGTGTCTGTCTGTCTGTCCGAGCGCGCGCGCGCGTGTGTGTGTCTATGTGCCGGTGTGCGTGTGAGTGTTGTCTATGTCGTACTCTGTCGAAATATTGTCCGAACTCTTTACAGGCCAGAGGATCACCGAGATTAGAATAAATGACGTTTACCCCATTCATTTCGAATAAAGCCAGTTACTGAGTTTGTTAGCTTTTGAGATGCAACTGTTGAATACATGTCTTAACTTTCGAGAATGTGATCACGCGCTTTTCGCGACTTGTTCATTCGCAATTTCATCTGTCTCTTCCTTCTGATCTTTCGTAATCCGAAATTAATAACACCTACAACACACACACACACACACACACACACACACACACACACACACACACACACACAAAAGAAAAAAAAAGCCTCCCTCTGTTTGATATGGATCACTGAGCTCGATGACATGGATCAACGCCCTCTTTTACAAAAGTCAATGAAAAAGACGTTTTTCAACTAACCTCCGGATACCACTCGAGACGTGCATACTAATGTATGCTTCTTCTTCTTCTTCTTCTTTCCTTCTCCGGCCTCCTTCTTCTTCTCTCTCGCTCTCTCCCTCCCCCCTCTCTGTCTCTGTCTGTCTGTCTCTCTCTCTCTCCGTCCTCTCTCCTCCCCTTCTTTGTCTTACCCCCCCCCCCCCTCTCTCTCTCTCTCTTTCTCATATATCTGACGCAGTAAACAGAAGTGACCACAGGTGAGGCCAGGTGGGCAAGGTAAGTAAGCACAGGTGGGAAAGCGGGCAGACAAGACGTGGTCATTGATCCAAGACCCCAGGAGGGGTTTAGCGGTCCCTCCGCTTCACAATAGCAGTAAACATTGGTAGAATTCCTGACAAGATAAGGGTCTGTATCCACGTATCCACGGGTGGGGGAGGTTTGTTGCATGATTCGTAGTGGGTGGGTTTTTTGTTGTTGTTGTTGTTGTTGGTTTTTGTTGTTGTTGTTGCTGTTTTTGCTGAGCTTGGGGATCTGAGGAGGTGTGCGACTGTCTTGATGCTTATGGGTTCCTTTAATTAATTAAAGGTGTGTGTGTGTGCGTGTGCATGTGTGTGTGTGTGTGTGTGTGTGGTTGGGTGTGTGTGGGTGGGATCGGTGTGGGTGGGGGTGTTTGAGTGTGGGTGGGGGTGTGTATGTGTGTATATGTGTGTGAATGGGTGTGTGTGTGGGGGGGGGGGGGGGGGGGTCGGGGGAGTACGTGCATTATTTACAAACACATGCGTGCGAACGCGATCATCCATGAACGTTCTACCTCCTGTAATTCCTTCAATCCATCAGTCAATCAATCAGTCTCTCTCGCTGTGTGTGTGTGTGTGTGTGTGTGTGTGTGTGTGTGTGTGTGTGTGTGTGTCTCCCTTGCTATATACATATGCACTCACAAACACACAAACTCACAAATGAATACTACACAAACCTGAACACGTGTGCACACAAACATGCACATGGCACACACATATGCACACGCACTTGCACACATACATACATACATACTTAAATATATAAAAAGAGGTTGGTAATATCAAAGTAAGAAAAAAACAAAACAAAACCAAAGACTAGATGAATGAGTGGACAGATGTACAGACGGACAGAGAGACATAACGACATACAAGACAGAGAAACAGACAAGAATTTCAAGAAAGGATGGCAAAGACAGTGAATACCACACCCACTATATATGCCTAGTTCCGCAGTCCCCCCCACCCTGATGCGACACATTTTACTGTTTCTATAGCCCTTTCCTCCTCACTGAGCAGATCACATTTCTTCGGCTGGCTATGTAGATTCCTCCCACTGGAAGAGAAGAGTCGCTACATAAACAGACGTGTTCTGTAGACAGGGGTGTGGGAGGGTATAGGGATTCACAATACAAGGAGAGAAAAAAAAGTTGCTGATTTTCGGTCTTAAACGTTTGCCTGTACACGCTATGCCTACTGACACACGCGACTGTTTTCAGTTCTGACCAAGTTAAAAGCAACATCAGTATGATTTGTTTGTCGTTGACAACTCAGTTATTTCCAACAGTTATGTCAGTTTCACCAGCAAACGCCACCTGTGCACCACAAATGAGTGTATTGATATCCCCCCCCCCCCACTCTCTCTCTCTCTGTCTGTCTCTGTCTCTGTCTCTGTCTCTCTCTCTCTCTCTCACACACACACACACACACACACACACACACACACACACACACACTACAAGCACGTTTCACATACACACAGTCATGCACACAGACGCACGCGAGCGGGCACCGCTACCACCACTGCCGAGCAACCTTAACATCACAACAGCAAAAGCAAAACTTCGTTCACACAGAACATCAACATACCTGAACACACGATCTGAAAAAAAATTTTAAAGAAAAAAAAGGAAGAAGAAGAAGAAATTTAAGCACACTAATTATTTTGTACCAGCGCAAATTCACCGATCTTTTCAAACTGAACACAAACATAATTATTGCCCCAAAAGCTGCCTGTGTAGGTTTGTCAACACTACCAATAATTTCCGCCTGCTGCTGTTCATCACTCGATGTCACTTTAATGATTCAGACCAACACATTCGTCAACACTGCGGCTGCACTTAGTTTTCAACATATATTACACCATTGCAGCTGCTGCTTCTGCGATACACAGCCTTTACCTTTTTATAAAATGATCATCAAGAAGAGTACAGCGAGGATCGCTACAGTGAAATAACTGCATGATGCAAACGTTATAAAAAAAATTTTTAAAATAATAATGATAATCTATGTTCGTTTGTTTATGAACAAACTTGCCACTGGAATAAACTTTCGATTTCAAAGATTTTCCCCTTACATTCATACATTTCTTCTTTTTTTTTCTTCTATCTTCGAACTTATTTGTTTAGATGCTTGAATGAGTTCTTCACAATAGAGATTTGTAATTTTGCACCAATACTTTTTACTTCTTTACAAACTTTTACAAACAGCATTGAATAAATGACAAAGGAAAACACTAACTTGTAGACGACAGGACAGGAACCAGTTACGTGTTCAACAGCCACAGTGTTCCAGACAGGTGTCAGACACACGTTGCATACACCATACAAATTAGTTGTGTCGTCTGCTTCGGTGGATGATCGTGTGTGTTAGCGTCCGTGGTGTGCGCCTGTGTGCCCGCCGTCCCATTGCATTGTGGGCCAGTGGTGGTCGGTGGCAGCTTGTGTCACCTGAGAGGTAGAGAGGTTGAGGAGGGAAGGGGGGGTTGTGCTTCAGCTCACGACCTTTTCTTATTTAAATTTCGGGGGTTATCTCACATTGGTAGGTTTGTTTTTGTTGTTGTTGTTATTTTTGTTTGTTTTTGTTTGCTTGCTTTTTTTTTTTTTTTAGTTTGGTTTGTGTGTGTGTGTGTGTGTGTGTGTGTGTGTGTGTGTGTGTGTGTGGTTATTTGTGTTACGTCATTCTGCTTTTTGTTTGTATTGATTTCAGTGTTGTGTTCAACTGAAAAAGAACCCGTGGCAACAAAAGTGTTGTCCTCTGGCGTAATTGTGTGCAAGAAATACATTCTGATAGGTACACAAAAATATAAGCATGTACCCAAGGCCTGACTAAGCACGTTGGGTTATGCTGCTATACTGCTGTGAGGCATCTGCCTAGCAGATGTGGTGTAGCGTATATGGATTAGTGTCCAAGCGCAGTGACGCCTCCTTGAGAAACTGAAACAGCCAAATTGTGCGTTAATGATGTCATTGATTGTTGTTCTGTCAAAGTAGTCATTTAAGACTGACAGCTAATAGTAATGATCGATGGCATCTGTACTTCTCTCTCTCTCTCTCTCTCTCTCTCTCTCTCTCTCTCTCTCTCTCTCTCTCGCTGTGTGTGTGTGTGTGTGTGTGTGTGTGTGTGTGTGTCTCTCTCGCGATATATATATATATATATATATATATATATATATATATATATATAAATGCGTGTGTGTGTGTGTGTGTATTATGCATATAATTATGTATATATATATATATAATATATATATATTATGCATATAATTATGTATATATGATGCATATATATATATATATAAATCTCTCTCTCTCTCTCTCTCTCTATATATATATATATATATATATGTATTTTATATATATGTGTGTGTGTGTGTGTGTCTGTCTGTCTGTGTGTGTGTGTGTCTGTGTGTATTCTATTTTCACTCACCAAATATATTGTAGAAGCATATAACATTAGAAGGAAAAGATTAACCGAAAGATAGTTTTAACTTGATAGAAAATGTAAAATCCATAACTCAATTTAGATTGGTAAATAACCAAAAAGAGGCTCGGCTGCAAAAGAGGCTTCACTAGCATTAAAAAACATGAAAAAAAATGTTAAAAGCCCAGGAACAGATGGAATGACAGTTGATTTCTTTCTTTTTTTTCTGGAAACAGATAGGTGGTTTTGTTGTACGATCTCGTTTGAGGGTTTGAGAAAAAAGAGATGTCCATTACACAGAGAGAAGGTACCATAATTTGCCTACCAAAAGGAGATAAACCCAGAGAATATCTTAAAAACTGGCGTCCAATGTCACTGTTAAACGTAACTCATAAAACTGGCTCGACCTGCATTGCAAATAGAATGAGAACAGTCCTGGATAAACTTATTAATCAAGATCAAACGGGTTTTGTATCTGGCAGATATAGAGGAGATAATCTAAGGCTTATTTATGATATAATCTATTACTTGAAGGAAAAAAATCTACCAGGACTATTAGTTTCAATAGACTTTGAGAAGGCTTTTGATTCAGTTAGTTGGAAATATATGCATAAAGTTTTAAAATATTTGGGTTTTGGTGAGGATATTCGTAGATGGGTAGAAGCGTTCTGCACCAATATGAAATCCTCAATAGTAGTTAATGCTAAAGTATCTACAAGTATACAGATTGAACGAGGCTGTAGACAGGGAGACCCACTCTCACCCTATTTGTTTATTTTGTGCGCAGAGATAATGGCTTGCAAAATTCGTCAAAATACAAACATAAAAGGTATTAAGATATCAGAGGTAGAATTTAAGATTAGCCAGCTTGCTGATGATACGTCTTATTTTTTAGAGGGTGACAAAAAATCATATGGAGAACTGTTCAAAGAACTAGAAGATTTTGAAACAGTTTCAGGACTCAAATTAAATCACGAAAAAACATGCAATGTATGGCTAGGAAATAAGCGTAATTATGATACAGTTTATTTATCAAATTTGAAAATGAATTGGAATCCAGCACAGTTTAAAATCCTGGTTTACTAACGATTTGCGTAATATAATAGATTTAAATATAACTGATAAGTTCAATGAAACAAAAAAACTGTTTAACGTGTGGATAAAAAGACCAAATACACATCTAGGAAGAGTAGCTGTTCTTAAGTCGATTATCTTGTCAAAATTAATTTACTTATGGATTATGCTTCCAAATCCACCAGATAATAGTATTCAAGAATTGCAAAAAAAAAATGTGTTTTAATTTTGTATGGGATAAAAAGAAGGACAAAGTTAAAAGATCAGTGGCAGTGCACAGTGTACAAAACGGGGGTATAAATATTCCACATATTCTACCATTCATAAAATCTTTAAAACTCACATGGTTGAAAAAATGCTACAATATGTCGTATCGTCCAAAATGGAAAACTATATTATCAAAAGAATGTCCAGAAGTTGAAATGTTACAAGAATATGGTCCAATAGTTCTCACAGTTGGAGGACGTATAATAAACCCCTTTTGGAAAGATGTGTTTCGTAGCTACACAGAATTTTATGACAAAACTGACATACATGTTAAGCAAGATATTCTGATGGAACCTTTGTTTTTTTAATAACAAATTTAAGATTGATGGTAAAGTCTTGTATTTTGAAGACTGGGTCAGAAAAGATGTTTATTTTGTGAAAGACATTGTGAAAGAGAATGGACTTTTTTTTTTCAATATTCAAGAATTCCAAGATAAAATTGAAAATCGAGTCCCAATGTTAGAATACTTCGGTTGTGTTAATTCAGTTAAAAGTTTTTTTAAGAGAAAAGAACATAACATTTGAAAACAATGATCACAAAGGAATCAACTTTAATAAAGCATACACGTGCAAAGATAAAGGCCCTAAGAGGAACGAAATGTTTCTACGAAATAATAATTGGTAAACCAGAAAAGCCAAATGCCTGTAAAAATTGGGACTTGATTTTTGAAAACAAGCTTGACTGGAAAAACATTTTTTTCAATACAAAAAAATCCATGAAATAAGGTTGAAATGGTTCCAGATGAAAATTAATTATCATATTCTTGTGACAAATTCGGTTTTGATGAAGATGGGAATACTCCCACATAATATGTGTAATTTTTGTAAGGAAGAAAGAGATACAATTCTGCATTATTTATGGGAATTGTAACCATGTACAACATTTTTGGAAGGAGTTTGTGAGATATTTAAAAGAAAAGTGTTTACATTGTGATAGACTTAACCTGAATGACACACTGGTGCTTTTTGGACATAACAAAATGAAAACTGATGAATGTTTCTCATATATTTTATTGATAGCTAAATTCTATGCATACAAATGTAGAATCAGCAAAATAAAACTAACATTACAAATGTTCAAAAAAGACCTCAAACAAGCATATGAAGTAGACAAGTATGCCTTTAACATAACTATGGAATAACAAGTTTGTGGAAAAATGGGCACTTTATAACTGTTTGATACAAGATTAAGCTATACAATGCTACCTTGGAATTTTGACATTGAACATATATTGTTTTGCTGCTATAGATTTGTCAGTACTTAGAACTAAATTATATGCTTACCCTATACTTTCTAATGCACAAAACATAAATTCTGTATCTGTAAACCTTTGTCTGAATAAAAAATGTTGAAAAAAAACACACAAAAAAACCCGTCAAGCCCAGGTTAATCCCGGGGTCTATGTAGACTACCCTGGAATGACCCCCTGACGCAAACTAACTAGTCAGAAGTGTCCCCCCCCCACCCCCCTACCCTCCTCCTCGCCCCTAGTTGGATTTTACCCCTAAACACCCCACACCTCCACCCCACACCCCTACGCCTCCAGTAATGGACATGGGGGTGATTCTGAGCTTGTTTGAAATGACCGTCGATTTTAAATTTGGCCTTTTATAGGCAAAGTAGAAACCCCAACACCCCCACATTTGCTACCGTTTAAGTTATAATGGAGAGAGATCAGTAAAGGTCAGCCCACAATGGTCCCCCACACCCCACACCCCGACCCCCTTACTTTTTCAGTCTACTGGATTAAACCTGTAAGAAGGGAGAAATTTCCAGCTCAGTATGGGGGTCGATCTTGAATATCCACGAATATAAAAACGACCCAGGGTCTATCGAGGCTAGCCGAGAATGACGCTGGGGTAAAATCCCAGCAGGGGATAGTTTGAGGTTGTTACACCGATTGTCCCTTCACCTGGCGCGCGGCGTCCACTGTGTCACACCGCTGCACGAGAGGTCCTGTGATGAACAAACAGGGCGTGGCCGTCGGTGGTCCGTTTCGTATCGTATCGTATCGTATTGCGCTGCACTGCACTGCGCTGCACTGCACTGCACTGTATTCTGTTCTATTCTGGCAAATTGCATAGCATTACATAGCAATTCATTATATTGTATTGCATTCTACTGTATTGTGTCAGTTTAGTATGGTGTTGTGTAGTGCAGTGTAGTGCAATGTATTGTAGTGTAGTGTAGTGTAGTGTAGTGTAGTGTATTTTGTCACACCAGATTTCTTTGAGTTAACATTGGATTCGGTGTTCTTCTCAAGGAGAGCGTTTCATCACAGTGCAGTGCCATCTCCTTTTTTTCTTTTCTTTTTTCCTTCTTTTTTTTCTTTTCTTTTGTTTTGTTCTGCCTGAAGGTGTATTTGTTTTCCTATCAAAGCGGACATTCTACAGAATTTTGCCCGCCAGGGACAAGCTCTTTGTTGCCGTGGGTTCCGTTACATGCGCTAAATGCATACCACACTGATGCGGGACTACGGTTTATCGTCGCATCCGAACGACTTGCGTCTAAACCACCATTCAAGGTCAAACACCTCAAGGCCTGACTAAGCGCGTTGGGTTACGCTGCTGGTCAGGCATCTGCTTGGCAGATGTGGTGTAGCGTATATGGATTTGACCGAACGCAGTGACGCCTCCTTGAGCTACTGATACTGATACTGATACTTACGAAAATACTGGGTGGGGTTCGATCCTGTGTGCTCAGATTATCTCATTTCCTAGGAGGACGCGTTACCACCTGGCTACCCCTCCATAATTATGTTCCAGTCCCTTGGTGTCCAGGTTCCCTTGTGCCCCCAGTGACCATGTTCCCATAGGTCTAGTGTCAATTTGAAGAACACCGCTTGAACATCACGAAGTGTTTTACGTATCATGTGCATTCGTTTCTGCTGCACGTGATGTATGTATATTTACCACTAGTCCACTAGGTGTCAGGTCAGGGGCATAGCCCTTGCTACTGGTACTATGTAACCCAGTACTAGCTGCCGCATGTGAAGTCTCCCAACGACGGACCAGGCGGAGGAGGAAACTTTTCCCAACGGCTGTGAAGGCGGAAGAGGATGACCAAAGGGCAGGGGGAGCTCTTATCCTTGGCTGGAAGTCCTCCTAGGAGACGGAACTCCGAAGAAAAAACCTGCACCTGCCGAGGCCGTTCCACACGTGGCAGTATCTGCACATGTGGGACTGTGAGAGTCGGTAGGCGAGATAGTGGGGAAGGGACTGCACAACTCCTCTTCACTAAGAAAAAGTCACCTGTGCTGGTCAGGCAACCAGGGACAGACAGCAGGATCTCGAAGATGCTATTGTATGGCCAGCTGAAGGAAGGCCACCGCGGACTTGGAAGACCCTGAAAGCGCTTCAAGGACACCTTGAAGACAACCTCAAAGCCTGTGACATAGACATCGCTTCCTGGGAAACTGATGCCCTTGACCGCTCTCGCTGGAGGATGCTGTGCTCTAGTGGCATAAAGACGAGAGAACGCTGGCCATTAAAGAGAAAAGTGAGCGAAGGAAGCAGGGCTCAACTTCTGGAGACGTTTTCCCTTGCAACACCTGTGGGAAGTGCTGTGCATCCAGAATCGGCCTCTTCTCCTATATGAGGACACACACCGACAGATAAGCCTGCCTGCCTACTCATCCGTCGGACCGACGGGAGACTCCATCATCATCAGACCACCACTCCATCATCATCAGACCACCACTCCATCATCATCAGACCACCACTCTTTCCACAGGTGGACGTGCAGAAGCGTGTCACTTCACTGTACGGGCAGTGTCCAGCGTACGTGTTTTCTTGCTCTCAGCACAACGTGAGAGCTTCTGGTCGAGGCTGAGCGTCGTCAGTTACCTGTCTGCATGGATGGCTCTGTTTCTGTTTCGACCTCTGTGTCTTTCTCTGTGTCTGTATCGGCTCGATTTATTTCTCAGTCTGTATACAATGTGTGTGTGTGTGTGGGGGGGGGGGGGGTCTCTGTCTCATTTCTGTCTCTCTGTCTCTCTCTGTCTCTGTTTCTGTCTCGGTCTGTCTGTCTGTCTGTCTGTCTGTCTCTCTCTCTCTCTCTTTCCCCATCATACACACAAAACTTTATTTTCAATAAATCATGAACATTTGACCACATCCACTGGCACCCCCTCAACTTATCATAATGGACGTTTCTTCATGAATGCGAAGTATGAAAGAAATGAAAATATGTGGAGTTTTTTTGTTTTGTTTTTTGTTTTGCATCAGATTTACAAATCCATTTCACGAATGCAGGGAAGTACGTGTTTTGAGTCAAGTTTTGACTGGTTTCGCACAAGTGATAACGTGGACTATTAAACACCTTCACGCGTTCAAACATGGACTGGATGTTGATAGTTGTGGAAATTCATTGGGTATACTTTGTGTGAAAAGCAAATAAAACATACCGTCAGAAAGGAGAAGAAGAAGTAATAAACAAAATAGAATAAACGTGGCTTGTAACGAACATGAACTGCAGACCAGAAGTGGACAAAAGAAAGAACTGATGCAATCCTTCGTCATCTGATTTACGAGGTCAATTATGTGGTTGATATTTTCTTCTGTAGGCCTATCTATGAATAATAAAACTACACTGAACTCTGCTGTGTGGCTGTTTTACTGTAATCCTCCAAGCGGGTATAGACTGCGCACAGACAATACGACTTTCACTCCCAGAGAATGTCTCAGGTTCCTATGATTTTTATGGTATATGTCGGCCGTCGGTGGATAGGCTACTTTTTCTTTTAGCTGGAAACCATACAGAGATACAGAATCAAACCAGAGAAGCTTTTCATTGAAAGAAACATATTTACGTGGGTCAGCGAAAAAAAAATCATCCAGAGTTGAGTAGTAATGTGTATTTTGACTTACCTCCCTCCAGGGTGATGATCTGCCATTGTGGGGGAACTGAAATATTGCTTTGCGGGACACTCACTAGGGGAGTGTATAAGATGTATTTGCCGGTTGGTGTGTGTAAGGAAAATGGTATCCTATTTTCCTAGATCAGTTTTTTTTACAGGGCAACATTTATATCGGGGATTGGAATTTGTTATTTTGATATACTATTTTCCTAGATCTATTTTTTTACAGGGCAACTTTTATATCGGGAGATTGGAAATTGTTTCTTTTGAAAAATGGTTTCACGTGTTTCACGTGCATTTTTGTAATCACACCATGAGTTATGAATGTGATGTGCTGCTGTGAAGTGCAGATTTGTGGCCAGATGGTGTCATGAAGCTGCCCAGGTTAGGGACTTTTTTTTTTTTTTTTTTTTTTTTTTTTCCTGTAAAGGCATGCCGAGGTGCCAGGGACTGGGCACGGGATTTCATAGAACTGGATGGTGGGACCATCGGGACGAATTATCGGCACAGAAGATGAACGTGATGGTGGGACCATCGGGACGTGCTGAGTGAGGAGCCAGGAGCTGGCGAGACTGCTGAAGAACATTCAAGGAGGTGAAATTAAAATTGTTTCCCCCCCCTCCCCTCCCCCCCCCCCCTAAAAAATTATATTCCAGTCCAGGCCATGATTAACAGCTTTTGATATCTTTCTTAATAATAAATAAAAGGGTGTGGTTAATAAGTGTTTCGTGTTTTGGGGAGAACACGTTCTGATTGGAGTGACAAGTGAACAGATAGCAGGCATACACTTACAAGCAAGCACATTCATTCTTATGTAGTTATTTCTGTCTATCTGGCACTTTCTTTACAGTGTGAGCATTTGAAAGCGCATCATAAATTCATATTCATCTATTCATCCGTTCAGTCAGTCGTTTCCTTTCGCCCGAAAGCAGAGCTGCATTGAATTACCGCGAGGTGGGCGTCAGATTTGTCATGGGAGATAATAGGCAAATGGACAAGTTATCGTTACACGAGTGGTAACCTCCCATTTGCCCTCTCCTCCTCCCCCCCCCCCCCCCCCTGTGTGTGTGTGTGTGTGTTGTGTGTGTGTGTGTGTGTGTGTTGGATTGGAAGGGAGGTGGGTCAGATTATATTGTGAGTGAGTGAACTGATATGGAATAATTTCTTACTGGTTAATGTGCTTGTTAATGTGGTCAGTTAACTGGCTGTGAATGAAAATAATTGTCTTGTTCTTTTTTTTTCTGATGCCGGCGATATTTGAGTAATGGAAATGCAATGTCCACTTTCACTTCAGTTATGGTTTACTTATACTGAAGGTAATAAAATGTCAGCCTCTCTGTCTCTGTCTCCCAGGCCTGTCTCTGTCTCTGTCAGTCTGTCTGCCTGTCTCTGTCTGTCTGTCTGTCTCCTTCTGTCTGCCTGTCCGTCTGTCTGTCTCAGTGATTCAGGTTTCCGCTCTGTCTGTCTGTCTGCACGGTCTCTCTCTCTCTCTCAGGGCTCTCTCTCTCTCCGAGTCTCTCTCCGACTCCTCTCTCTCTCTCTCTCTCTCTCCCTTCCGCATTTTCTTACGCTGATGCAAAATGTTGTTTTCAGTTGTGTGCGTGTCACGGACGACCTAGTCAGGTTGCAGTATTTTGTTACAGTATATTTTTTGGTCACAGATGGGGGTTCGAATCCGCATCGTCCCCTTTTCAGCAGACGAAGTTGGCGGATGCATTTGGACCACTGGGATTATCAGAGGCGGGTGTGTTACCGTTGTTTGTGCACTGGCTTTTCATCTTGCATGTCACATTTTCTCTTTGTAGCTCGGTAACACTCAGTGAAGCAGTGAGGAAGAAACATCAACTTTTTAAGAAATGGCAAGAGGTGGATCAGGGCAAGATTATCTGGCATACGTAAAGGCCTGGAATCAGGCTAGGATAAGCTGTCGGAAGAGCTGTGTGTGTGACGCAGTTTTTAACTTGAGTTGTCAGTCAGTGCTGTTCCCGGTCGCCGAGTCAGCCCGGGTGTGCTGCACTCCGACGTTTGGCTACTTAATCCGGCACATCAGTGACTCGATGATGATGTCAGTCACAGTGTCACTGACGTCCGTCATCGTGTGCCGGTGTGTGTGTGAGTGTGTGTGTGCTATGTGTGTGTATATGTGTAGTGAGTGTGTGTGTGTGCGTCACAGTCTGTGCGTGCGTGCCCGCGTACGCACCGGCACCGCGGTATCATTGTTGACTGAATTAACCGCCAACACTTCCTGAATCAGAAAAATAATGGAGTCTCGTCGCAAAGATTTGCTTGTGTTCGGGACTGAACTGGTGACCTATACTATAGCTGGTAAAAGAGGTTTTCAATTTTTTTTTTTTTTTTTTTTACGGAGTCGAAAGTTATGCGCAGTCTTCAGTTTGATGATTTGGTCAAGAAGTATAAGTGTAACACCAGTCCACACCGGTTGTCCAATTTCCGATAACGATAACGCACCTCGATAAAAAGGGAGATATGTCATTGGTTTGACCACCTGTTGGCCACCGATCCAAGCCGCGCGTCATGGGCATGGCGACCGAAATGAGACGAGACAACCAAATAATGATAACTCCCTCAAATTCATCTTGCGTTTATTTCTTGCGGACTCCAGCGATTGCAAATAAAAATAATCGAACTGTACATGTCCTGTAATGCAAAATCATTATTTATTTTATAGGGTATATCAGATCAAAAACGACAACAACAAGAATTAGCTCTAAGTTGAACTTTAAAAATAAGATTTCTCCCTGACAAAGCGAGCGAGAAATTAACATCCGGGTGTTCGCCGGTTACCCAGGGAGGTCGTCATTTCTGTGCAAGCAGACGAAGGTATGCGGATAGAAAATATAACAGTTTTCGTTTATATGTCGGAAAAAATGTTCTGATCTATTGCATAAAGATTTATATGACTTTGTCTTGTATTCTGACAGAATTGCTCAACGGTACAGCGGCGAGGAAGGCGGTATGGCAATGCGACGTCCGTTCGATCCTGCAGCACACGAGTTGGATCCCAATTTCCGACTCACAAAGTTTGCTGACCTAAAGGGATGAGGGTGTAAAGTCCCTCAAGAAGTTCTGCTCAAACTTCTTGAGGGACTCCAACAGGACAGCAGTGCTCAGGATGTCGAACAGTCGCAATTCCAATATGTGGCAGCCGTCCCTCGGCTTGGTAAGTCAAATTTTACCACGACAAAAAACTTAAAAATGGCCTCGTTATTTCGTTTCCAAAATGTCATTTCCAAGAGCCGTCATAAGCTCAAAATGAGTACATTTTGGTGTCAAGCTGGATTTGTTTCGCATTTTTAGGATAATTTATGTAACATGTATTGTATGCATGATACCTTTCATCAACAGATCTCGTATTTTATTATGTATTTGGGGAAATATGGGAACCCTTTCGGGTTGCTCACATTCAAAATGGCGGCATAGCGGGTCACTCATGTGGTATGGTTGTCCGAGACGTCACGTGGCATGACGCGACCGTCCACCTTATGATGGCTCCGCCCATAAAGGGCTTTGGATTGGCATTGAACCCAGTTTAGGCCTGAAAGCTAACTGGCACACAGAATATAGTTATATCCCCGCGCGCAACAATGGTGCATGCAAAATCAAGTAAATGAAGAGGTACATCACCCACTCCTACCTCCCCCCCGCCCTTCCCCCCAAAAAACATTTTTTTAAACCATCATACTTATGCTACATCTCCTTTCACTTTTGATTTTAAACAGTCCAAACTTGAATGAACATTTTCTGATGGGTCCACAGTAATACATACACACACACACACACACACATATATATATATATATATTTTTTTTTTTTTTTTTTATAACTGCAACTCAAATTTTACAAATTTTTCCACATGCCCACAATTTAAACAAACAATGTACTCCTTCTCAGGGAATCCAACATGGACTTCACGTTGTCCACTTCACACACTTGGCTCCTATATCTCAAACATTCGTGATGGCGGCCGTGGCCACAGATCTCACGCAGCATGCCCCGACAGTCTCGCATCCAACAGCGACCTTTTCGGGTAGGGATGCCCTCCCTCTGGGTAGGGAGGAAGATGAACCACTAGGGGACACGCATGCCCACACATGTACACCCTCCCCCTCACTCTGAATTTCAAATTCAAGGGAGGCACACCCGCCAGTGAGCACCACGGTTACCTCCCTTGCACTGGCACTGCCCCTTGCCCACACCGTGGGTGCATGCACGGACCCTCCAACCTCGGTGGTGGCAGTTCCCTCTGCCACACCACTAGACTCTGCTATTACCCAGCCAGTGGTGACTCAGACACAAGCCGCTGATGACAATCAGCATCTCATACTGTCTGTCACATGACGTCCGCAGCCACAGATTGTGGCTCCGTCATGTGCCATGTCCTCGACAGTCTTGCGTACACATTCCCATTTACTTGAGCATATCCATGCATGCTACATAATGCTTGTGTATGTGTATCTACAAGCTCCAGAAAATACAGAATAGTGCAGCTCGACTTGTCCTTAAAAAGTAGAGGAGAGAGAGTGCTGCTGCTCTCTTGTGGACACTTCATTGGTTGCCTGTTCAAGCCAGAATTGAATATAAAGTTGCCTGTCTATGTTTTCAGTGCCTGAATTGTGAGACCACACCCTCATATCTTTCTGAGCTTGTTAACCCATACTTGCCAAACAGAACATTGAGGTCTCTTGATTCCTCCCAGCTAACTGTTCCCCGATACTTCCTAAACTCCTGTGGAAAGAGGTCATTTTCCATCTTCGGCCCAACAACTTGGGATTCTCTGCCTATTGCTCTCAGACAAACAACTCATCTATCTACTTTTAAAGCAAATCTTAAAACTTATCTCTTTAAAAAATACTTGTCATAACCCAAATAGTGCTGTTGTCCCAGGCCCATGGCAATGTGAGTGTGTGTGATGGGTGAGTAGAGAGAATGGGGGTGAGTAGATGGATGGTGGTGGTGTGGTTCGAAAGGGAGAATGACCCGGTTTTTACCCTTTTTATTTTACTCCTTTCTATTCAAAACTTTATTTTGCAATTTTTACAAAATCTATGGCATGCAGATTACAATTATGCTTCTTTTTACATGTATGTATTTTAAGTGAAAATTGCTGTTATCTCAGCCGTTTAATCATGTGTGTGAGTGTTGGAGTGTAACAGTTGTAATATTGAGAGTATGTTACTTTGTGAGTTTTATGCATTGTGTTTTTATAATATTAATGATTCTGTTTTATGTTTCTACTACTTTTTATATGCTTTCTTGTTTTTCATTTTAGGTACTGTATTGTAAAGCGTTTAGAGCTTGCTTATGCTTGTAATGACACTGACAGTTGGTGCAATGTGTTGGTTGTGCAGTTATTAGAATTGATAGTTGCACCACACCAGTGTATTGAAAAACAAGTCTTGTGCAGGTATTGGAATGGATAGTTCCATCACACCACTGCGTCATGGTGGACTCTCCCTGGTTCAGACTACAGATTTTTTCTATCCATTGGTTGACGACCCATTTATGCAGGTGAAATTTTCTTTATACAATTGATTTGATGCCATTGAATGATTGATTTAAAATAGAATCTGTTTCTACTTTGATGTCTGTACACTTACAACCCCTGAAATCCTGGAATGACAGTGTAAGGTAACAGTTGTGTCATTTGATGTATTTACACTGACAACACCTGAAATGATAGAGTGACAGTGTGAGGCAACAGTTACGTTGATTATTTGATGTATTTACATTGACAACCCCTGAAATGGAGTGATGGTGTAACTGTAAGGTAACAGTTATGTTGATGATTGGATGTATTTACATTGACAACCCCTGAAACGGTGTGACAGTTTTAGGTGACAGTTTGATCATTTGATGTATTTACACGACAACCCCTGAAATGGTGTGACAGTGTTAGGTGACAGTTTGATCATTTGATGTATTTACATGACAACCCCTGAAATGGTGTGACAGTGTTGGTAAGATCTAAGGAAATCACTCAGAAGAAACGTAAGGGACATTATAGTTGAAAGGTTAGAGAAGTGTCTTTGATCCAGGGTCGTCATGCTGAGAAGTTGATAAGAACATCAACGATGTGTGCGCAGATCTAGCCAATAACTGGCACTGTCTGCAAGCAGGGGGGAAGTGGAAAGCATGGGTGTGATGTGTAAAGTGCCTGATGATGGTTTTCCTCAGGGCAAGATAACTTGTGTGGAAAGCATGGGTGTGATGTGTAAAGTGCCTGATGATGGTTTTCCTCAGGGCAAGATAACTTGTGTGGAAAGCATGGGTGTGATGTGTGAAGTGCCTGATATATGATGGTCTTCCTCAGGGCAAGATAGCTTGTGCCAATGTGCTGAGTGACCTGTATGCCATGGGGGTGACTGACTGTGACAACATGCTGATGCTGGTTGCTGCCAGCAACAAGATGTCGGAGAAGGAGCGAGACACCATCATGCCCCTCATCATGCGAGGCTTCAAGGTAGGGGTCTCTTCACTGGGCATAAGATATGCAGGTATCATAAATCATTGATCAGGAACTATGTCTGTCCTCAATGGTAAAAAAACATGCGAGTATCATAAATCATTGATCAGAAACTAGGTCTGTCCTCATTGGGCAAAAAAACACGCAAGTATCATAAATCATTTATCAGAAACTAGGTCTGTCCTCATTGGGCAAAAAAACACGCAAGTATCATAAATCATTGATCAGAAACTAGGTCTTTCCTCATTGGGCAAAAAACAAGTACTGTAAAGTTTGGTCTATTGAGCGCACTGGTATACAAGCCGCACCCACTAAATTTTGGAAAAAATTGAACTTTATACATACATAAGACGCATGGGCTTATAAGCCGCACTTATTTCCTGTACCAGAACACAAACTGATACTACAGAAAAGCTGTAGATATTGTAGGTTATGAAATAAACACAAGCGGGAAAAAATACAAAGAAAAGCAAGCGAAAATACTGCTAGTGCCACAAAAAAATAAATAAACACAACGAAAATAAGATCCATATCTCTTGAACTTGGCAGCCTGGGTCAGAAATTTGGCGTCTCTGTGGTCCTTAAGGGGCTGCAGCTCTGTGATGGTTTCAAGCTCCTGAATTGATGTAGACCACATGGCCCCTGTGATGATACGGGTAGCTGGATTCTGAACCTTGCTGATCCGATCAATGTTGGACTTGGCTGTAGTGCCCCATGCAGTCATGCCATACTCCAGCACTGGCCTGACTCTACCAGTGTACAGCCTCCTGAGGGTCGTGTTGTCTGCACCCCATGTTGTTCCTGCCAGCTTCTTCATGAGGGCAAGTTGTACTTTTGCTCTTGATTCTGCTTTCTCTGCTTGCTTCTTCCACATCGGGCGTTTGTCAAAAGTGACTCCCAGGTACGTGGGGTTGTTCTCAGCAAGCAGAGTTTGTCCATTGATGCGCAGGTTAGCCTTCTGTTCTTTTGGTGAGAGGTTGAAAACCGTGTAAGTGGTCTTTTTGGCATTAATTGTCAACAGCCACTGTTTTGTCCAGTCTTCAAGAACATTCAGCACCTGCTGTAGTCTGTAGTTGGCAGTTGTGAGGTTTTCTTCCGAGCACCATAGGACAAGATCGTCTGCATAGATGGCTCCCTGGACTTTGCGTGGCATATCTTTGACTATGTCATTGATAAAGACAAGGGTAATGAAAATGATGAAGAGATGTATGGGGACAGGACTGTGTGGTTGTGATAATGAAGATGATGATAAAGAGATGTATCTGGGCAGGATTGTGTGGTGATGATAATGAAGACAATGATGAAGAGATGTATCTGGGCAGACTGTGTTATGATGATAATGAAGATGATGAGATGTAACTGGGCAGGACTGTGTGGTGATGATAATGACAATGATGATGAAGAGATGTATGCGGGCAGGATTGTGTGATGATGATGATAATGAAGATGATGATGAAGAGATGTATGCGGGCAGGACTGTGTGATGATAATGAAGATGATGATGAAGAGAAGTATGTGGGCAGGACTGTGTGGTTATGATGATGACGATGAAGATAATGAAGATGATGATCAAGAGATGTCTGTGGGCAGGACTGTGCAGAAGAAGCGGGCACCCAGGTGACAGGTGGACAGACAGTGATCAACCCCTGGCTGACCATTGGAGGAGTGGCCACCACCGTCTGTCAACCCAACGAGTTCATCCTGTGAGTCAGTGCTGCTGTACACCCATCACTGTTTCATCATGTGGTCTACCTTTTGTGGGGGGAGGGCACACATCACTGTTCATCCTGTTGTGGGGGGAGGGCGCACATCACAGTTGATTCTCTAGTGTACCTTTTGTTGGGGGAGGGCACCCATCACTGTTCATCTTGTGGTGTACCTTTTGTGGGGGTAGGGCACACATCACTATTCATCCTGTGGTGTACCTTTTGTTGGGGGAGGGCACACATCACTGTTCATCCTGTTGTGGGGGTAGGGCACACATCACTGTTGATTCTGTAGTGTACCTTTTGTTGGGGGAGGGCACACATCACTATTCATCCTGTGGTGTACCTTTTGTGGGGGGATGGCACACATCACTGTTCATCTTGTGGGGGGAGGGCACACATCACTGTTCATTCTGTTGTGGGGGGAGGGCACACATCACTGTTTATCCTGTTGTGGGGGGAGGGCACCCATCACTGTTCATCCTGTAGTGTACTTTTTGTGGGGGAGGGCACACATCACTGTTCATTCTGTTGTGGGGGGAGGGCACACATCACTGTTTATCTTGTTGTAGGGAGAGGGCACACATCACTGTTCATCTTGTGGTGTACCTTTTGTGGGGGTAGGTCACCCATCACTGTTCATCCTGTGGTGTACCTTTTGTGGGGGTAGGTCACCCATCACTGTTCATCCTGTGGTGTACCTTTTGTGGGGGAGGGCACACATCACTGTTCATCCTGTTGTGTACCTTTTTGTGGGGGAGGGCACACATCACTGTTTGGTGTACCTTTTGTGAGGGGAGGGCACACATCACTGTTCATCCTGTGGTGTGCCTTTTGTGGGGGAGGGCACACATCACTGTTCATCCTGTGGTGTACCTTTTGTGAGGGGAGGGCACACATCACTTCATCCTGTGGTGTACCTTTCGTGGGGGGAGGGCACACATCACTGTTCATCCTGTTGTGGGTGGAGGGCACACATCACTGTTCATCTTGTGGTGTACCTTTTGTGGGAGGTATTTAAACACCCAAAGCAAAACGAAGCCTTGCAGAATGTCAGATGGATTGTTGTACTGATTGTAGTGACTGCAGGCCTGAAAATGCTCTTGTGGAAGGTATTAACCCTCAAAGTGCTGGATATAATAAAACATACTTACAGAAATCATGCTTAAAACAAAGGGTTAGTTTGCCTCCGCTACCTGTGCTCTGATTTGGGGCATTTGTATGCTTATCAGTAAGAATAAATAGGTAAACCTATACATTTTTGGAAAGTAGAGTGAATGAAGAATCAGATAAAAGTAAGAAAAAGGCTGTACCTTGTATGTAGTTGGAGATATTCCATAGGATATAATTAACAAATTTTGCACACTCGTTTTCCAAAAACGTCAACCACAATGTTTTTAGGTATTTTCACATCTTTTACAGAGTCAAAATCTCAAAATTGGCATTAAACTGTATGTCACGGACGACATAATGGTTCCGCTATTTTTTCTTTTCTTTTACGGTTATGGAGGGGGTTCGAGTCCATCTCATCCCCTCTTTCTTCTAAAATGACAAGCGAAGCTGGCGGAGGCTGGTGGGTCGCTGGATTATTTTTAGAGGCGGGTGTGTTTCGTATGCGCGTGCACGCTGTTTTCCATCGTGCGTGTTCCCCTTGCGTTCGAGCGAAGTGAGATCGTGTTATGTTTTCTATGGTTTGTAAGTGTCTCGTGCAATTGAACGGAAAAAAAATATATATATGAAGCTGAGTGAACAGAGTGAGCGGAGTTCTAGTGCTTCAAATGCTCCTCGCCGGTTTGTCCCTAGCTTCACTCGAAGGGAGTCAGTCCTTGGAGAAGGACAGTGTAGAACCAGCGCTTAGCGGCTGATGTTCGTTCTTTTTCCTCTGTAAACGACTTTGTGTCCGCCAGTGGAACTGTTCATTTCTGTGTTTCGGTGTAGCACCCGTTGTTCGTTTACGGAACACTGTGCGGTGGCCAGTGGGTGGCTTTTGTTCTTGTCCTGTCAGCGTTTCTCCAGTTGCCTGGCGCGTCTTGAGGTGCTGTGCCTCCGTTTGAATCGTGGGGAAACGTCACGTCGCTCTAGGTAGGAGCTTGTGTTCCAGTCTTGTTTATGTATTTTTCCTCCGTCGTGGTTCATTGTTACGTTGTATTTTGTCTCCTGTTTGTGGTGACCTTTTTCTTGTCACGGTTTATTGTGAAAGTTATGAGCCTGTGAAGGGGCGATGAGTTGTCACTTGTTGCTAAAATGTTATATTGGAAATGTAAGGAATAAATATTGAAATTTAAGAATTGGGGAGGAGCTACATTTTTGACATGTCTGCCAAGTGGGAGTTTTTTTCAATGGACGGGGGTAATTTTAGATATCTTGCTTTTTACATGCTCAAGACAATTTTATTGGATATTTTTGTTAAGGTTTAAGGAGCTCGTCCAACTAGAGGCCACGAGCTAACATCGGGAATAAATTTATGATTGTATAAAACAGTACTGTTGTATATGGTAAATGATGATTTGTTTTAGGACATGTGAAAATACTGGAAGAAAGGGAGATAATTATTAGTCTATTACTATTAGATGCCGGCAACCATTGTTAATGTCATTCACTTAAAAAAAACAAAAACAAACCCAACCAACTATAGTGTATGTTTTCCATAATATTTGAAAAAAAACCCTGATATCTTTCGAAATAATTATTCATCAATGGTTTTGGGCTGCCAATGCATCTTCCTGTGCGCTCCTCGCTGAGTGCCGCCAGTTTTGTAGATGTTTTAGTTGTGACATGGTGGTTCCAGACCACCCGCCTCTCGGAGCCGGCGACGGATCCGCTGAGGGCTCCGCTGACGCTCTCCATACTGGGGGCCTGTCTTCCGTCCGCCAGCGTCAGCAGCACTCCTATTTTCATGTTTTATTTTTTTTATTTATCGTGGAAAACAAAAGACCATGCTGTGCTTGTGGTTTGACATCTCATTTACCAGTGCCCTTGTGGAGAATGTGACAAGACTAAAGCTGTAGTTGTGCTGCCGTTTTTTTGTTGTTGTTGTTGTTTGGGTAGTTGTTGTTGTTGGTTGTTTGTTGTTGTTTTTTGTATGCTCTTGATAATTTTGTTTTGTTTTGTTTTTATTTACGTACATCTATAGACATATACAATCATTAAATGCATTACATAATTTTGTTTCTGTGTGGGCTTGTTGCGTTGTGGCGTCTGTAGTGGGGTATCTTGGGGAGGGTGCACGTCCGCTTTAGCACGCGTGACAAATGGTGGAGATGCGGGGTACTTTTTAGCTAGGTTGTGTTTGGATCCGTCTTAGCTGGGTTAGGATATAGGTTAGAGGGACAGGTGGTAGGGTGTCTTGTGGTGTTGTATGTGACTGTTTTCAAAATGGTTCATGTTACCCTACAGTGATATTGCTGCACTGGTAAGTGCTTCGGGTAGCTGCTGTTGGTCTATGCACAGGGATTCAAAGTGTACATGTTTTGATGCATTGTAAGTAGCTGATAATCATTGTTGGTTTTGAGCGCTCTACGGTTAACGCGTCATTGGTCTGGAGGGTTGTCTCTGGTGGTTGAGGGTTCAATTGTTAGTGACAGTAGTTTCGTTGGGTTCGACACTGGAATCATGCCACCGCGTAAACAGCCTGCGAAGCAAGGTACGCCAGGCACTCCTGTGAGGACTCCCGAGCAGACTGACGAGCTGGCACGTTGGGTCAGAGATGAACTGGATAGACCAAAGGTGAGCGAGGTGAAGGGGGAGATAGCGGAAGAACGATCGGTTTATGAGAAGTATGCTGCGATTGCTAGCAAGTTAGGCTTGACTGGAGAGGCCCTCTCCAGATTCATAACAGATTCGGTGAAGGGAGAGGAGG
Source organism: Babylonia areolata (assembly GCF_041734735.1). Taxonomy (NCBI): domain Eukaryota; kingdom Metazoa; phylum Mollusca; class Gastropoda; order Neogastropoda; family Buccinidae; genus Babylonia; species Babylonia areolata. The sequence goes on along the minus strand of NC_134883.1, from coordinate 20,019,700 downwards.
AGCTGAGACTCAGGAAAGAGGAGTTACAATTGAAACGCCAAGAGAAAGATGAGGGAAGGTTGTTTAGAGAGAGGGAGGAACTCAGACTCCAGCGTAAGGACGAAGAGGAATTGCAATTGAAGCGCCAAGAGAAAGATGAGGGAAGGTTGTTTAGAGAGAGGGAGGAACTCAGACTCCAGCGTAAGGACGAAGAGGAACAGGCTTTCAGAAGAGAAGAGCTTAAACTTCGGGGGAGAGAGGTAGAAGCTAGCGAGAACAGGAATATCAACTTAGATCCTCTGGGTGATAAGGACGACGTAGACGCTTATCTGTCACACTTTGAGCGAGTGGCTACCCTCTGTCACTGGAGAGAGTCGTCGTGGCCCACCAGACTTATAGCGCTGTTGAGGGGCAAGGCTAGGGAGGCAGTGTTGCGACTGGATCTGGCTGATCTTACCAGCTATGCTAAGGTAAAAGCGGCTCTGCTTAGGCATTTCCGTCTGGATGCCGACGCTTACAGGAAGAAATTCCGGGCACTGAGGAAGGATGCTGCTGAAACATTTGAACAGCTTCTCATTAGGATGCGCGCTTGTTTCTCTCTGTGGTGTGTAGCTGCTGGCAAGGATGACAATAATGTTGAGGAGGTGAAAGATCTGTTCATGCAGGAGCAGCTCTACAATATTCTGTCTCCAGAGTTGATAATGGAGGTAAGGAAGGTCAGCCCAAAGAACGCTGATGACTTGGCTAAGGAGGCCACCGTGTTGGCCGATGCTAAGCGAATGGGCCGAGAGGCTAAACATGAGCGGGGCACTACAGAGCGGCCTGTGCAAAATCGGCACAATGTGCTTTTCCAACCGCCAACAGACACAAAGACCCCGCTCGAGCAAAGCAAGCAGGTCTCGCCTCAGGGTAGACAGGGACGGCTTAGATCAGCTGTTGTCTGCTTCCATTGCAAAAAGGAAGGCCACATTGCCCGGAACTGTCCACAGATGCATTATACGGCGGCAGTGGCTTGTCCTATGCAGGTTCCCCAGGGAGATACACCGACTCTGTGTGTCCCCTGTGCACGGAAGCCATACACTCCGCGCTGCATTGTCACTATTGAGGGTATGCCTGCAAATGGCCTGCGTGACACAGGAGCAGGCTACACAGTGGTGGCAGAGCGCTTGGTGCCTGCTGATGCATACACAGGTGATACGATGCCGGTCGTGTTGGCTGAGTCGAGGTGCCGGAATTTGTTGCCAGTGGCTGTTGTAGGCATTGCTTCCCCTTTCATTTGTGGGAGGATTCGGGTTCTGGTTATGAAGCGGCCGGTAGAAGAGGTCCTCATTGGCAACTTGGCTCAGCGGGAGGGCAGTGAGGAGCTAGAACACATACCAGTATACGCCAACCCATTGCTTGTAGGTGCAGTAAAGACCAGGGCGCAGACAAGGAGGGAGGGGTCGGTCCCAGAGGCCCTCTCCATAAAAGAGCAAGTGATAGGGACATCCCGTGCTGATCTGATCAGGTTACAAGAGTGTGACCCCTCTTTGGCGGCAGCGCGCGAGTCGTGTGATGAGGCCGTCAGCCACCAGACAAAAGGTGGCAAGGTGTCATACTGGAGGAAGGAGGGTGTCTTGTTGCGGAAGTTCGAAGGCCGTCATGAAGTCATTAACCAGGTGTGCGTCCCTCAGACTCTCAGGAAGGCAGTAGTGTCGCTAGGTCACGATATTCCGATGTCAGGGCATCTCGGGACCAAGAAGACCAAGGATCGGGTGTTTGCTTCCTTTTACTGGCCAGGAATGTGTGCAGACATTGCACGATACTGCCAGTCATGCCCCAAATGCCAACGCACTGTTGACAAGGGAAGAGTGCCTCGAGTGCCCCTGGTTAAGATGCCGCTGATGCAGGAACCGTTCGCGCGTGTGGGTTTAGACATCATCGGTCCCATCAAGCCCGCTTCAGAGTCAGGATGTCGTTACGTCCTCGTCATGGTTGACTTTGCCACCCGCTACCCAGAAGCAGTACCCTTACGTACTATCACCGCAGGGGTCGTAGCAGAGGCTGTGTTCAATCTGTGGACACGGACTGGTATTCCGTCATCAGTCCTCACTGACCGGGGAACTCAGTTCACTGGGCAGATCATGCAAGAGATGTATCGTCTCCTGGCAATCAAAGGACTTCAGACCACACCATATCACGCACAGTGTAATGGTCTTGTGGAAAGGTTCAATGGGACTCTGAAAAAGATGTTGCGGCGTCTGGCGCAGGAAAAACCATGTGAGTGGGATCGCTGGATTCCAGCACTCCTGTTTGCTTATCGAGAGGTACCCCAAGACAGCACAGGATTCTCTCCTTTCGAACTGCTGTATGGGAGAAGGGTGCGAGGTCCTATGCAGGTGTTGCGCGATCTCTGGGTGCACCCAGAACATCAGGAAGTCAAGACAGCTGCCGAGTACGTGGTGGATCTGAGAAACAGGATCGCCGAGTCCTGTGCAATGGCTCAGGAGAACCTGACCAGAGCAGCCACTCGTTACAAGCGTCATTTCGACGCAAAGGCAAAATCACGAACGTTCAAGCGAGGTGACAAAGTTCTCATTCTCCGACCGACTAAGGCTAATAAGCTGGAGTTAGCATGGCAAGGACCATATGAGGTGTTAGACCGAGTGGGCGAGGCTGACTACAAGTTGCGTGTGGGTGTCAAAGACAAACTTTTCCATGGGAACTTGCTCAAGCGGTTCATTGAAAGACACGCTGATGAATCCAAGGGTGCATCCATCCAGGCTGTGGTGGTTGACGAGTCAGAAGGGGAAGGGACAGACCCGGTTTGGCGTAAAGATCTCCCCGTCATTCCGTTGGAGCCCACGGAAGGTCCCGAGGACGTTGTCATTGGGTGTGCGTCAGACCAGCTGGTGCATAAGTTACGCCTCTTGGTTAAAGAGTTTGCCGATGTACTAACTGATCTGCCAGCGTGCACACAGCTGGAGACCTGCAAGATAAAGCTGTCTTCAGATGTGCCCATCAGATCAAAGCCATATGCTCTGCCTTATGCTCAGCGTGACACGGTCCGGGATGAAATAAAGATGATGCTAAATATGGGAGCTATTGAGCCGTCCGTGTCACCCTACTCTTCCCCAATTGTATTGGTGAAGAAAAAAGACGGCAAGATCCGTTTCTGTGTCGATTACAGACGTCTCAACAAGATCGTAGAATTCGATGCAGAACCCATGCCAGAAATCGAGTACTTGTTCTCCAAGCTGGGTCAGAAACGAATCTTCAGTAAAATTGACTTGTCGAAGGGGTACTGGCAGATACCCATGGAGGAAGAAGACCGTCCAAAGACGGCATTCTCCACTCCAGAGGGCCATTTTCAGTGGCGAGTCATGCCTTTTGGTCTCTGCACGTCAGGCGCGGTTTTCTCACGAATGATGAGGAAGCTGTTGCAGCCGCTGGGGTCTGATGATATCGATAATTTCATCGACGATATCCTCATCGCCACTGTCACAGATGAGGAACACGTCACTGTGATTCGTGCAGTGCTGGAGCGTCTACGGGAGTGTTCCCTGACTGCTCGCCCGACTAAGTGCGAGTTGGGGAGCTCTGAAATTTCCTATTTGGGTCACCGCATAGGGAGAGGCAGGATATGGCCCGAGGAGGATAAGATGGCAAAGATCAGAGAGGCGCCGTGCCCCACCACAAAGAAAGAGGTGCGAAGTTTCTTGGGGTTGGTAGGTTACTACCGCCGTTTCATCCCTCATTTCTCTGAAATCGCATTACCTTTGACTGACCTGACAAAGGGCGATCGTCCAAGGAAGGTGGAATGGAATGAGGCTTGTGAGCAAGCATTCACTAATCTGAAAGACCGTTTCTGTGCGCCACCCGTCTGCAGATTACCCGTTCCAGGGGAACCTTTTGTGCTCCGTACCGATGCATCAGGAACAGGCTTGGGAGCAGTCCTGTTCCAACAGAGTGATGGGGAGCTGCATCCTGTGGCGTGCGCCAGTCGGAAGCTGACGGCTGCAGAGAAAAAGTACCCCACGATAGAGAAGGAGTGTCTGGCACTGGTGTGGGGAGTTTCAAAGTTTGAGTCCTACCTGTATGGGACAGATTTTGTTGTACAAACAGACCACTCCCCTTTACAGTATATGGAAAGGACAAAGTCAGCGAGCGGGCGTATTACCCGATGGGCACTTCAGCTGCAGCCATTCAGGTTTGTCGTCCAGGCCATTCCTGGAAGAGACAATGTGGCTGCTGATTATCTCAGTCGCCTTGGCTGCAAGTCAGAGCAATTGCTGAATGTGGCCCCAACATGTATATAGGTAGCTGCTATACATTATTAGTCCGTGACTTATTTTGTTTTGATTTAAACCAGTGGTTTAATCTTGGGAGGGGGGGTTATTGTCACGGACGACATAATGGTTCCGCTATTTTTTCTTTTCTTTTACGGTTATGGAGGGGGTTCGAGTCCATCTCATCCCCTCTTTCTTCTAAAATGACAAGCGAAGCTGGCGGAGGCTGGTGGGTCGCTGGATTATTTTTAGAGGCGGGTGTGTTTCGTATGCGCGTGCACGCTGTTTTCCATCGTGCGTGTTCCCCTTGCGTTCGAGCGAAGTGAGATCGTGTTATGTTTTCTATGGTTTGTAAGTGTCTCGTGCAATTGAACGGAAAAAAAATATATATATGAAGCTGAGTGAACAGAGTGAGCGGAGTTCTAGTGCTTCAAATGCTCCTCGCCGGTTTGTCCCTAGCTTCACTCGAAGGGAGTCAGTCCTTGGAGAAGGACAGTTTAGAACCAGCGCTTAGCGGCTGATGTTCGTTCTTTTTCCTCTGTAAACGACTTTGTGTCCGCCAGTGGAACTGTTCATTTCTGTGTTTCGGTGTAGCACCCGTTGTTCGTTTACGGAACACTGTGCGGTGGCCAGTGGGTGGCTTTTGTTCTTGTCCTGTCAGCGTTTCTCCAGTTGCCTGGCGCGTCTTGAGGTGCTGTGCCTCCGTTTGAATCGTGGGGAAACGTCACGTCGCTCTAGGTAGGAGCTTGTGTTCCAGTCTTGTTTATGTATTTTTCCTCCGTCGTGGTTCATTGTTACGTTGTATTTTGTCTCCTGTTTGTGGTGACCTTTTTCTTGTCACGGTTTATTGTGAAAGTTATGAGCCTGTGAAGGGGCGATGAGTTGTCACTTGTTGCTAAAATGTTATATTGGAAATGTAAGGAATAAATATTGAAATTTAAGAATTGGGGAGGAGCTACATTTTTGACATGTCTGCCAAGTGGGAGTTTTTTTCAATGGACGGGGGTAATTTTAGATATCTTGCTTTTTACATGCTCAAGACAATTTTATTGGATATTTTTGTTAAGGTTTAAGGAGCTCGTCCAACTAGAGGCCACGAGCTAACATCGGGAATAAATTTATGATTGTATAAAACAGTACTGTTGTATATGGTAAATGATGATTTGTTTTAGGACATGTGAAAATACTGGAAGAAAGGGAGATAATTATTAGTCTATTACTATTAGATGCCGGCAACCATTGTTAATGTCATTCACTTAAAAAAAACAAAAACAAACCCAACCAACTATAGTGTATGTTTTCCATAATATTTGAAAAAAAACCCTGATATCTTTCGAAATAATTATTCATCAATGGTTTTGGGCTGCCAATGCATCTTCCTGTGCGCTCCTCGCTGAGTGCCGCCAGTTTTGTAGATGTTTTAGTTGTGACATGGTGGTTCCAGACCACCCGCCTCTCGGAGCCGGCGACGGATCCGCTGAGGGCTCCGCTGACGCTCTCCATACTGGGGGCCTGTCTTCCGTCCGCCAGCGTCAGCAGCACTCCTATTTTCATGTTTTATTTTTTTTATTTATCGTGGAAAACAAAAGACCATGCTGTGCTTGTGGTTTGACATCTCATTTACCAGTGCCCTTGTGGAGAATGTGACAAGACTAAAGCTGTAGTTGTGCTGCCGTTTTTTGTTGTTGTTGTTGTTGTTGTTTGGGTAGTTGTTGTTGTTGGTTGTTTGTTGTTGGTTTTTTTGTATGCTCTTAATAAATTTTTTTGTTTTGTTTTGTTTTTATTTACGTACATCTATAGACATATACAATCATTAAATGCATTACATAATTTTGTTTCTGTGTGGGCTTGTTGCGTTGTGGCGTCTGTAGTGGGGTGTCTTGGGGAGGGTGCACGTCCGCTTTAGCACGCGTGACACTGTACAAAAAATGTTCTGGCTGCAGAATCATGATATGAATATAACTGAAACAATGAAATTATAAGCATTGTATTTGTTTGAGACACACCCACCAACGCCACGCACGTGCACATCTACAATACTTTATGCAATCACAGGCAAAAACAGAAATAAATGTTTTCTTTTAGCTCATGTTGCTTTCAAAAGCAGCAAGAATGCTTTAAATCAAAATAATTTCCATTTTTCTAGCTTGATTTGGTCAAGAAATCGCAATAGACCCATGCCTAACCCACTTTACCACCCCTCCCCACCCCCATCACCCACCCCCCAGTTTTTGTGGCTGGAGACACAAAACTGAATGAACAACAAGCAAGCCAGCATGCCCAAGTGTCAAAATAACAAAGCCGTTTTCACCAGAATCCCTGTCAGCAAATGAATCATCACTAGTGACAGGTCACTCATTTCCTGAGCTTTGTCAACTTCAGTGTCACTCATTGTTTAAAAAAAATACGAAGATCTGGACTTATAAACTCGGTCAAAGTTTGTGCAAACACAAGCAGGGAGGCAGTAACACCAGAACGAGGCAGTTTTACGAAGGCTGTCGAGCACAGCCGTACAATGTTGGACCTTATGTAAACAGAGCCACGATCGTGGCTCATCGCGCTCTCCGGGTTAAAACACCCAAACCAAAACAAAACCTTGCAGAACATAATGTGATTGTTGTACTGACTGCAGGCCTGAAAATGCTGTTGTGGGAGATGTGCTGGTGCTGACCAAACCACTGGGCACTCAGGTTGCTGTCAACGCTTACCAGTGGCTGGATCAGCCTGAGCGCTGGAACCGCATCAAGCTGGTTGTCAGTGAAGATGATGTCCGGAAAGCCTACCAGCGGGCCATGTTTTCCATGGCACGTCTCAATCGAACTGGTAAGTTGAAGTGAGGAGTATGCCATGTTTGCCATGGCAAGTCGCAATCAAACTGGTAAGTTGAAGTGAGGAGTATGCCATGTTTGCCATGGCAAGTCGCAATCAAACTGGAAAGTTGAAGTGAGGAGTATGTTATGTTTTCCATGGCTAGTTGCAATCAAACTGGTAAGTTGAAGTGAGGAGCATGTTCTGTTTTCTATGGCTAGTTGCAATCAAACTGGAAAGTTGAAGTGAGGAGTATGTTATGTTTTCCATGGCACATCTCAGTCGAACTGTAAGCTGAAGTGAGGAGTATGCCATGTTTTCCTTGGCCAGTGGCAATCAAACTGGTAAGCTGAAGTGAGGAGTTTGCCTTGTTTTCCATGGCAAGTCATAGTCAAACTGGTAAGTTGAAGTGAGGAGTATGTCATGTTTTCCATGGCACATCTCAGTCGAACTGTAAGCTGAAGCGAGGAGTTTGCCTTGTTTTCCATGGCAAGTCATCGTCAAACTGGCAAGTTGAAGTGAGGGGTATGCCATGTTTTCCATGGCACATTTCAATCGAACTGATCAGTTGAAGTGAGGAGTATGCAGGTTTTGCTGTCCAGCTAGTCAACTACTGCAGTGTGAACGGACATAGGTAGAATTTGGTTGATCAGTTTGAAGGAATGGATGATGTGTTGAAATAACTTATGTTTTATCAAATCGAATCAGATCAAATGAAAAACACTTTATTAATCCACATGGAAATTAAGTTGTGCAATCACAGGCTCGTTGTAAACACCAGCATAAAATTATCATGTGCAACATAAAAAGATTAAAACTAGTCAAATAAGAATTCCCAGTAGCTGATGATAGATTACCCCCCCCCCTCCCCACACACACACGCTCATGTTAAGACAATAGGGTATTGCACAACAATATTTACAAATGAAAACATCCAACAAATAAAAGGTATATATTACTAAAATGATACGTGCACACACACACATGCATACACACATTCACTACACACGCACGCACACACGTTAAGACCATAAGGTATTGTACAACAGTACATTTATAAAAACATCCAGGGAATAAATGGTTTATATAAGTAAAATGCACACACACACACATACACATAGATGTAAGCACGTATGCATGCACATAACATGTCACACCAATAAAATAAGTACATTAAGTTTAACTACACATACTTAACCGTGCCCCACTAGTGCAGACTCCGGCAGGGGTCTGATTCCTTCCCCGTGCAAACTACTACCCGCCTATGTGGAGAAAATGAAAGTAGCTACGGCTGATAACCTCCTGAAGTAGGTTACCTCCCCTTTGCATCCCTGACTAGCGCCCTCTTTTTCCAGCAGCCATCTTGACTACTGCTCCTGTGCTCTGCATACGGTTAATTTTTTTTTTCGTATTTTCTGTCTATTGATTCTTTGGCGCTCTTGTTTTGTGTCCAATGATGAATCACAGCAGGTCACAAAACTACTTGGCCCGATTGGGCGATCGAGCTCAAATTAAGGCGCGATCACAATCGACCGGCAGACACAGTGAATACTTATAAAAATCGTGTTGACACTTACTTTCAAAAATTAAAATGAAGAACTCATTTAATTACTCTTTGATAAGCCTTGCGCATTATTATCTATACAATTATGGGGGTTCTCACTTCCCCCCATTTCAAGCGTGGCAAAAGGCCTTACAGGCCTGAAGGCCTTCATATTAATATATGATATGACACTGGGCCCTCTACCTCGGGCTCCATCTACAACGCTGACCCTCCACCTCCACTGCCTCTGGTCTCTCCTGTCAACTCCATACCTCCACCACCTCCAATGCCTTCTCCGGTGGCTTCTCAGGGTTTGTTTCATCATACTTGGGTCATTGGTGTCGTTTCTCTTAATTCAATTGATCCACGATCGGTCTCAACGCACTCCGCGTTTTCTTGGCCCTGCCAGTCGGCAGTGTGCGAGTCGCCCTCCTCTGTCCCTTTCCCCATGCCCACAATTCCAAGGAATGAGTGTGCTCCCTGTCAGGGAATCCAACACGGACTTAACGTCCTCCACTTCACACATACATGAAATCCAATTAAAATAAAATAATAAAAAAATATTTGAAAATCACTTCCGATCACACACACACAGAGAAACGTTTGCCTGTGCTTACCCACTCACTCCCACATGCATGTATAATGTCTGCTCCCATGCACTCGTCTGCTGGTGAAGTTCAGGTGTTGCTGTGGTGAGGGGGTGGGGGGGGTTCACTCATGAGTTAGTGTATTGGATGTTTTGATTGTGTGCGCGAATGGCTGTAGGAATTAATGAATTCATGTAGCGAGATGTTCATGTGCATGGAGCTGTGAACCTACCACTTACGTCTGACCTTCTGCTATTAACTCAAGTCGCAGTCAAAATGACCTGGTTTCCCCCTCAAATTACACTATTTTAAGCAATTTTTTAAAATTCACAGAAAAATCAACCACTCACCCTGCAAACCTAAAACATACCAGTGGACATACACAACAATGAATTTACTAAAAAAAATGCTTACCTTAAGTGAAGGAACCACATGGTTTTGATGATATAGGTAATCCAATATGATACACATTGGCAGGAAAACATACATTTTTTTGAACACAGGTAATCCACTTCTTCATGCTCTGAATCCTCCTACACTGGTTCAGTCACACTCATGTACTCTTGGTTTGATGTGCTTATGATACTATTTATGCATACTGCATAAAAAAATGAGATTTGATTAGAATATGTTGGGAAAAAAACCCAAAAACTGATTGCTGCTTGCAGTCTTGAAAAACACACTGAAAAACATTTGCCAGACTGTACACTCATAGGAAAAGACACCACACACTTTTTTTTTACACAATGCACACACTGTATACACTTCAGTGACACTGTTACTTGCTGAAGTCTTGTTTGGTGTGGTAGATTTCAGAACAGGGCACATCACATAGGGCTTTCTGGCACTGTTGACATTGAAACTTCGTGCGCTGCACCCTGTTCTTCAGGTACTCTCTGGTGGCTCCTCTTGCATTGTCCTTGGCATAGCACACAACACAGTGCCTGTAGCCTGTATTTTCCATAAAGTGTTAGTGCTTGCAGGAGAGGCGGTTGATTGCCTCGTTGACCGGGGCAGCAGCACCATTCAGCTCATCATCCTCAACTGGAAGACTAGCCAGATCATGGCACACAGAAACAGCAATTTCTTCCAGTGTCAGCTGTTTTTTCCCCAGACTCCTCTGCAGCTTGTTGTACAGGCAGTGAGACTGGATCATGGTGAGGGTCAAAAAGTGGAAGGCCAGCTTCTTCCACCATTTGATGGTCTTCCGGTGCATTGGCATGTAAGATACCATCTGGTCACTGGAGTCAACACCAGCCATATTGCCAGTGTAGTCGACAACAGCTGTAGGCTTTCTTTTGTGTTCTGACAGTGACCTCACTGTGGTCAGTTCAGGGATGTGCTGAGTTATATGCACATCCCTCTTGTCCTACCTAATGACCATCACCTGATGCAGTCTCCTGTAGTCCATCTGGCCGCAGACGAAGGCTCTGGTCACCAAATCCTTCGACATGCCCACCTGGTTAGCCCGCACAGTTCCTACACATCCAATGTTGACAGCAGTGAGACTGTGGGCCAAGGTGGGTGAGCAGTAGTAATTGTCCACATAAAGGACATAGCCGCAGTCTTGCAATTGGTCCAGGAGCCTGAAGACAACGTCATGGGGGTGGTTGCTGAGACCCGGCTTGTGGCAGTACACTTCAAGGTTCCACACATACCCTGAGGAGCTCTCAGACAGCTCATACAGCTTGATGCCCCACTTTACCAGCTTGTCCTTCATGTAGACCCAGAAAGATGAACGGCCTCTCCAGGGGCAAAGGGCCTCATCGATGCAAATATTCTGCTCCGTGATGTACACATTCTTGAAGAGCTGAAACATGCAAACAGTTTTTACTATTGTGGACAATCACAATATGTATGATACAGCAAACCATCACTACTACTTCAGCTAATACTACCACTATCTACTAACATTTGCTATCATTTGAGCTGATAATAATTAACAAGTGGGGAAGAATCAATAACACACACACACACACACACACACACACAGAGATAAATGGATGAACATTCTTCTTAACATATTCAAACGATGTTGGGACACTGATTGTCCTCCCTAAAATCTGGAAGGAATAATAATTCCAGTCCACAAACAAGGCAAACCAAAAATGCACATTTGCAGTTGCAGACCTATAGCAGTCACTTCTCATGTCTGGAAGTTGCTAGAAAAAATAATGCTAAACAGACTTACATACTACTGTGAAAAGAATAATGTCATCCCTGTAAATCAAGCAGGTTTTTAAAAAAAGATCCACAATTGATCATTTAGTGAAATTAACCACTCAGGTTAAGCACCAATTTGCGAGACGAAAATGTTTCCTCGCAACTTTTTTCGACATTACTAAAGCCTATGACCAATGGTGGCATTCACTTCTAATGTTAAAACTGAAGACAACTGGATTATCGGGACATATGTATAACTTTATAAAAGACTTCTTAGAAAACAGAAAAATTTGGACTAAAATAGGGAATACGTCAGGTCGAGGTGTGGAAACCGTTTGGCTGTGTTGTCTGCTGTGTTCACCTCTGCAAGTTGGAGTGCTTTGCCGAGTTTCACCAGCGGCTCAGTCAGTCTCTCATATAAATATTAGCGCACCTTTTTTTTTTTCACAACTCTCAAACAACTTCTCAAACAACTCATAACTTTTTTGTTTTCAAGTGTTTATTTAAGAACACGTGAGAACATTTTCCTTGGCAAACGTTGAATCACTTTGCCCTGTGGAAAAAGTGTCAGAAAAAGCATAAATATCAGTTATTGTATTTTAAAACTTTGTGTACCTATCAGTGGCATATTGGTGGACCCGAGTGTTACTAGTTAAGCCCTGTTACAGAGAAAATGGGTCCAGGACTAGAGGAACCAGGCATATGTGTGTGCTGAAATCGACGTCAACTTTTTTTTTTTTTTTTTTTTTAAATGTTTTACGGTATTTTGTCACACTGGTTTTGTATCTCATTGGAAGAGCTACACTTCCTGCTTAAAAAAAAAAAAAAAAAAAATTTACATTTTACTATAAAAGGTGAGTCATATTTTATTTGTTATGATTGTTTTGAGTGAGTGTGTTTTGAATAGTCACCTCCCTTAGCTTGGGAACAGGATATTACCACAGACCAGTGTAGCATGGGAGGCAGTGGGTTAATCTGTCAGCTGCGGTTTGGTCCTCCCCTCCTGCTTTTTGTGGAAGATAACAGGCAGTAATTTAATCTGCTATCAGCTGCCCGCTTGATGCACAAGTACAATGCCCATGGAGCGACAGATGTGACGGGCTTTGGACTGCTGGGTCACGCCAACAACCTGGCCAAAGTGCAGAAGAACGAAGTGGGCTTTGTCATCCACAACCTGCCCATCATCGCCAAGATGGCCGCCATCAGCAAAGCCTGTGGCAACATGTTTGGACTGCTGCAGGGCCATTCTGCAGAAACTTCAGGTCAGTGCCCACTGTTAGAAACCCTAAGTATAGATCAGTGCCCACTGCTAGAAACCCTCAACACAGGTCAGTGCCCACTGCTAGATACCCTCAACACAGATCAGTGCTGACTGGTAGAAACCCTGAACGCAGATCAGTGCTGACTGGTAGACCCCCAGCAGGTGTTGCCCAGCATGGAACCCACGTCCAGCTTTCAGTACCTCATATCCCTGATCAGTGATGTTGGCTCCCCCTGGTAGCTAGGCAGGGGGTTGGGGGGGGTGGGGGGGGGGTGGAGACACAAGCAAGCTCATCGCCCCCTTCCCCCAGTCAGGAGCTAACGTGCTGCCACAGTGGTACAGAAAAGGGGGAGGTGGGTTGTGGTCCCCTGACCAGCTGATGCGAAACCTGTGAAGCCTCAGTTTAAGCCTTGAACCTACAGCACAGGGCAGCAACTTGTGCATAGCTGTACAAGTTACAGTACATTTTTGCCTCACGGTTGGTTTTTGACTTGTGTGCTGTCATCGAGTAAGGTGGCAGAATGGTTAAGACGCTCAGCTGCCAATGTAGAGAGTCTGCGAGGGTGTGGGTTTGAATCCTGCTCTTGCCCTTTCTCCCAAGCTTGACTGGAAATCTGAGCGTCTGGTCATTCAGATGAGACGATAAATTGAGGTTCTGTGTGCAGCTCACACTTAGCACACTGAAAAAGAACCCATGGCAGCGAGTGCATTTGGCAAAATTCTGTAGAAGAAATCCACTCTGATAGATACACAAATATCAGCATGCGCCCAAGGCCTGATCAAGTGCTGCTGGTCAGGCATCTGCCTACTAGATGGATTTGTTTGAATGCAGTTATGTCACCTTGAGAAACTGGAACTGTGATTGAAAGGTGTGGTCCTTCCTGTTGTCTCAAGGTTCACACCCTACTGTCACCCTTCCTGTTGTCTTAAGGTTCACACCCTACTGTCATCCTTCCTGTTGTCTCAAGGTCCACACCCTACTGTCACCCTTCCTGATGTCTCAAGGTTCACACCCTACTGTCATCCTTCCTGTTGTCTCAAGGTTCACACCCTACTGTCACCCTTCCTGTTGTCTCAAGGTTCACACCCAACTCTCACCCTTCATGTTGTCTCAAGGTTCACACCCTACTGACACCCTGTTGTCTCAAGGTTCACACCCTTCATGTTGTCTCAAGGCTCACACCCTACCTGTTGTCTCAAGGTTCACACCTTCCTGTTGTCTCAAAGTTCACACCCTACTGACACCCCTCCTGTTGTCTAAAGCTTCACACCCTGCTGTCACCCTACCTGTTGTCTCAAGGTTCACACCCTACTGACACACTACCTGTTGACTCAAGGTTCACACCCTACTGACACCCTACCTGTTGTCTCAAGGTTCACACCCTGCTGACACCCTTCCTGTTGTCTCGAGGTTCACACCCTACTGACACCCTTCATGTTTTCTCGAGGTTCACACCCTACCTGTTTGAAGGATTAGAAAGGTCTTTTCCAGCCTTAGGAATGGGAATGATAAGCGCTTTACGCCAGGAAACTACAGACCTATTGCTCTTACTAGTTGCATTTGTAAACTAATGGAAAAAATGGCGAACAGTAGACTGATGTGGAAACTAGAAACAGATGGACTTTTAGCCAAAGAGCAGTGTGGATTCAGGAAGCATCACTCTACCCTTGACCATTTAGTCCGATTAGAAACTGCTATACGAAATGCTTTCTTAAATAAACAGCATGTGGTAGCTATCTTTTTTGATCTGGAGAAAGCATATGACACCACCTGGAAAAAGGGAATACTTCATGATCTTCATGAAATGGGTTTTCGAGGCCACCTTCCTCAATTTATAGACAAATTCTTAGAAGACCGTACTTTTCAAGTTCGAGTAGGTTCTACTCTCTCAGATCTTCATGAACAGGAAATGGGCGTTCCACAAGGGAGCATTCTGTCACCTGCTCTTTTTAGTATCAAAATAAATAATATAGTTAACTCTGTAAACAATGACAATGACTCCTCTCTCTTTGTTGATGATTTTGCTTTATATGCAAGTGGGAGTTTCTACCCTGGCATTCAACGCCGGCTTCAGCTCTGTGTTGACAAGATCCAAAATTGGGCAGAAGAAAATGGTTTCACTTTCTCAACTGGCAAAACACAATCTATCCATTTTCACAATTACCGCCATTTTTTTCCAGATCATGAGATTCATCTAGGGAAATCAAAAATTCCAGCTGTTAAAGAGGTGAAATTCCTCGGGGTTATTTTTTATCAGAAATTGAACTTCCTTAGTCATCTAAAACATTTAAAAATTTCATGCCAAAAAGCTCTAAATATTATAAGAATTGTTGCACATACGGAGTGGGGTGCAGATAAGAAAACCCTTTTGCACCTCTATAGAGCACTTGTCCGTTCTAAACTTGATTATGGTTGTGTTGTCTATGGTTCAGCAAGACCTTCCTACCTAAAGATGCTGGACCCTGTTCATCATCAGGGACTCCGACTCTGTTTGGGAGCTTTCCGTACTACACCGGTACATAGTTTATATGCAGAAGCTGGAGAGCCATCTCTTTCAAATCGTAGACTGAAACTTTCTATGAACTACTACCTTAAATTAGTTTCTGAAGTAGAAAACCCAGCTCACAACAGTATTTATAAACCAAAGTTTAAATCCAGATTTGATAACAACCCAAAGTGTACACCTCCATTAGGAATCCGAATGCTTCAATACATTCAAGAAGCCCAAATTGATCCTACATTAATAGATACTGAATTTAAAATTCCTGAGGAACCTCCATGGACTTTTGAAACTCCTGAAATCTTATTTGATCTCACCATCTTCAAGAAAGACTGTACCAGTTCACTGGTCTATAAAAAGTTGTTTTCCGAACTCTGCCAGAAATATCCATTATATCAGAAAATTTTTACGGATGGCTCAAAATCTGAGGAGGGAGTGGCTGCTTCTGCTTTTTGTCCGACTTCTCCCTCCCAAAGACTCACGAAACATATTCTGTCAGACAGTTCTGTGTTTACTGCAGAGCTAACTGCTTTAAATCTAGCTTTAAATGCTATATTGCAATCATCTAATCGTAAATTTGTTGTTTTTTCTGACTCGCTTTCTTCTTTGGAGGCAATAGCTCATCGTAATATTGATCATCCCAAACTTCGAGAATTCTTCAGTTTGTTTACCCATCTTAAAAGAAATGGTTTTGTAATCATTCTGGCTTGGGTGCCCGGTCATGTGGGCATTCAAGGGAACGAAATAGCAGATAATCTGGCTAAGAGTGCTGTTAGAGAGAAACAATGTAAGTTTTATATTCCTTTTACTGATTTTAAACCCAAAGTTCATCGGTATACTAAAGATCTCTGGCAGAAAGAATGGAATGAACAAATAGATAACAAATTATTTAAAATACGACCAAACCTTCAAGAGACTCTACCTATGGCTGTGGTGAATCGAAAAGAAATGACAGTGCTGTGCCGACTTCATACAGGTCATACATACATACATCACACATTCCTACCTCCTGAAAGGAGAAGAGGCTCCTTGGTGTATTCCGTGTGATGAACCACTCACTGTGCAACATATTCTGATTGATTGTTGGGACTTTTATGACACACGACGGGGTGTTTTTTTTACAGCAGATTCATTGAGAACGTTGTTCCGTGATGTCCCTCCGTGGACAATATTGCAATATTTAAAAGAAATAAATATTTTTGATAGTATTTAATATAGTATATGCTTAGTACAAAAGTTGTGAAATTTTTATCATGGAGTGATCACAGTGCAGTAGAAAGCTGAAAACATTGGGGTGGCCCATCTGCGGTGATCAAACTTTGAATGGTGGATAGCCCTGATATGGCCTTCATGGTCGGCTGGGCTCTAAGCAATATTTTTAATTTTAATTTTAAAACCCTACCTGTTGTCTCAAGGTTCACACCCTACTGACACCCTTCATGTTGTCTCAAGGTTCACACCCTACTGACACCTTTCCTGTTGTCTCAAGGTTCACACCTTACTGACACCCTGTTTTGAGGTTCACACCCTACTGACACCCTGTTTCCCCGAGGTTCACACACACCCCTTGTTACCTCAAGGTTCACACACACCCCTTGTTACCTTAAGGTTCACACCCTACTGACATCAGTCAAGAAATCTGTTAATCATTTTACAAAGATGTACAGGCTTCTGAATGACAAAGCCAATTTTCTTGTCAAAAAGCAGAGTTAGTGTAACTTCTGAGCACACTTTCCCTCATATGTCATTTATATTTTGATGCCATGGGTACCAGTGTTATATGTTGTTGGAGTCTCCTGTCAGACCGACGGACAAGTAGGCAGGCAGGCTTATCTGGCGGTGTGTGTCCTCATATGGGAGAAGAGGCTGATTCTGCATCCAGAATCAGCCTCTTCTCCCATATGAGGACACACACCGACAGATAGCCTGCCTGCCTACTCATGGTACCAGTGTGTTATATAGGAGTGTGAGAAAACTACCACACCCAGATGAGTTGAAGTCCTATAAACAAGTCGACCATATTTTCAAGCAATGAATTACAGATACCTATACATGTACTTTTTACAAAGCAGTTTGTATAATCCATCCTTTCAGATGGATATTGTATCAGTAATTATGATGATTGTTTCAGGCGGGCTGTTGATAGCTTTGCCACGAGAACAAGCTGCAGCCTTCTGCAAGGACATAGAGAAACAGGAGGGTTACCAGTCGTGGATCATCGGCATTGTGGAGAAAGGAAACCGCTCGGCCCGGATCATCGACAAACCAAGGGTCATTGAAGTGCCTGCTAAGGATCGCGATGGAGAACTGTGGTAGTAGCACCAAGTGGTTGACAGTGGCAGTTGATGTTGAAGTGTTTACATTGCACCCAGTCAACTGTTTATCATAGTGGTGACTGACATAGCCTTTCATTCCACACACACATAATTTACTTAAAATGCATTTCATCATTTGTAATTGTATAGCAATTTGTGGTATAAGGGAATAGAGAACTGTTCTAGTTCGGTTGTGACTGGAAGCAGAAGGTTGAGCCCCTGTCTGCTCTCAAGCACTCTGACCTAGGAAGGCAGAACATATGCATGAGTGTTGACTTTGTTGCAGAATTTCTTCATGACGCCAGTTCAGGAACCTGCAAATGCCAGACTGAACCTGCTGAAAACACAAACGGTGTGAAATGTTTGCACTGACCAGACACGCTTGCCTCTGTTCTGCCAATATCATTGTGTTCATTGATCATTTCATGCATTGGATTGATAAATAAATGAAATGCCCACTTTTACTCCTTGTGTGAAGTGGTCAGGATGCTGCCACCTGCTTTCAACATTGTTCTCCTTAGCAAACGATTGACATTGCAACAGCTGTCTGCAAAAAAACAAAAATCTCCCGTATGTTTACAATGGGAACAGGAGATTTTCCAACAAAAACCACCCAGGTGTTTGATATGGGAAGAGATTTTACACATTTACATCTAACAGTTTCAGTTTCTCAAGCAAGTGTCACTTTTTTTGGAAAAATCCATATTTGCTACACATCATCTTCTAGACAGATGCCTGACCATCAACTAACCCAGCATGCTAAGACCTTGAGTGCATGCATGTATATGTGTACTTACCAGAGTGGAATTCATCTACAGAACTTTGCCAGAGGACAACAGTGTCGTTGTCATTGGCTCTTTTTAAGTACACCAAGTATGTGCTGCACCTGGAACCTCGATTTATTGTCTCATCTGAATGACTTGACGCTCATTTCGATCACCATTTGGACAGTATCAAGGACTGTAACCACCTTGAGTAACCAAGGGTAGAAACCATGTGGAGATGACCAGTCACGAGTACTCATAGTGAATACATGATGCAGCACATGAAAACCTGGCTAAAGATGCAGCCAGCTATTCATAGGTAACCAGAAAAACACTATCAGGGTCAAAATAATTAAAATCAAGATTTTTTTTTTTTTTTTTTTTTTTTTTTTTGCTGGAACCAGCCTGAAACTTTTTTGTATTTTAGATGTATTCAGGTGCTTGCCTGTCAAAACCATGTAGAAAATGCTGCTCTCTTTAGCCCTGTTTCAGTTGCAAGCAACAGGCACAGGAAAGTTTGGAAATGAGCAGTGAACGGGAACAGGAACCTAATCAACAAATGTTTGTGTGTGAATATAGTCTTCGTGCTTTTCACTTGCTACCCTTGGTGAATTGTGGCACTGATTTTTCGAATTTTGTCAAGTTACTGACTAAAAGAACACCATACTGATGATTCTTTTGGAAGTTGAGGCTTTCCATGATATACTGAAATTGATTGTGTTTCATTCTGTGGTGTAGAATAGATCAGTGATGTGCCACGGATGTGAACCCCACGGAGCAATCCTGTTTTCAATAAGCACAATGTTTCTCAGTCTCCTTTATGCACGAGAAAGAGTGTTGTCACCAACTGCTGCTGTTGTGACTCTATTGCTTTTGTATCTGACCAAAAATTTGGAAAACAAATAACTGCCACCTTGACTTCACCTGTCCCGATAATGAAGCAAAAACATTTAATTACACATACTTAACCGTGACCCACTAGTGCAGACTCAGGCAGGGGTCTGATTCCTGTCCTGTGCAAACTACTACCTACCTATGCGGAGAAAATGGAAGTAGCTACGACCGATAACCTCCCGAAGTCAGTTACCTCCCCTTTGCATCCCTGACAAGTGCCCTCTTTTTCCGGCACACACACACAGGCAGACAAACAGCAACACACACACACACAGACAAGCAGACAGCGGTACACACAGGCAGGCAGGCAGACACACACACAGAGGTAGGCAGACAGCCACACATATATGGGCAGACAGCGGTACACACAGGCGGACAGCAGCACACACAGGCAGACAGTGGCAACCACACACACAGCGGCGCGCGCACAAGCACACAGACACCAACACACAGATAGGCAGACACAGCAGCAGACAGACAGTGACACATACACAATCAGACAGCGGCATGCACACACACGGGCAGACAGCGGCACACACAGGCAGGCAGACAGCCACACAGTGGCAAACACAGGCAGACAGCGGCACGCACACACAGGCAGACAGCCAGCTACACACACACACAGGCAGACAGCCACACACAGCGGCAAACACAGGCAGACAGACACACACACACAGACAGGGGCACACACATCAGCACACAGACGACACACACAGGCAGAAACAGTGGCACACACACAGGCAGGCAGACAGCGGCGCACACACAGGAAGACAGTGGCACACACATATGGGCAGACAGACGGCACATTCAGAAAGGCAGACAGACGGCACACACAGAAAGGCAGGCAGACAGCACACACACAAAGGCAGGCAGACAGCGGCACACACATACAAACAGCACACACACGCAGGCAGGCAGACAGCGGCACACACAGACAGGCAGAAAGCACACACAGAGGGCAACACACACACACACAGAGGCAGGACACACAAAGGCAGACAGCGACACACACACAGGCTGACAGACAGCGGCACACACACACAGCAGCGCACACAGACAGCAGAACACAGACAACAGCACACACACACACAGGCAGCAGCACACACACACACACACACACTGGCAGGCAGACAGCGACACACACAGAGACAGGCAGCAGCACACACACAGACAGAGAGACAGCAATACACACACAAACACACAGACAACAACACACGCATATAGGCAGACAGACAGCATGACACACAGGCAGACAGTTGCACACACAGGCAGACACACAGCACACACACACACACAGGGGCAGGCAGACAGCGACACACACACACACACACAGACAGGCAGCAGCACACACACACACAGACAGCGACACATAAACACACAGAGAGCCAGCCACACACACACACAGCAACACACACACAGACAACAGCACGCACATACAGGCACACAGACAGACAGCGGCGCAGACAGACAGCACACACACACACAGACAGCGGCACACAGACATTACAGCGGCACACACACAAACAGGCAGACAGCAGTACGCACAGGCAGACAGACAGTGACACACATACACATACAGACAGGCACACAGACAGCGACACACACGCAGACAGGCAGACTGACAGCACACACACACAGAGGCAGCAGCACGCACACAAACACATAGACAACAGCACGCGCACACAAGCAGACAGTGGCACACAGGCAGACAGACAGCGGCGCGCATGCACACACACACACACAGAGGCAGACAGACAGCAACACATACACACACACACACACACAGAGGCAGACAGACAGTGACACATACACACACAGAGAGGCAGACAGACAGCAACACACACACACACACGCAGACAGTGACACACACACAGTACATACACACACACATAGGCAGACAGACAGCAACACACACACACACACAGAGGCAGACAGACAGTGACACATACACACACACAGAGGCAGACAGACAGCGACACACAAGGGCAGACAGACAGAGCGGCACACACACACAGGCAGACAGACAGCGGTACACACACAGACAACCAGCAGCGCACACACAGTCACACACACAGAGTGGCACACACACACACAGGCAGACAGACAACGGTACACACACAGACAACCAGCAGCACACACACAGACAGCAACACACACACAAGCTTTAGCACACAGACAACGACTCACAGAGCCAGACAGCGGCACACAGACAGGCAGACACAGCGGCACACACACACAGACAGCAGCACACACACAGGTAGACAGACAGCAGCACACACAGACGGGCAGACAGACAACGGCACACAGACAGCTGCACACACAAAC
Organism: Babylonia areolata; assembly: GCF_041734735.1. NCBI lineage: Eukaryota > Metazoa > Mollusca > Gastropoda > Neogastropoda > Buccinidae > Babylonia > Babylonia areolata. The sequence continues at coordinate 19,998,292 of NC_134883.1, read as the reverse complement.
AGGCAGACAGCACACACAAAAAGGCCGACAGACAGTGGCGCACATACACAGGCAGACAAGGGCACACACATACAGTCAAACAGTACACACACGCGCAGGCAGACAGCACACACACACACACAGACAGGACACACACAAAGCCAGACAGCGACACACACACAGAGACAGATAGACAGCGTAACGCACAAACAGCAGCACACACACAGAGACAACAGCACACACACACAGGCTGACAGACAGTGGCACAAACACACAGGCCGACAGACAGCGGCACACACACACACACAGGCAGACAGCGACACACACACACACAGGCAACAACACGCACATACAGACAGACAGCGGCAGACAGCGGCACACACACACACACAGGCAGGTTTTGGTATGGGTTTTAAGAAGCTGTGTGTCCAGTCCTCCGGCACATGTTCATTGGGGAAACTGTTTTGATACAGATTGAAAAGTTTGCTTCTGTCTTCTTCTGATAGCTCCTTGATGTCCGAGGAACGAACTTTGTCTGGACCAGGAGCCGATTCTTTCTTGCATTTAGCTATTGCTTCGTTTATTTATTTATTTATGTACGCTTATAGTTGACTTCATCACGTTTTTGCGCCTTATACATGTTAGTAGTAGTGGTAGTAGGGGTTTTTTTTGTTTTTTTTTTTATGTATGTATCTATTATTTATTCACCCTTTTTTTTTCTCAAGGCCTGATTAAGCGCGTTGGGTTGCGCTGCTGGTCAGGCATCTGCTTGGCAGATGTGGTGTAGCGTATATATGGATTTGTCCGAACGCAGTGAAGCCTCCTTGAGCTACTGAAACTTCGTTTAGATCATCTACTGTGAAGTCACCATCGGGTCCAGTCTGCATGAGGGTTTGGTTTAACTCATCAACAAATTTTTTTTTTTCATCAAAGTTTCTTTGATCGCGGATCCTTTTTCTTCGTTTGTCTTAAGCTTGGTTCCATCAGTATCTAACATGTCTGGGGTTGTTGTTATGCATGTTTTCCCTCCCATGCGACGATAAAATTGCCAGAACTCTGTCAATGTTGTGTCATAACTGAGCGCCTCGCAAAACTGTTTCCACTTGTCATTTTTGGCCTCTGTTTTGTTTTTTCTTTCATTTTTGTTTCAATTTCTTTGTCCGGAGGTTTTGTTCTTTCTTTTTGCCAAAGTCTGACAGCCCCATGTTTTTTCAATCCAGGCTCTCTCTGTGTCGGTATTCCATCATGGGGGCTGAATAGATTGCATCCAGTTCGGTGCCGTTCTTTTGTTTCTTCTGCGTCTTACTTTTTCGATGATGGTTGTCCCTTTGGTTTCATACTGAAATGGATCACGCGGTTTCATACAGGGTTTATCTGATAGTTTCTGTAGACTGAACACTAGCGGGAGGTGATCACTGCCTTGGTGTGGAAGCGTCTCTGCATTCATAACTACTCTGAATTTTGGAGATGTCGATCACACTGTCACTGTCCCCTTGTCTTGTTCCAAGGCGAGTTGGGGATGTGGTTGATAGTGGGCTAAGAAGAATTTCCCCTATCATTCCTTCAAGTGCGAGTCCTTGTGGGTTGGTGTTCCGCTGGTCCCATAACTTCGATCTTGCATTACGGTCTCTATAGATAATGACAGTCTCCAAATTCGTTCTCTATTTCCAATAAAAAGGCCCAATCTGCTTTTGTTGTGCAGGTTCCTGGGTGAACATAGGCATTGATGAGCACGATGCTTTTGTGAATTCCGTCAGGTTTTTCAACCCACTAGTTCACACGAGGTGTTACACCATTTCTCTGGATTTATGGTGGAAACTTGCTTTTTTTAGATTTTTGTTTAGTATGATTGCTACTCCTCTTCTTTCATTCCTTTGAAAGACTGAAATTCTCAAAATGTATTGGTCTGTCTGCACTTGTCCTGGTCTCTTGGAGACATAAAATGTCAAAATCATATGCCAATTTCTCAATTGTTGAGATTCTCATTCTCGTGCTGGAGCAATTCCAACTGCCGATTCTAAAGAATTTCTTTGACAGCCGCTCTGCTTTTGTCAGTCTGCTACCTAAGCACGATCTCTTCCCACCTCCTTTGCCAGACTGTTTTGGGGATCTGAATTTATGTCTCGTGCAATGCAGCTGATACCCGAGGAGCACGTGAGACAGGGTTTTGTTAGTATCCATAGAAGGGTGTTCTATGTGGTGAGGGAAAATATTCGGTCGTCCTGACAGAGCCTCTTATAAGGGAAGGGCAGAGGATGATCCTTGGAACAACAAAGGACACGCCCACGGAAACCATGTGATACCTGCTTGACTTTCCTTCAGTGCAGGCCAGAAACATGTAAGAACAGGTTAAGACCTACTTCAGAGCATTAGAAAACCCTAAAAACCCACTGCATGACGCAGTCAAGGAACCAAAAGGCAGCCGTCTAGGACGAGGAAGATCATGGATGGGGAAAGCAGAAGACACAATCCAGCTAGTATGCCGACTACAAGACCTGAAAGAAACAAAAGGGAGGAAAACCCCGAAAACCTCATCTATTCAACACAGCCATTTCACCCACTCTAGGAAGACATTGTCGGGAATGGCCGGAGGGCAAAACTGATGTAGAAGTGAAGCTACTCACAGAATAAAACAGTAAAGAAGAGGACATCATCATATTCACAGATGGCTCAGTCACCAAGGCCAATCCGGTTGGGGATTCACTGCGAAACAAAATGGAAAAACAATTAGGGAAGAGAATGCTGCCTACTAAGTCACAACCTCCAGCCTAACAATGGAAGTTGAAGCTGTGACATCCATCTGGAAAGAGGCAGAGATCATCCCGATCCTGATCCCAAAGAAAGGAAAGAACAAGGACCCCCCGCAGCTACAGACCAATCAGCCTTCTGAGCTGTGTTGGCAAGCTGCTGGAAAGGATGGTCAACCACCACCTCACCTTCCTCCTGGAAACACAGAACATCCTTTTACCTACCCAGACCGGCTACAGAAAATTCCTCAACACAGAAGACCAACTAGCCCTCCTCGTCCAGGACATCGTAAACTCTTTTCAGGAGAAGAAGACACAGGCCGTGTTTTTTGATCTGTCGAGAGCGTTTGACAAAGTGTGGAAGGAGGGCCTCATCCTGAAAATTCTCCAAGCCGGCGTATGTAGCAAGATGTACATGTGGATCCACCACTACCTCTTTGGCAGGACAGCAAGGGTCAAACTAGACGGCTTCCACAGCAGAAAGGTCAAGCTGCATGGGGGTGTCCCCCAGGGAGGAGTGCTTTCCCCAACAGTTTCTGTTGTATATCAACGACATCAAAGATAACATCACAAAGCACGTCTCCAACGGTCTCCATGTAGACGACCTGGCAGTATGGACATCCGCTGAACACACCAGCACGGCCTCCTACCGGCTTCAGGAAGTTGTCAGCAATATCGCCACACGGACTGGGGTCTTGAGCTCAACACCACAAACACCAACGCAACACTCTTCTGTCTCTCCACCGCCAATGAGCAAGTCAAGCTGAAGCTCCAGGGATAGGTCTTGCCCAAGATGGACACACCAACATTCCTTGGCGTCAAGTTGGATACCCGCCTGACCTGGAGGCCCCAGATTGAGGAGATGGAGAGGAGAGGCATCCGCAAGCTAGCCCTGCTGAAGAGGCTGGCCGGGACGACTTGGGGAGCGGACAGCAGGCATTTCGTCAGGGTCTACACGGGAGCGGTCAGACCCACCATGGAGTACGCCTCAACCTCGTGGGGCACAGCCTCCAGACCAACAAGAGCCGGCTCGACAAAGTCCAAAACATGGGACTACGCCTCATACTTGGAGCCATGAGCTCCACGCTGATCCATGACATGGAGAAAACTGCTAACGTAGAGCCTCTGGAGAGAAGACGCGACCTAAAAGTCCTGATGCAGGGAGAGAAGCTCAGAAGACTGCCCTCACGCCACCTACACCACAGACTGGAGCAGCCCACCAAGAACCGTCTCAAACGTCAGAGCCTCAACCACGAGTATAAGGCACTCAGAGCACAGCACAGCGATGTTCTGGCAGCAAAAGGGGAGTCTTGCACTGACCCTGCCTTGCCTGACTGGAGGCTCGACCAAGAGATAGAGGCCACCATCAGCCTCAGAGTTCCTGGCATCACCACCGAAGACCAGCAAGCAGCTACTCTCAAGATCCTGACTCTGGCCATGATAGAGGAGTCCTACCCAGCCAACTCCTGGACGCATGTATACACGGATCAGTGGAGGAAGCCACACACAACAGAGGCAGTGGTGTCTACGTCAAATTTCCCGATGGAGAACACAGCAGCATCGCACTCCCTGGAGGAAAGCTCTGTTCCAATTTCAGAGCTGAAGTCCTGGCCATTAGAACAGCAGCAGAATTCCTCTCCTATGTGGAAAGGCCCTTGGCAGCATCTCCATCTTCACTGACTCCATGTCCACACTCCAAGCCCTTGACTCCCCTGAACCTGGTCCACTGATCCAGTCCCTTAAGGCCTCCCTCGCAACCCTTACCCAAACAACCCTCCAGTGGGTGCCTGCCCATGTAGGCCTCCCAGGCAACGAGCGTGCAGACCACCTTGCTAAGGAAGCAAGCCAGCTCACACAGCCGACCGTTCCTGCCACGTATGAGGAAGCAAAAACTCTCCTCCGCAGCAGATTCCGAAGAGGCTGGGTCACCCTGAATGGAGGTTACCAGGCACACCAGGATCCCATCAGGACACTGGACAGGAGACACCAGACTACCATCTACTGCCTTCGCACAGGACACTGTGGCCTCCGAGCACACATGAAGAGGATTGGAGTGGCAGCCACATCCCTATGCGATTGTGGCCAGGCTGACCAGACCCCATCCCATATTCTCCAAGACGCCCCCTGTATGAGAAGATGTGGCAGCAGTCCTGGTCTGGGGGTGCGGAGCTCAACACCAAGCTCTGGGGGATGGTAGCCGATCTTCGCCGGGCGTCTAAGTTTGTGGCATCCCTTCGACTTTGACCCTGACTGCATAGCTGTCGAACGCAAAAGAAAGAAAAAAGGAAACTGTGACACATGCCCTCCAGTGGCTATCATCTATCCATATGCCCGGAAACCAACATGCCATGATTCTAACGGACTCAATGAGCCTCATACAGAAAATTGAAAGTGGAATGGGAAGCCCAGAGTGGCATGAGGCAATGCGCAACTTTCAGATTCAAAAACTTTCATGGTCATACTGCCTGGGACATGCTGGTGTTAAGGGAAATGAGCGAGCTGACAGACTTGCTGGTAACGCAACGACAAGCGGCCTACATCTAGGAAAATTGGAAATCCTCAGAAAAGTCAAAGAATACCAAAAAGAACAGGTACAAGGCCATCACACCATCGCCTCAAAGAAATAAAGGTAGAAAGAGGGAGCGGCCATAAGTCTAGCATGAAAGTTAGAACACGATGCTTTGCAAATCAAATGAATATCAGCATCATTTCCAAACCAACATTGCACTAATTTTTTCAAAACAGAACAGAGTCTTTGTGGGCTTTTCCAAATACAAGACTGAGCAACACACCAGACACCATGTTCTTGGCATCAGAGATCTTTTCCCACCCCTCTTGCGGCTAATCAGTGGCAGCCTCTGTGCGTGTGTGTATGTGTGCGTGTGCAAGGGTGTAAGTGTACACGTCAGGAGAGCTCTGAGCACGTGCGTGCGTGTGCGCGCACGCGTATGCATGTGTAGAGGACGAGGTATGTGTGTGTATGCAAGCCTACACTGTGGTAGCAACAGAATATCGGAATGTGCGGGTGTGCATATATATATTTGTATATATGTGTGTGGGGGATATGGGCGTATGTGCGTGTGCTTGTACAAGTAAGTGTGCGTGTGTGTGCTGTGGAAGCCTACAAATAAGTGTGTGGAGGGGGCAGGGGAGAGAGTGCAGGGTAATGTGTGTGTGTGTGTGCGTGTGTGTTGGGGCTCATGTACGTTTATGTGTATTTGATTGTGCTTTCATATCTGTGAAACTGCACGTTTGTTGCATATCGGTTATGCATGTGTGTGTGTGTGTGTGTGTGTGTGTGTGTGTGTGTGTGTTTGAGTGTGTGTATGCATAATTTGCATTTATTTGCTAATTTATCATCGTCTTCTTTTTTGTGCACTGAGTTGACTTCAAGATTTTGCGCCTTATAAATATTATTATTAGTAGTAGTAGTATTTTTATGTATTCATCTTTTGTTTATTTATTTATTGTTATTTATTATAAAAAAAATTTCTTTCTCTCTCAAGGCCAAAGTGCGTTAGGTTACGCTGCTGGTCAGGCATCTGCTTGGCAGATGTGGTGTAGTGTATATGGATTTGACCAAACGCAGTGACGCCTCCTCGAGCTACTGATACTGATACTGGGGAGGGCCCAGGTACAACCTGGATGGACTTCACCCTCTAACTGGGGAGGGCCCAGGTACAACCTGGAGGGTCAGGTACAACCTGGAGGGACTTCAACAAATTGGGGAAGGCCCAGGTACAACCTGGAAGGACAACTTCACCCTCTAACTGGGGAAAGCTCTTAGCTGTCAAAAACCTTGGCTGCTGACTTTTTGATTGACTTTCTATGTTGACTGTACCCACATTTATCATTGCTGGGCCAGTTATTCACTTACACGTCTACACAAGTTGCAATTTATTTTAATAAACTTATAGCCAGTTTTCATTTCTTCTACTGGTATAATCTGACAATAGGCATGCTATTTCCAGCTGCATTTTGTTGGTCTTCTTTGTGTCACTGCTCTCTCACAGGAGGAACAATGGATTTAGTTGGCAGCATACATTCAACCCTTCACTGACAAAACAGGATTTAACTGGCAGCACACATTCAACCCTTCACTGACACAGCAGGGGATTTAGCTGGCAGCACATGTTCAACCCTTCACTGACACAGCAGGGGATTTAGCTGGCAGCACATGTTCAACCCTTCACTGACACAGCAGGGGATTTAGCTGGCAGCACATGTTCAACCCTTCACTGACACAGCAGGGGATTTAACTGGCAGCACACATTCAACCCTTCACTGACACAGCAGGGGATTTAGCTGGCAGCACATGTTCAACCCTTCACTGACACAGCAGGGGATTTAGCTGGCAGCACATGTTCAACCCTTCACTGACACCGCAGGGGATTTAGCTGGCAGCACATGTTCAACCTTTCACTGACACAACAGAGAATTTAGCTGGCAGCACACTTTCACCCCTTCTTCCAGGGTTTTAGTTCACACATTACAGCATGCTGCCATCACAATGTGGTGTGAAGCAAGCATGAGCTGGGGGGTGGGGCGGGGGGGGTGGGGTGGGGTGAGGGTAGTGGTGGATAAGTTTATGAAACAGTTTGCTCAGACACTTGTTTTATTTTAGCTGCTCTCACATCTGTGCTTGGTTCATTTCCTGGTTCACTTTAAAGAACCATTCCCACAAGAGAGAGAGAGAGAGAGAGAGAAGGAAGAGAGTTCATTGAGATGAACGAAATCCAAATACACATTCACACACAAGCCAAAAAGGCAGAAGAAACACCACCATGACCGTGTAGGCTTAAAAATACTAATGATTTCAGCACAGCATGCAGGCAGGGTGATGACCGACTACATCAGCCTCTTCGAATGACAATGTGACCGACACAAACTGAAAGGTGAGCAAATCAACAGATCACTTAAAACCACTGTCTGTGTGCACACAGCTACCCGTAGTAATTATGGAGTTTACACATCAAGCACCAGCTGTTGCACAGCCTCACACCAGTGGCCAAGTTCCTGTGGTCTCTGGTTCACAGAAGAAAGTCAGCATGCCACTGCACGTCCATGGAATATGTCAGGATGTTTCTGATGACCAGTCTGTCAACGTCTGCCACGGCGCTTCATGGCAGCAGTACACTGAGGGCAGAACCACTTTCCTTTGGGGGCCTGAGCCAGGCCCACACAGCCGTAATGGAACCATTCAATGGGACACTGCAACACACACACACAAGGCCATAATGAAACCATTCAATGGGACATTGCAACACACAGTCGTAATGGAACCATTCAATGGGACACTGCACACACAGCCGTAATGGAACCATTCAAAGGGACACTGCAACACACACACATGGCCGTAATGGAACCACTCAATGGGATGCTGCAACACACACACATGGCTGTAATGGAACCACTCAATGGGATGCTGCAACACACACACATGGCCGTAATGGAACCATTCAAAGGGACACTGCAACACACACACATGGCCGTAATGGAACCACTCAATGGGATGCTGCAACACACACACACGGCCATAATTGAACCATTCCATGGGACACTGCAACATACCCAAAGCTGTAATGGAACCACTTAATGGGACACTGCAACACACACACACAGCCATAATGGAACCATTCAATGGGACATTGCAAAACACAAACACACAGCCATAACAGAACCATTCAATGGGACACTGAAGCACACACACACATACAGTCATAAGAGAACCATTCAATGGGACACACACACAGCCATAATGGAACCATTCAAAGGGACACTGTAACACACTCACAGAGCCGTAATGAAACCATTCAATGGGACACTGTAACACACACACACACAGAGCCACAATGAAACCATTCCATGGAAAACTGTCACACACACAGAGCCATAATGTGACCATCAATGGGACACACAGAGCCGTAATGAAACCATTTAATGCAACACTGCAACACACACACACAGCCGTAATGAAACCATTTCATGGGACACTGTAACACACACACACACAAAGCTGTAATGGGACCATCACTGGGACAAACAGAGCTGTAATGGAACCATTCAATGGAAGACTGTAAAACACAGCCATAATGCAATCATTCAATGGGACACTGCAACACACACACACACAGCTGTAATGCAACCCTTCAATGGGATGCTGTAACACACACACACACAACCGTAATGGAACCATTCAATAGGATGCTCCAACACACACACACAGCCATAATGCAACCATTCTACGGGACACTGCAACACACACACACAGCTGTAATGGAACCCTTCAATGGGATGCTGCAAAACACACACAGCCGTAATGGAACCATTCAATGCGACACTGTTTTATATTATGAACACATATGCAGACATGTTTGAAATAATAATAATACACTCGTACACATCTCTGAAATGGACAGAATCCTTAACCAAGACTTGGTTTCATGACACATTTATGACTACTATGTGCATCTGATAGCAGGACCATGCTCCCCTCTCTCATACAAAGGGAAATGCTGCGAAATGCTGCAAAATGCGCTGAGGACAACAAAGTGAAAGCAATAACAAAGAGGATGGCACCAAGTCTGAGGGCTGGACCAGTGGTATCCAAGAGCTACACTACACAGCTGAACCATTGAGTCCACCAAGAGCTACACTACACAGCTGGACCAGTGGTATCCAAAAGCTACACTACACAGCTGGACCAGTGGTATCCAAGAGCTACACTACACAGCTGGACCAGTGGTGTCTACTAAGAGCTGCACTACACAGCTGAACCAGTGGTGTCTACTAAGAGCTACACTACACAGCTGGACCAGTGGTATCCAAGAGCTACACTACACAGCTGGACCAGTGGTATCCAAGAGCTACACTACACAGCTGAACCATTGAGTCCACCAAGAGCTGCACTACACAGCTGGACCAGTGGTGTCTACTAAGAGCTGCACTACACAGCTGGACCAGTGTGATCCCATGCTTTGATGACTTGAATATAGTTGAAAACTACACTGGTGTGATCCCATGGACAGCTGTTTAGAGATAATGCCATGAAAACATGAAAACTACACTGGTGTAATCCCATGCCTTGATGACATGAAAACTACACTGCTGTGATCCCATGCACAGCGGTTGAGAGACAATGCCTTGATGACATGAAAACTACACTGCTGTGATCCCATGCACAGTGGCTGAGAGATAATGCCTTGATGACAAGAAAACTGTGATCCCATGCACAGCTGTTGAGGGACAGTGCCTTGATGACATGAAAATTACACTGGTGTGATCCCATGTACAGCTGTCTAGAGACATTGCCTTGATGACATGAAAGCTACACTGGTGTGATCCCATGTACAGCTGTCTAGAGACATTGCCTTGATGACATGAAAGCTACACTGGTGTGATCCCATGCTTTGATGACATGAAAACTAAACTGCTGTGATCCCATGCCTCAAAAACATGAAAACTACACTGCTGTGATCCCATGCCTCGATAACATGAAAACTACACTGCTGTGATCCCATGCCTCAATAACATGAAAACTACACTGCTGTGATCCCATGCCTCGATAACATGAAAACTACACTGCTGAGATCCCATGTACAGCTGTTCAGAGACAATGCCCTGATGACATGAAAACTACACTGGTGTGATCCCATGGACAGCTGTTTAAGAGACATTGCCTTGATGACATGAAAACTACACTGGTGTGATCCCATGCCATGATGACATGAAAACTACACTGCTGTGATCCCATGGACAGCCGTTTAAGAGACATTGCCTTGATGACATGAAAACTACACTGGTGTGATCCCATTCACAGCTGCTGAGAGACAATGCCTTGACGACATGAAAACTACACTGCTGTGATCCCATGTACAGCTGTTTAGAGACACTGCCTTGATGACATGAAAACTACACTGCTGTGATCCCATGCCTTGATGACATGAAAACTACACTGCTGTGATCCCATGCCTTGATGACATGAAAACTACACAGCTGTGATCCCATTCACAGCTGTTGAGAGACAATGCCTTGATGACATGAAAACTGTGATCCCATTCACAGCTGTTGAGAGACAATGCCTTGATGACATGAAAACTACACTGCTGTGATCCCATGTACAGCTGTTTAGAGACACTGCCTTGATGACATGAAAACTACACTGCTGTGATCCCATGCACAGCTGTTCAGAAACAATGCCATGACATGAAAACTACACTGCTGTGATCCCATACCTTGATGACATGAAAACTACACTGCTGTGATCCCATGCACAGCTGTTCAGAGACACTGCCATAACATGAAAACTACACTGCTGTGATCCCATGTACAGGTGTTTAGAGACATTGCCTTGAACACATGAAAACTACACTTGTGTGATCCAACATACAGCTAGCTATGCTTTGAGGCAATGCCTTGATGATATGAAAACTACACTGGTGTGATCCAAAATACACCTATGCTTTGAGGCAATGCCTTGATGACATGTGGGAGTGACTGAAAAATTTGTGACTGGGGTCCAGGAATGAGTGCATAGACAAAACTAAAAATAAAGTCCATACAGATATTCCTACAAAACTGATGAGGAAAGAGAGCACAGACTTACATCGTCATTATCACAGCCCACCATGTCACCATAGGACACTTGGTTACACAGACAGTAGCGGGGTTCGTTGGGGTCAGACTGCCACTCGTCAACCTGTAGCTCCCCGCCCACCTCCTCCGTCCCCTCCACTGCCACCTGTGGTGTGGCTGCTGCCTGCTGGGCTGCTGCTGCTGCTGCTGCTGCTTGCTGCTGTGCTGCTGCTGCTTGCTGCTGCTGTAGTTGCTGCTGTTGTTGCTGTTGTGCCAGTGCTGCTGCTTTGGAAGTTTGCCTGTGATAGCAATCAGGGAGTTCCTGTCACCTTTACAACTATATCAGTTCTTGAGGGCATTTACAAACCAGAAACCTTACTTGGTTAATAAAAAAAAAAAAAAAGAAGAAAAAACCCCAAAAAACCATTCTGATCAATGGCCTGTAATTTTTTTTCAAGAGCTACTAACCCACCCATTCACATCAAACATAAATCAGTTAAATCAGCTATTCTGAAGTTTGTGCAAACATCAACTCAAGAAATAATTTTTCTTTTTAACTTTCTAACAAGTTCAAATCAGAATAACAGCCACAATGGGTGTTTAAAAACATCTTCTGGGGCATATGGTCTTTGTTTTATGTGTACGTGCATGTAAAGGTGCGGGTGAAGAGGTAAATTCCCACCCACACTGACCTGTGACATTAAGGAATGGTCTTTCACATCACTTCACCTCTAGGTCCAGACTTCCAACCATCATGATATACAGTGGAACCTCCTCACTCCGACCTTCCCTATTACGACTCCCTCTAAGATGCGACCGGCACCCTCACGACCGACACACTTTATTATATAAAATAACTCTGTATTACGACCACCTCCCAAACGCGACTTGCGACCGAAAAATATTAGTCAGATACGACTTCTTGCGTAAAATTTGCCCCAAAATGACTGAAAATAAATCGAAAATGCGTGGTACCGATCTTAAAAAGTCGCTACATTCCCACTTTTTAGACAAAGACCGGAAACACTGCTTCATAAAAGTCGCTCAGAGTTATCGCCCTTCCAATAGCGTTCGCGCCTTCCGCCAAAGACGACACAACGGTTCCACTGCACACATTTTCATCTCGGCTTCAGCTTCCACGTGCGTTTTCACTTCAAGATGTCAGCATCAAAATCTTCACGAAAAAGAAAAGCCCTGACTCTGGAAGAACGTGTCAAGGTTGTTGAACGGAGTTCGCGTGGGGAAAGTGCGATTTCCATTGCGAAATCGTTGGATGTTGGTAAAACTCAAATCCAGTCAATTATCAGAGACAAAGAGTCGATCCTGACAAGATGGCAGAGCGGTGAGAGTGGGGACAGAAAGTTGTCAAAAATTCGCAAAACCACGTACACGGACATCGACGAGGAAGTGTGGGAGTGGTTTTGTGAAGCCAGAAGAAAAAATATTCCAGTGACAGGAAAACTGATCCAAGAAAAAGCACTGTGTCTGGCTGTGGGTAGTGGGTGTGATGGCTTCATGGCATCGAATGGCTGGTTGGAAAAATGGCTAAAACGACGAAATGTTCATCAGTCGTGTCTGAGTGGTGAGCGGGGAGACGTCAACCAACAAACTGTAGATGATTGGATCGGCCGTTTGCCACATCTTTGTGAGGGCTACAGCCCGGAAAACATTTTCAACGCGGACGAGACTGGTCTTTTTTACAGAACTTTGCCGTCCAAATCGATGGTAGTGAAAGGCCAAGAGGCAGCTGGCATCAAGACATCAAAGGAGAGGGTCAGCATTCTGCTTTGTGTCAGTGCCACAGGGGAAAAACTCAAGCCTCTTGTAATTGGAAGAAGTGCCAAACCAAGGTGTTTCCAAGGACTGGACATATCATCACTTGGGGTGGATTACAAATTTAATAAAAAAGCATGGATGACCTCAATCATCTTCACAGAGTGGGCCAGTAAACTGAACAACAGAATGAAGATTTTGCAGAGACATATTCTATTGTTTGTGGACAACTGCTCTGCTCACCCCCCAATCCAGCTCTCAAACATCAAATTTGTGATGCTGCCACCCAACACCACCTCGCGTCTGCAGCCCTGTGACGCTGGAATAATCCAGGCTGTAAAACTGCAGTACAGAAAATGCCTTCTTCGCCATGTTCTTTTTGAAATGGAGAGGGATGGCACTGCCACTGGCACAGAACTGGCCAAGTCAGTCAGTCTGTTGGATGCTGTCTTCTGGCTGAAGAAAGCCTGGAACTCCTTGAAGCCAAGCACAGTGACGAGCTGTTTCAAGAAGTGTGGATTCTGTCCAGATCCTCAACAAGGTATGTGCATGTGTGTGTTTGTGTGTGTTTTTGTGCAAGACTAAGAGAGATAAAACTTATATTTTGTGTTCTATGTGTGCATTTGTGTGTATGTTTGTGATAACTCTTTATTTCATATACATTTTCTGACTTGTTTCCATTCTACAGTTAAAATTTTTTATTCATTCACATCAATTCTGGACAATACAAACACAAAGAACAGAAGTGAGTTTTCTTTGTGTGTGTGTGTGTGTGTGCTTCCATTGTCTTTGTTTCACATACATTTTGATTTGTAATTTGTAGGTGACATTTTCTGTGTGTGTGTGTGTGTGTGTGTGTGTGTGTGTGTGTGTGCTTCCATTCTCTGTTTCACATACATTGTAGGTGACATTTTCTCTGTGCATGTGCATGTGTGTGTGTGTGTGCTTCCATTCTCTTTGTTTCACATACATTTTGATTTCTAGTTTGTAGGTGACATTTTCTCTGTGCATGTGTGTGTGTGTGTGTGTGTGTTTGTGTGTGTGTGCTTCCATTGTCTTTGTTTCACATACATTTTGATTTGTAATTTGTAGGTGACATTTTCTCTGTGCATGTGTGTGTGTGTGTGTGTGTGTGTGTGTGTGTCTGTACTCTGTGTGTGTATGTGTGTTTGTTTGTGTGTATGTGTGTCTGTACTCTGTGTGTGTGCGTGCGTGTGTGTGTGTGTGTGTGTGTGCAAAGATGTCCAGGTTGCAGTGGCTACAGCTGAAGGGCCAGGTGAAGAAGAGGAGCCTCTGGGTGATGGAGCTGCTGCTCTGTTGGAGGGTGCAACACTGGAGGAGATGACAGCTGTTGAGGAAAACCTGCAGATCTTCCCTGACACCTGCTACACAGCACAATCCACAGCTTCAGGCAGTGCAGCTGAAGATGTCAAGGAAGATGCTGAGGAAGAGGAGCCTGAGGCTGAAGAAGCACCAGTGATTGACTTCTCCACAGCAGCAAAATATGCTCATGAACTTGCTCGCTTTGGACTTGCTCATGGCATCTCAATTCTTGAGAACATGAGTGATGCAAAAGTAGAGATAGAGAAAATGCACATCATCAAAAACACTGTGTCCAAAAAACAATCAATGATCTCACAGTTTTTTACAAAACAATAGCCACATGTATAGAAGAGATTTCTATGACTGTGTGTACAGTACATGTATATGTAATGTTTAGTGTTTTAATTGACACTGATTTCATCATTACAGTTTTTCTTTCATTCATATGTGTGCGTATCTATGTGTGTGAGTGCGTCTGTGTGAAATGTGCCCAATGTGACTCCTCTCTATTAAGACCCCTCTCAATTAAGACCTAAATTTGGCTGATTTTTCAAAGTCTTAATAGGGAGGTTCCACTGTAGTATACAAGTACACTTCAAAGCATGTGTATCAACAGATGAAATATAAAATCAAAATGGGGAGTTTGTTTTACGCTCCAAGTTTGGTTAAATATACTTACCATGTCAAACTGGGTCTACTGGTTTACTCTCTTTGGCCAAAATACATGGCTTACTCAGTAATAAGACATCCTGCTATTAGTTTACCATCTGCTAGTCAATCAAACGCCATTTCCAGCTAGAGTTAAAGAGTTATTCCAAAGGCCAGCAAAGAAATGCTCCATGTGAACCACAGGATGGATGGGCAGGCATTCCAGTTTGACATGTAAACTCATTCGACTCCAGGCACAATTTAACTTGTACCATGATTACTTCCCCTGTTGACCTGGTATGAGTGTTCTCACACCAACATACTATTTTGATTTCATTTATTCTTGCTTGTTACAGTTGGCATTCTAAACTGAGCCATTTACAGATTCCAGAAGCATGAAAACGAAGCTTCGATTGACTGATTAAATCAACAATTCTCCATCAATTTTCACTGTTTTAGTAAACAAGTCACTTTTTACTGCAGTGGTCACATGTAGTATTTGATAAAGGGAATCTCCAAAAACATGTCAGAGGCACAACTGCTGAGAAGTGGCCAAGTGGCATAGCCCTCACCTCATGTGCTCTTGGAATTAAGCAGCTAAGGACCTGACGGTGTCTGTGAGTGTTCTAAACAGGCTCTCTGAACCACCTTGGACAGGATCAAAAAGGGAGGAAAAGCGTAAACAACCAGGTTGCTCCAGTCCAGAGACAAAGCATCCATTGCCCAAGCTTCCAGGTCTGAGACCAGTGAGACAGAAATCGAGTTTGTTGTTGAACCTCGTGGCAAAGAGGTCCACCATCAGTTGAAACCACAAATCTCACACCCTCTGAAGGGTGTCCATGTCTAGGATCCACTCCTAGTGGAGGACCCTCTTGGACATGCTGACAGTGTCTGCCAAATGTTGGCTTTGCCCACTACGTGTCTCGCTTATAGTTCATAACACTGATGTGTCAAGAGTTCATAACGTTAACTGATGTGTCAAGGCAGGTTGTAAATGTAAGGGACAGTTTCTGTCAAGACAGAAATTGTAAATGTAAGGGATAGTTTCTGCAGGTGTTGAGAGTCTTCACATTTTTCGGTCTATTCAGTCAGTTCAACACTGTACAAATGCTGTGAAAACATTGACAACATCTATAGCAATAATGACTCATTATGACGTACAAGACCTGTGAAAACTATCAAAATCTATAGCACTGAGTCACTCTTATGAGTAAGAGCTGTGAAAACAATGTCAACATCTCTGGCACGAATGACTCATTGTGACGTATGAGAGCTGTGAAAACAATATCAGCATCTCCAGCACTAATGACTCATTGTGATGTATAAAAGCTGTGAAAACAATGTCATCATCTCTAGCACTAATGACTCATTGTGATGTATAAGAGCTGTGAAAACAATGTCAACACCTCTAGCACTAATGACTCATTGTGATGTATAAAAGCTGTGAAAAAATGCCAACATCTCTAGCACTAATGACTCACTGTGATGTATGAGAGCTGTGAAAACAATGTCAACACCTCTAGCACTAATGACTCATTGTGATGTATAAAAGCTGTGAAAACAATGTCATCATCTCTAGCACTAATGACTCATTGTGATGTATAAGAGCTGTGAAAACAATGTCAACACCTCTAGCACTAATGACTCATTGTGATGTATAAAAGCTGTGAAAACAATGTCATTATCTCTAGCACGAATGACTCATTGTGATGTATAAGAGCTGTGAAAACAATGTCAACACCTCTAGCACTAACGACTCATTGTGATGTATGAGAGCTGTGAAAAAATGCCAACATCTCTAGCACTAATGACTCATTGTGATGTATAAGAGCTGTGAAAACAATGTCATCATCTCTAGCACTAATGACTCATTTTGATGTATGAGAGCTGTGAAAACCAACATCTATAGCAATAATGACTGTCAATGTCACACCTCGCTGGTGATCTCTGTGTGCGTGCTTATGTGCATCTTTCTCCTTCCCTTCTCCCCTTTTCTCTCCCCCCCCCCCCCCACCCAGTCTCTCTCTCCTCTTCCTCTCTCCTTTACCACCCTCTCTCCTTCCTGTAGTATGCCTCCTTCGGTCATGGCTGACCATGGATAGAGTATATCCGACCTAATGTCTAATTGGGCTGTCTGCTTGGACCAAGCAGTGTCGCCTGTGACTGAAGACACCGATGCGAGAGAAACAGTTTCTGTCACAGCGGTCACATCTGTACGATGATGCTGGTCTGTTAGCTGCCGTCCCTTTTCTGCGAGCTTGCTTTTCTGCTGCAGCAGCTGACAGTTTGTCCTCACCAATCTGTAGCTGATTCTTGGGAGTGCTTCTCCATCTGTTGCGGTCATCTGCAAGGTCCTCCCAGGACTCAAGTGTTGATCTCAAGTGCCTTCATGTCACGTTTGCAAATGTCTTTCTATCTCAGCTGTGGGTGGCCGATGCTTACCTGCCCCATGGCGAGCTCTCCATAAAGGATGTCTTTTGGGATGTGACCATCTTCCATGCGGCGAACGTGGCCCAGCCAGCGCAGCTGATGCTGTCTCAGCATGGTATTCATGGTCGGGAGGCCAGCATGAGTCAGGACTTCAGTGTTTGTCACCTTGTCTTGCCAGGAGATGCTGAGTATGTGCCGTAGGCTTCTCAGGTGGAAGGTATTGAGCCTCTTCTCCTGACGAGCTTGTGTGGTCCATGCCTCACTGCCATACAGCAAGGTGCTGAAGATGCAGACATTGTATACAGCCATCTTTGTCTTCATGGTCAGCATTTGTCCACTCTCTTTGTGTGAGGCGGGCTGGCGTTGTGGCTGCCTTCCCGATCCTCTTGTTGATCTTGGTGTCAAGGAAGAGGTTGTCGGTGATGGTGGACCCAAGGTAAGTGAATTGATGGATGGCTTCAAGCTCACAGTCATCAATAGTGATGGATGGTGGAGACGGCGTGTCTTGGCCCAGGACGATTGTCTTCTTGAGACTGATGGTCAGACCGAAATCCTTGCAGGCCTGGGAGAAGCAGTCCATTAGTGACTGCAAGTCCCGCTGGGTGTGGGTCACAACTGCGGCATTGTTGGCAAAGAGCTGGTCTCTGATGAGGGCTTCACAAACTTTTGTCCTTGCTCTGAGGTGGGCGAGACTGAAGAGTCTGCCATCTGATCTGGTCCGCAGGTAGATCCCTTCTTGCGCTGTGCTGAACGCATGCCTCATGAGAAGAGTAAAGAAGATTCCAAATAGGGTGGGGGCGAGGACACAGCCTTGTTTGACACCGCTGTGTACGTCGAAGGGCTTGGAGAGGTAACCATTAAACTGCACTGTCCCTTTCATGTTGGAGTGGAAGGACTCAATCAAGTTGTGCAGTTTGGGGGGGGGCAGCCGATCTTTCGAAGAGCCCTGAAAAGGCCGTCTCTGCTGACTAGGTCAAAGGCCTTGGCGAGGTTAATGAATGCGACATACAGGGGTATCCTCTGCTCTCTGCACTTCTCCTGGATTTGGCGAACAGAGAAGATCATGTCTACAGTGGATCTCTCTGCTCGGAAACCGCACTGTGATTCCGGATAGACACGCTGGCCAGTTTCTGCAGGTGAATCAGGACCCGGATGAAGACTTGCCTACAATGCTGAGAAGCGAGATGCCTCTGTAGTTGTTCCAGTCGCTCCTTTCGCCCTTGTTTTTGTACAGGGTGATGATCTTCAGGGTGATCTCCGTGTATATGCACAGTTTAATGCTGGGTGTATGACATGCATCTCTGGGATGTATGTGTGTGGCATGTTCCTATTCCTTGAGCATTTTTTAACTGGGAGCGAGTTCAGAAATTAATGTAGGTTAGTCAGACCGATTCAACTTCGCTTTTGATGCCAAGCTCTCTTAGAGACAGGTCGCCGTTCCAGCGTGTGAGCTGTTGGGTGCCGTCTGACAGCAGTAGTGGGGCGTTTTCCTTGTCACCCCCTTCTTCCTCTGTGTGTGGTCTGTGTTTTCACTCTGGGCCAGTGGTGTGCCTGTGTGTCTACCTGGTGACAGATTTTTCCTGTGACTTTTCCCCTGTGCCACTGCCTTCAACAGAGCCCCATGTTCGACGCTGGAACAGTCTTGGTTTCCCTGCTCCAGTTTCCTCACGCCCACTCCCTCTCTTCCACATTCCCAACTTACCCTTTCCCACTGCCCCTCTTGCCCAAACCAACCTTAAACCCCAAGTCTGCAAGTGAGTGACATCGGTCTTCAGTTGCTGGGTGGTTCGAATCAGGTGAATGACTCATTCTGATGAATAAAAGCTGGAAAATGCTGTCAACATCTATAGAAATAATGACTCATTCAAATGAATAAAAGCTGTGAAAATGCTGTCAACACCTCTAGAACTAATGACTCATTCTGAGTGGATGTTTTTGCAGGCAGTATTTCTGTAACGCTTCTGTATCATTATCTTTTGATAATCAGAGTGAGAGACAGACACAGACAGAGAAAGAGGGGCTCAGAGAGAGAGAGAGAGAGAGAGAGAGAGAGAGAGAGAGAGAGAGAAGAGAGAGTGTGAGTATAGTGTGTGTGTGTGTTTGTGTGTGTGTGTGTGTGAGATAGTGATAGAGAGAGAGAGAATGTGTGTGTGTGTTGCAATACACATGTGGTAGTAGATGCAAAGCGAAACCTACTTTTTAGTGCGCTGTGAGCGTGGTGCGGAGGAGGAGGAGGTGGAGGACGAAGGAGTGGACTCGGGGGTGGCAGGGGTGGAGGACGCTCCCAGAGCCAGCGACAGCTCTTTGTTCAGGCCCACGTTCTTTGTCATCATTTCATAACTGGCTTTCATGCTGGAGGTGCGACGACCTTGCTGCATCTGTTCAATGTGTCAAACATTCTACATCACTTACCTACAACCATTCTGGCAAAGAAAATTTATTCATGTTAACACACAAAGAAAACCCCCAGCTAACAAGTGATGCACAATGGAATATTGTTTAATAAATCGGTCAACTGATCAGTGACAAAAAGTGTAAAAAAGTAAAAAAAACAAACAAACAAACATGTGATTCCTATGGTCTGTCAACCCTTGATTTCAAGAAAATCGTGGATGATTGGCTGTTGCCATCCCTAGCAGTTGATTGCTATGAAAAGACAGTAAAATGACAGCTGAGCCATGCCCACTTTCCAAGCCCTCTGGCCTTCAACCTATTGTCTTCCACCACTCTCTCTCTCCTTCCCCTCTCCTCAAATTAACTGAAAGTACCGTGCCCTCACTATAAGTCATGGTCACTTGCTCAGAAATGATATCTGGATAGATGGACTGAAGAAAGAGTAGAATGTTGTTGTCAGTTTCGTCACTTTCAGTGACATCACCTTCGAGTTCAAACTAATCACAAGACAAGACAGATCCATCTCTCAACATTATACTCACATAATCATCAGCACAGCTTGCAAAATTGTGTAAATCCACTGACTGGGACCACTGTTTTCACTTGAAGTATCCAACACCTTTTTTGGCATGTTGTCCACCTGACGTAAGCTCTTAAATATTTTTATAATCTACACATATGCTAACCACTCAGTGTTTATGTTCACTGAACCAAACTCCAATGAAGGAAATATCAGAATAGATGCAGGATATCAGTGGATGTCTTATAGGAACTATGGCAACACTTTGTGCAAGATGTCAGCTGACATCTTATATGCACTGAATGGGTTCATTTATCATTACTTTTCATAAAATGTGTCACAAGTTTTATCCCTTTAGATTTAATAACAATAATAATAGATAGTACTTTTTTTGGCACAAACTCCCCATATAATGGGCTTTAAGCCCATGAAACAATACATATACAATTGTGCATAATAACATATCTCTGCATATGAAAAAAACAACATATATGTTTATCTATACACCAAGACAATGCTACAAATTGCAGATATGAACAATCTCACACACACACGGCAATAAATGCCCTACACACACACACACACACACAGTTCACACACATGCTCACAACGCCCACCCACAGACACACACACTACAAGATGATTTCAGTAGAGGATACAGTGGGGTGGTTTGGAAGAATGGAGACAATTAGCTATACTTCATCACACCCAAAGGCCTGTTTGAACAGGTGTGTTTTCCAGTTTTGTTTTGAAAGAGAATTCCAGACAGTAACTCTGAGAATCTGTAGTGCATGTTGATAATCACTGTTTTTCTCTGATTTAATGAGATGCATAATATTAGTGGTATTCAATTCTAACAGTTACAGAAAACGTTTTCTCAAGTTATAATGCTTATGATGTGTGTCACATCTTAGTTCCAATGTATAGTAAAAATGTGTGCATGAAAACAATGCACTGATATCTGTTGCTATTTGTCAACTGTACAAGAACTCTTCCATTGAAATCTAATTGCTACTGTCAGATTTCTGAGTCCAGCATAAAGCACCTTGAATTGCAGTATCACGAGCATTATTGACATGCACATTCCAGCATTATCCATATACAACATGGAGATCAATATGTAACTTCTGTTGTTGTTTTTTCCAACTTTGCCTGAAAATAAAAAGAATTTTGATTTTCAAACAACCAGTTTTAATTTTTGCCTCCTATTCCAAATCTCTGTGACCAGCCCTGAAGAATGATCCACATACACAAGTCATCCAAATAGAGTGCTGACAGACAACAGGAGAAAGAAAGCAGTCACTGACCTGCTGAGTAGCAGCAATGGCTTGAGAAGCAGCAGCTGCAATGGCTGCGTTGCTGCCGGCCCCAATGTGGCCCAGGCTGTAGGACAGGGAGGACGTGGAGCCCGAGGAAAACATCTTGAGGGCCGGAGAGTTGGAGGCTGAGGAGCAAGCTAAGTTGTTCAAGGACTCACGGGCCACTTCACTGGCCAGGTTGGACAGCACTTCAGAGGTGGGGCGTTTGTCCACAGGGTTGTGCAGTGATGCTGTGCTGTGTACAGCTTTTCTCTCTGCAACACATGTTTCAAACACTTCAGGCTTTTCTCTCTGCAACACATGTTTCAACCACTTCAGGCTTTCCTCTCAGCAAAACACACGTTTCGAACACTTCAGGCTTTCCTCTCAGCAATACACGTTTCAAGACAGCATTGCAGTCAACATTCACACACACAAAAATACAATACAAGTGCAGAATTGCAGTCAACATTCACACACACAAATACAAATGCAGAATAAAGGTTTGTTTATTTGTTGATACAGATTTTATTGAGAAATATGCAACAGTCTGTGTAACGTGATCACTAATACTGATGAAATTCGGTAGCATCAGCCGATGTCTAATGCCCACATATAAGGGCTGGACCTAACTAATCACAGGAGGGTAATTTGCCAATATGAAATCTGATATGACATTACCTATTATAGGAGGGTAATTTGCCAATATGTCAATCTCACTGTCACAGCCAGGGGCGGTACTGGGGACAAGGTTCCACCACCTATAAAGTGTTCCCATACGGTATGCATCTCAAATAGCCTCTGACAACCAAGCCCAACTCCTGGCCTGCCTGTGTGGCTCAGGCTCCTCTTCTTCCACGTTCGCCTCCCATTAGATGAGCAGCCTAGTGTCCTCGAAGAAGGCTGCCGTCCATCACAGCTCCTCCAGGGTGCTGTACAGTTTGGCTTCCACTGCTGTTGGTGTTGGCCAGCAGTTCCTCCTAGATGCTGCATGCGTCCTACAGTCTTGAAGGATGTGGTCGGTTGTCATTGGTCCCTCACCACAAGGTCACTCCCCACTCTAATGCCAAATTTTGTGTGCATGTGGTGGAGCAGGCGGTTGTGTCCAGACCTCAGGCGGAAGATCTTGATCTGTTCCCGTCGTTCCAGCAAATGGTATCTGTCTTCTGGGTTATATTTGGGGTGCTGGAGGTGCCACTTTATTCCTTGCTGTGCCTTGCTGATTGTCTTGATTTCATCGTATAACACCAGTTTGTTGGCCTGCTCCTTCTGTGCACCATCTTTTGCCATAATGTCCGCTTTTTCGTTGCCTCTGATGCCACAGTGTGCTGGTACCCATTGTATCACCTCTTTCTCCACTCTGGCACTCAGGGCAACAAGGGCTGAAGTGAGATGGTTCTGTTCTTTGCAGCGGGAGTTCTTGAGGGCTTGGAGCACGGAGACAGCGTCTGAGAACACCATCACCTGCCCTGTTGTTCTTGTGGAGTTCTGCGAGACTGTTGTGGCTGCCTCACAGAGGGCTTCTCGCTCAGCTCGGAAGTTGGTGGAGTATTTTCCTGTTGGGATCGCAATTTCTTCATATCCGTCTTTGTATTGGAGGAAGATTCCAGCTCCACCATCCCTCGTTGCTTCTGTGGCGGAGCCATCTGTAAAGACATGGGTCCAGTCTTCCTGGGGGTACTGGTTGCAGATGTACTCCATGGCCAGGGCCTTCCTTTGGGTGTCTGACTGTATTCCTCTCTTCTCCACTCTGGGAATGCTGGTGACGACTGTTGGGAACACCTGCCTCTTCCAAGATGGGTGGGTGACATTTGCTGGGATAGGCTTTGCTTCGTGTTCCATCAAGACTGGGGTCTGTCTTTCAAGGCGTCTTGACTGGTGGATGAAGCTGCCTCTTTTCAGCCGGCTCTTGGTGGGTCTGCTCATTTTGTTGTTCACTGGATGGTTTTCAAGGTGTTTGAATTTTGCTGCCTGGATGAGGATCTTTGTGTCCCTTCATCTGCAGGATTGGGGTGGATCTCATGGCGCCAGTTATGACATGCTGAGCTTGGTTCTGTATCTTGTTGAGATGGTCGAGGTTAAACTTTGCAGCTGATGCCCATGCTGATGTCCCATACTCAACTACAGGTCGGACTCTCCCCGTACAGAGTCTCTTTAGGATACGTTCATCAGCCCCCCAAGTCCGTCCCTGCAAGTTTCTTCATGATCGCCAGTCTCAGCTTGGCCATGCTACAGCATCTGGTGATCTGCTGTTTCCAAGTGAGCCTGCGGTCAAAGGTCACTCCCAGGTATGTAGGTGTGGGTTCCTCTGCAAGCCTTTGGTTGTTCAGTGTCACTGGATAGGCTGAAGACTGTGTAGGTTGTTTTGCTCGAGTTGACAGAGACAAGCCATTCTTTGGTCCAGTTCTGATCTTGTTGAGTGCAGTCTGGGGGCGTACCTGTGCTGTAGTGGTGTACTCTTCAGAGCACCAGAGTACCTGGTCATCTGCATAGATCGCTCTCTGACCCCTCTTGGCAGTTCTCTGACGATGTCATCTATGAAGATGAACAGCGTTGGTGAAAGGATTCCTCCTGTGGTACTCCTTGTCTCAGCACCACCTTCTTGCTCTTCTGGCCCTGAATCTTGACTCGGGCTTGGCGGTTGTGTAGGTACTGGCTGATCCAGTCCGTCCTTCCAGACTTTGTCAAACGGCTTCTCCAAGTCAATCCAGACAGCAAGCGTGTTCTTTTCTTGGAATGTGTCAATGCTTTGAGCGATGAATGTAATCTGGTCTTCTGTTGATCTGTGTTGGCGGAAGCCTGCCTGTTCAGGGCTCAGCAGCTGATACTCCTCAAGGTGCCAGACAAGCCTAGTGTTAAATCTCTCCATCAATTTTCCTAAGCAGCTTTTAAGCCTGATGGGTCTGTAGCTGTCAGCCTTCAACTTGTCCTTTTTCTTTTTGTGAATGGGGTTCATGTCTGCTTCCCTCCAACACTGTGGGACTGATCCTATCTTCCAGCTTGAGTTGAAGATTGTTAAAAGGACTGCCTTGCTCTTCATCCCAAGATGCAGAATCATTTCATTTGTAATTCCGTCTGGTCCAGGTGACTTCTTCAGGTTGAGGCTTTTCAAAGCTTTCTCCAGCTCTTTCTCTGTGAAAGCTGAGGTCTTGACTTCCTCTTGGGGCTCTTTCTCATGAAGTTCACCTTAGGCTCTGTGCACTGCAGCTCTATGTTCAGGAGGGACTTCCAGATTGCTGTTTTCATAGACGTCTATGAAGTGGTCTGCTGCTTTCTTTCCAGAGAGGTTATTTCCATTCTCTTGTTATTGTGGTGTGACGTTGTTTTCATTGCTGAGGGTTCTAGCCAGTTTCCACAGCTTGCTGCCATCCTTGTCGAGATTTAGGCTTTCAGTTTTCTCTTGCCAGCTTTTTCTTGCAGCTTGTGCACAGGACAGCTTGTATCTGGCAGTTACTTCCTTCAGCGATATGTTGTTCTCCAGTGATGGCTAACTTCAGTAACAGCATCTTCCAGATTCTGGAGTTCCTCCGTCCAGTAGGGCTTGTAGTCTTTGCGTGCTCCTCTTGGGATGGATTCTCTAGCAGCTTTCAAGACGGCCTTTGTGAAGTCTTGAACCATCTTGTTTGAGTCCTTCTGCCTGATGTTGATTGGCTTTGTGTATGTATCTGTGAGGGTCTCAAAGAGAGTCCAGTCCGCCTCTCTGTAATGGGGATTCTGACGACTGGGCACAACAGAATCTCCATAAACTTCGCCCAGGCTCATGCCCTGGAGAGGTCACTTCAGTGCCGCTGTCCCCAGTGACAGAAACAACATGGGCAGCAGCAGTTATGAGTCATAAGCTAACCTCCATGTCATGGAAGAATATGACATCCTATCCTCTGAAGAGGAACTCCGCAAAGCCATCTAATCCCTTGCCTGTGGCAAAGCTCCAGGAAAAGATGCCATCCTGCCTGAAGTCATCAAGGCTGGAAAAAAAGATTGTACTACTCCACCACCTGCACTATTTCCTACTGCAGTGCTGGGATGAAGAGACTGTGCTCCAGGAGATGCGAGACGCCAACATCATCACTCTGTACAAGAAAAAGGGTCGCAGCGAATGCAACAACTACCATGGAATCTCCCTCCTCGGTATTGCTGGGAAAGCCTTTGCCTGTGTAGCCCTGAGCAGACTGCAGTTACTTGCTGAAAACGTATACCTAAGGCACAGTGTGTGAGCTGGAAAATCAACAATCAACATGGTCTTCTCCTTGTGACAGCTACAGGAGAAATGCCAGGAGCAGAGACGGCTACTGTACGTCGCATGCATCGACCTGACCAAGGCCTTCAACCTGGGCAGCAGAAAAGGCCTCTTCACATTGCTACAGAAGTTTGGATGATCACGTTTTTTCATGAAGACATGCAGGGCATCGTTCAGCACAACGGATCTTCCTCTGACCCAACCCCAATCAAGAGTGGAGTGAAGCAAGGCTGTGTGCTGGTCCCAACACTTCGGTATTTTCTTCTCGCTGCTGTACTATGCCTTCAGCCAGTCGGAGGACAGAGTGCATCTCCACACCAGAAGCAATGGCAGTCTCTTCAATCTGGCCTGCCTTCGCGCTAAAACCAAAGTGTGACAGGTTCTCATACGCGAGATGCTTTTCACAGACGCAGCTCTGACAAGCTCTACAGGCACTCCAGTGTCTCATCAACCGCTTCGCCCGAGCATGCAGAGAGTCTGGCTTGACTATCAGCCTAAAGAAGACTAACATCATGACGTGAGCAGCACCCCAAGCATCTCCACTGGTGACTTCACACTCAAGGTCGTCAAGGACTTCATTTACCTCAGCTCCACCATCTCCAATAGCCTGTCCCTGGATGCCAAACCCAACAAGCAATTGGCAAAGCATCTACAGCCATGGCCCACCTGGCAAAGAGGGTTTGGGACAATCCATGCTGACCATCAACACCAAGATGCAGGTGTACCAAGCCTGTGTGCTCAGCACTCTGCTCTGTGGTTGCGAGACATGGACCCTCTACTCTCACCCAGAATGCAAATCCTTTCACCTGCGCAACCTCAGGAGAATTCTGGGCATCACGTGGCAAGACCGTGTACCAAACAAGAAAGTCCTTGACCAGGCAGGTATCCACAGCATGCTTGCTCTTCTGACCTGGCACCATCTGTGGTGGCTCAGCCACATCAGGCAAATGGATAATGGGCGAATCCCTAAGAACATCCTTTATGGTGAGCTCGCCACTGGTTCCAGACCTGCAGGAAGACCTGTCCTATGCCACAGGGATGTCTGCAAACGAGACATGAGGGCAGGCGACATCGACCCAGCAGGTTGGGAGATAGTGGCTAAAGATCGTAACAGCTGGAGGACCATGAAGGCATGTGTCCAGAGGAGCGAGGAGAAGAGAGAACAGCACTGGGAAGAGGAAAGAGAGCGCAGACAGAAGAGGACAGAATCCATATCCTCTGAGCCAGGTATGATATTCACCTGTGACAGCTGCAACAGACCCAGCCGATCCAGAATTGGCGTATACAGCCACAGCAGGTGCTGCAACTCCTAACTAGGCGCAGAGTTCCACTGTCTCCCGAGACAAATGCCAACAACATGTCAATCTGATACGACATTACCTATTATAGGAGGATAATTTGCCAATATGTCAATTTGACATGTGACATTACCTATCACAGGAGGGTAATTTGACAAATGGCTGTGGATTGTAAAACATGACTAAAAATATTGATGCGTGGAATAATCAAATGTGAAACTTACTTTCAGCTCGTTGGGGTTGTTGAGGTGCTGGTGGTTTGTCTAGCTCCAGTGATCCTGCAGTCAAATCAGAGTGACTTTAAAAATCAACACAATTAGTGCATAAATATGTCAATTACAGCATCAACCTACACAAATCCCACTCACTGCTCACCATCTGAAAAATGTTTGTCAAACCATATGTTCCATGCATAAGTATGACTGTTCCCCCTAAGCCAGGAAGTACTGTCCCCACATCGGACATCAGTTTAACCAGTTGAGTGCCTAAGACATCAGCTGACGTCCTAAAAAAAAAAAAGTGTTGCCATAGTGCCTATAAGCATCCACAACATCCTGCATATGTTCCGATTTTTCCTTCATTGGAGTTTGGTTCAATTCACATAAACAGACTCTGGACGGTTACTTTGATGTGTCTGGACAATAAAAATACTATTTAAATGAAGATACATAAGGTAGAAGAGCCCTTCTACTTGATAATGATTTGCTAACTGACCACGAGATACGCATGTAGAAAAGGGAGTTAAAAAAAAAAAAAAAAAAAAAAGGCACTGAAAAATGTGTCTGGCAAAGGAGGTAGTCAAAGGTCAGTGGATTTGCACAATTCTCAAAGCTGTACTTGTGATTATGGGCAGCCATAGCGATGGAGAAGGATCTCTCTTGTCTGATGATTGGTTTGAACACGAAGGTGATTGACAACAACAGTGATGGAACTGACAGCCCATATAATGGAAATTCAGTTCATCTATCCAATCAGACAGCGTTTTTGAACAAGTGGCTGTGACTGACAGAATACGTGCAGTAAGTGTTGTAAGACGATAGGTCGAATGCCAGCCAAAGGTCATCAAGGGGGCATGACAGTTGGATGCCAACCTACTCACATTTCAATGCAGACTGCAGAAAATTGACAACCTCCAATGCTACACGATTTTCATGAAATGCAGGGTTGAAACTGCACTGAACATGAAACACATGCTTTTTATTTTCAATGCTTTTTTTCCACTGAATCAGATGGTTGACTTGTTTGAAGAGGTGGCAAGCCGAATGCACAAGAGACACTTTAATCGGCCCACGTGCAACCTGAAGGGAGCAAATGTCATTAAAGAACTTCACCCTCACTTGCGAAAGCTCTTGGCTGTCAAAAAGCTTGCCAGCTCAGTTTCCGAGACCATAATTGACCTTTTACATTGACTATACCCACCTTTGTCATTGTTCGGACAGTGGTACTTTCATGTCTGCACGAACTGTGATTTGTTTTTATAAACATTTGCTGTTATAACCTGTTTTCAATTCTTCTACAGGTATAATCTGACAACAGGCATGCTATTTCTAGCTGCATTTTGTTTTTTTTCTTTATGGATGTCATTATGTACAGGTGGAAATAGACTTTTGGTTGCACAAAAATTATTATCTTGACTTTAAATGACTGAACATTTATCTACAATCAACCCAACTGGGAACAACCTAACTGGGAAAACAAGTCCAGATGCAGAATTTACATTCATTTTCCTTCACAAAAATGTTTACTTACTTTCTGTATCTCCCATAATTTTTTTTAACTAGAATTCTTTTAAATTTATCACCACAAATCCTGAAAATTCCCTGGCAAGGGTAGAGCACATTTTTACAAAATTATTTGGCACTCAACTGGTTACGATACAGACAACTGTTGTAATTAGAAATATTGACTCCTCAAAGCATTGAGTATGCATTCCAAGAAAAGAACACGCTTGCTGTCTGGATTGACATGGAGAAGGTGTTCGACAAAGTCTGGAAGGACAGAACGGAACCCCCACCCCACCCCACCTCCCCCCAATTTTCTCAACGGATTTACGCGAATCTCAAAAATGGGATCTGGAGCCAATTTTCAGTCAGAAATCCGACTATAGTCAGAAAAATCTCACGCTTGAGTATTACACACAAACAAGGCATGGCAACATATACAGCAGCATTTAACAGTATTACACACAAACAAGGCATGGCAACACACAACAACATACAGAGTCTTACTTTTCTCCAACATCTCAGTGATGCCAGCATTGTCAGCCTCCAGCTCCATCTTGAACTTGGCCAGCTCCTGATCCAGTCTCCTGGCATACCTGTCCACCTGCCACCAACACACACAGACACATGTCCACCTGGCATCACGCACATATACCTGTCCAACTGACATCACACACATATATCTGTCCACCTGACACCATCACACAAAACTGTCCACCTGACATCCTCACACATACCTGTCCACCTCACATATACATCTGTCCACCTGACACCATTACACATACCTGTCCACCTGATACCATCACACATATATATGTCCAACTGACATCACCACATATATACCTGTCCACCTGACACCATCACACACATACCTGTCCACCTGACACCATCACACATATGCCTGTCCACCTGACACCACACACAAACCTGTCCACCTGACACCATCACACACATACCTGTCCACCTGACACCATCACACACATAATAAAATGCATGATAATTCAAATTCACCTATTGTCCACCTGACCATACATGACATATCAATGACCCTTTTCATGAAGGAGACATTTAAAGGTTTGAACCTGGAACATGTGGATGCTATGGGCAGTGGGGCTATCCTGTACCACACTGCTCAAGGACTGGATGCATACCAGCAGTTTACCTCATGAACAGACAACCCTGTGAGAACAGACTGCTGACAGTCCTCCAGGCACTACACAGGGGGAGGAGGCCAGTCTGCATGATGGAGAGCAGTAAGAGCGAAGGTCAAGGGGGTGCCATGAAAAATCCTCCCCTTTACAGAAAGAAGTCAATGCTGGATTGGTGGGCCATGATGGGTTGGTATGATGAAAACTGAATGCAAGGCGAATCCAAACCAGCAGTCTTCACTCCACACCAAAGCATTCTTTGGCAGCTGACAAAGTGCTGAGGCACAGCCTGGCATCCTGATCGGTGCTCACACACAGTTTGTCCCTGTCAGTCAACTGAGCTTACAGTTACAGGAGCTAATGTGTTCACAGTTTGTCCCTGTCAGTCAACTGGGCTTACAGTTACAGGAGCTAATGGTGCTCACACATAGTCTGTCCCTGTTAGTCAACAGGGATCACAGTTAAGTTACAGGAGGTAATGGTGTTCACACAGTCTGTCCCTGTCAGTCAACTGGGCTTACAGTTACAGTTACAGGAGGTAATGGTGTTCACAGTCTGTCCCTGTCAGTCAACTGGGCTCAGTTACAGTTACAGGAGCTAATGGTTTTCAGTCTGTCCCTGTCTGTCAACTGGGCTCAGTTACAGTTACAGGAGCTAATGGTGTTCACACAGTCTGTCCCTGTCAGTCAACTAGGCTTACAGTTACAATTACAGTAGCTGAGTAGGTAATGGTGTTCACACAGTCTGTCCCTGTCAGTCAACCGGGCACAGTCTAGTGTAGGAGAGCAGAACGTGAAGTGGTGAGACAGAGAGACCAGGAAAAGTGAAGGCACAGTAAAGTGTAGGAGAGCAGAACATGAAGTGGTGAGACAGAGAGACCAGGAATAGTGAAGGCACAGTCAAGTGTAGGAGAGCAGAACATGAAGTGGTGAGAGAGACCAGGGAAAGTGAAGGCACAGTCAAGTGTAGGAGAGTAGAACCTGAAGTGGTGAGAGAGACCAGGGAAAGTGAAGGCACAGTCAAGTGTAGGAGAGCAGAACATGAAGTGGTGAGAGAGACCAGGGAAAGTGAAGGCACAGTCAAGTGTAAAAGAGCAGAACCCGAAGTGGTGAGACAGAAAGACCAGGGAAAGTGAAGGCACAGTAAAGTGTAGGAGAGCAGAACATGAAGGGATGAGAGAGACCAGGTGCATGGAAATCAGATACAATGTCACTCACTAAATCATGGACGTGGTTTGCCAGTTGAACCTTTTCATCTGCATTATTCACAGCTTTCTGATATTCCTGCAACAGAAAATTATGCACACATAACAAATTCAAAATCATATGATACCTAATCTTAAGTTAAAAGCTAAACTGGCACTGTATTCTGCAGCAGTTTCCATTACGCAGGTGACAAAGCCTTAGTGTAAAATACCTCATTTTGTTTCCTGGCTTAATACAAGTTCTTTATTTTTCTTTAATTTTTTTTCATAATGTTCCTTTGCTTGATGACAAACTGCAGATGAACAACAGTAACCATTCCATACCTCCCCCCCCTCCATCCCCCCCCACCCCCCCTGAGTTTTCCATGACTGTTTTTTGTAGGAGAAAAGGAGAAATCAACAAAAGCACTTCCAGCATTACCGATTTTACAAAAAACTGAAAATTCAAGTGACCAACTGCCTGCCACATTGATAGGTCGATTTAAAAATGCATGCGTCAATGACTGCTGACCCACACAAAACCTAAACCCTGGTATGGGAATAACAAATCTGATGTTTTGTTTTGGCAAGCTTAAATGATTCATGTTTTGTATTCAGTATATTATACCTATACTGCAAAAACAGATTTTATTGATATCGATTGAGCACAACTTACCTCTTTTATCTTTTTGAACTGTTCATCTTTCCATTCCTGCTTCACATTTGGTTGTGTACACTTTTTAAAGAAGGCCATCACATGTTCATCCAAACTGTCCAGAGTATCTGAAAGAACCCAAAATGATGCAGTATATATGATAATAATGCACTTGACAAAACATCTATAAGTACCATAAACTGATGCTAAATGACATACGCTAATGTCTACATCACATACACCTGTGAGTGAGTTGCTCAAATTTCCTGTGCGACCTAATTTCATCAATGTCAGGCAATGTGACCAGCCCTTATTTGCTGGTTACACAACAGCTGGTGTAACCTAATTTCATCAATGTTTGTGATCATGTTGTATAGCCTGCCATGCATTTCTCAATAAAATCTATTTCAATGGATAAACAATCCTTTAATCTGACTTGTTATATTTTTTGTATGTGAACGTTGATTGCAAAACACACAAAAATAAAAAAGATCAAAGGAATACAGTTGAGAACAACATGTGATGCCATTTCTTCACACCTGTGGACAACTTTGAACACCCACTGTCGGAAAATCTTTATAGCAGATGATTGACATAATGTACATGGCTGAATGACCAGTCTACACAAAGATAAATGTACATGGCTGAATGACCAGTCGATACAAAGCTAAACATACATGGCTTAATGACCATAAATGCCTGTAACCAAATCTCCAGTAGCCAGGTATCATACTGTTCCAAGACAGTGCCACAAGCTTATGACTTTACATTCAAGGAGGAAGGTGACAGAATGGTTAAGATGGTTATCTGTTAATACAGTGTCCGTGAGTGTCTGGGTTCGAATTCCGGTCTCGAGTTTGACTGGAAAATCGTGAAATGATAAACCAAGGGCCAGTGTGCACACACACTTGGCACATTGAAAAAGAACCCATGGCAACATAACATGACCAACAAAAAATGCACTTACGTGAACTAATTTCTAGTTGAAGTGTTTATGAAAAAGACAGCCTTTCGCTGCTATAGAAGTACTGACAGAACTCCTCTGTATGTCTGGAACAACAAAGTATGTTATGCAGAATTGTTATGGTACTCTAAGATGGTTGACCCTGCCTGAAACAGCTTATTGTAAACCTAGTTTATATGTATAGTGAACTTATTAACAACAAGACCAAGCTATTTGTGTATATAGCAGTACTGATCAAATACACAATCGGAACTTAAACCTAGTGTGTGGATGTTGTGCCAAAGTGGAACTGAGCAAAGTTGGCTGTCTGACTCAAGTTGCTGACGGCTCCAATAAATCCCAGTCAGCTGAGCAACCTAGGTGCATGTTGCTATTTTCTCAGAACCACTAGTGATAGGATGGAGAAGGCTTTACTACCCTGTGCACCGACCTCAATATACCACTTGACAAGCCCAGCCTGTGTTAGGGCAGAAAAATGCAGCTCCAACTAACCCTCTTTACACTTCTGTTTCTACTCACCACACAGAGACTGTCAAGGTCCCCCCCCCACCCCCCCGGTGGAGACCCAGACAGAAGAAGAGGACTCACTTCTATCCTTTTATGCTACAACCTACGTTACTTCAGTACATCCTTCTCTCTCCTCCCAAACCACTGAATCAGTGAATGTATCAAATCTCTGTGGTCCTGGCAGTCCTCTTGTCAGATGTACACCCAAACCCTGGTCCAGAGCCCACACTATCTACCCCTGTGGCTTCTGTGAACACCCTGTCCTATGGGCACCTAGCACTGAAGCAGTCTGCTGTGATGAATGTAGCAGTTGGTACCACTGGTCTGTGGTCATGTCTGGAATTTCAGTGAAAATGGATATCAAGGCCCACAGCTTGCTCCCAACACAGAAACGTCCAATGGCTCTGCTGCAAGTATGACAGCATGAACATTAACAACTTCACTTTTAGCTTTGAGGTCTTTCCAAGCTTCTATGAACCCATGTCAGATGAGAGCATCAAGTGAAGTTCTCTTTCCAACCTTCAACCCTTTGTTGACAAGTATGGGTCTGTGTGTTTGAGTGCGTTTGTGCATGCGTGAGGGTAAGTGTACACAAGCGTCAGGAGAGTTCTGTGCACGTGCGTATGTGTGAGGGAGAGGTGGGGGGGGGGGGGGGGAGGGTAGAGGATGAGGTATGTGAGTGTATGCATGCCTACACTGTGGGAGCAACAGGATATTGGAACGTGCGGGTGTGTGTATATATATATATCTTTGTATATATATGTGTGTGGGGTTGGGGGTGGGGGATATGGGCGTATGTGTGTGTGCTTGTACAAGTAAGTGTTCATCTCTGTGTGTGTGTGTGTGTGTGTGTGTGTGTGCTGTGGAAGCTGCGATATGTAGCCTAGAAATGAGTGTGTGGAGGAGGGGGTAGAGGAGGTGTAGGGTAATTGTGTGGTGTGTGTGTGTGTTGGGACTCGTGTACGTTTATGTGTATTTGACTGTGCTTTCTTATCTGTGAAACTGCATGTTTGGTGCATATCTGTTATGCATGTGTGGGTGTATGTGTGAATGTGTGTCTTCATGTTTTACATTTATTTGCTTATTTATCATCATTGTTGTCGTATTTATTTATTTATTATTATTATTATTATTGTTACTACTACCTTTTTTTTATACTGTAATTATTTATTTATTTATGCTTTTCTATTATTTATTCATTTATTCACCTTTTTTTTTTCTCAGGGCTTCACTAAGCGCGTTAGGTTACGCTGCTGGTCAGGCATCTGCTTGGCAGATGTGGTGTAACGTATATGGATTTGTCCAAACGCAGTGAAGCCTCCTTGAGCTACTGAAACTGAAACAAACTGAAACTGTTGACAAGTAGCCCAGGACCACCCAGCCCTTGGCAGACGTCCCAAGCTTCCACCCATCCAGAGACGAAACCAGACCAGAACGTCCCCACAAGAAGCCAGAGCTCATCGTGTTTGACCTACCAAAGAAGACATATCTCCCTTAATGATAGTCAATTGTCTGAGCCTAGAGAAAAAAGGAGCAGAACTAGAAGCCTCCATCAAACACATCAAGTCTGCGGCTGCAAGTTATGGCTTAGAAACATCAAGTTGAGCGAAATGTTCAGTACTAGACTCAGAAGAAGCGGAAAATTTTACCAGTTTGGAAAGGCCAGTTGGGAGAACCTGAATGCTGACCTGAGGAAGAAAACACAGAAGGTTGCATCACTCCATGAGTCAGGAGCAGACACAGAAACTCTCTATGGTCCACCTTTAAGAACGGCATGGCACCAGCTGATGACACCCACATACCCACCAAAATGAGCACCAGGTAGAACTAGAAGGAATACCCCTGAATAAATCAGAACATCAATAAGCTCCTGAAGAGAAGAAGAAACCACTCTACAGGAAAGCCAAGAAGACAAACAACTGGGCCAACTACAAATTCACTCAGAAAGAATGCCGATGACAACTGTGCAAAACTGAGTGGAACTACATCACCACCACCACCATCAATGAAGGCCAACAAACAACACCAAACCCTTCTGGCGATAAATAAACAATTGAAGGCAGGACAACATCAGCATTGCACCACTAAAAAACAAGCAATCACACCAGCGTTGAGACATTTTTCATAACTCACTAAACACATGCAAACTTCCCCAGGATTGATGCACAACAAACATGATCTGTGCTTTCAAGAAAGGCGACAAAAATCTGGCCTTGGATTGCTGGTAAGACTCCTCAGGCGCGAGAAGAAGCTGTACCAATGTGTCAAGGCGACCACAACTGGACCAAGTACCGAAGTTTCCAGAAGCACTGCAAACAAGAAACCTGGTGGGCAGAATGGCGGCATGTCAACCGTACAATTCAGGATGGCCTTGACAGCAACAACACCAAACCTTTCTGGAGCTTTATGAAGGTGAGACAGAGGGACAACGTTGGAGTCTCCCCACTTCGTGAAGGTGGCAATCTGCACAGCGACTCTCGCTCCAAAGCCAAGATCCTTCTCAGGCAGTTCAAGTCTGTCTACCACTCAAGACGACAACCAGCTCCCCAGTACTACCCTTTCAGCCCCTCCTATAGAGCATATCAAGATCTCCACAGCTGGTGTGGCCAAGTTGCTTCGGGATCTCCAACCCCACAAGGCTCCGGGCCCCAACGGTATCCCAAACACAGTGCTGCAGACCTGTGCTGACAGTATTGCCCCCACCCTCAGCCTTATATACCAGAGGTCCCTGGACATGGGTACTTTACCCCGCGACTGGCTCACCACCACCATCTCTAATGCCTTTAAGAAAGGTGACCGCCACCTAGCTGAGAACTACCACCCTATCTCGTTGACCTCCGTGCCATGTAAGATCTTGAAGCACGTCATTTGCCGCCACATTCTCCATCATCTTGAAACCCACAGCATCCTTACCCCTCTCAACCATGGCTTTCGCTCTGTTTTTTCCTGTGAAACCCAGCTGCTGATGACAACCCATGACCTGCTGACTTCCTACGACAATGGTCAGCAAGTGGATGTAGCGGTCTGACTTTTCCAAGGCCTTCAACACGGTGCCCCATAGGCAGCTGCTCCACAAGTTGTCGCAGTATGGTATAACAGGCCCGCTCCTCTCCTGGCTAGTAACGTCATCAACACATACATCAGAAACAAGGAAACAACGACAAGTGCTTCACTATCAAGCCCTGTAATTTGTAAAACGGGTCAGTACAAAAACTTGACCGTACTGCTGTTGAATGGAACACCCTGGACAACAGTGTCGTTCACGCTGAATCGGCCGCCAGCTTCAAGATGCTGTTCACAAAAAGACTGACCACCAACCAGCAGTAGGCCAGCTGAGTTCCCCCTATGTCGCTACTAACGCTAGTCAGCTGCATTCTGCGACATTAATCTACAGAATGAAAATAACGAATAACGAAATTACTGTAAAGCAACTCACTTTGAACTTGAAGGTCTGTTTCTCTCATTTCTGTAAGCCTTTCCCTCATTTCCATTGGGAGATTTTCGATCACTGTGGAACGAAAACAGAAAGCAAGTTAGTTCATTCAACTTGCAAGGTGCATTGAAGAAGAGACATGTCTGCCAATACCACGTAACTTGACTCAAATTCTCAGTAGTAATGTTCAAAGGAGTTATAAAAACAATATAAAACCATAGCTATGTGAAGAATTAACATACTTTCCAAGTAATCTTCAAGATACAACATTCTGACGGTTGTTTGTCACAGTGAGCGATTTCGTACGCTTTGTCGTCGAGCTTTTCACCCAGAAAAGAACGTCACTGTGATTGGTCAAATACTCTCCAGCCATGTCGCCAACATGAAACCGAAACTGTTAACACGATCTCTTTTATTTCCAAAAACGTTCGTTGTGATTTTTCCAGTACAACGAAACATATCTTTTATTGTGAATAAACTAGACAACAACGAATTTTTGAACCTCAATATTTGATTTGATATGAAATAATAAACTAATGCACTCAAACATTTTAACCAATGACATCTGTTGTCAGTGTTGCTGTCGACAAGTTCTGAGATGAAACCACGTGCGCGACCATTTTTGTTGTTTATTTTATAGCCTTGAACCATGCAACCGATGAATTTATTGTCTTGATTTTCACCAATCTCCCAAGATTTTAGAGATCATTTCTTTGGTTTTATTTGATAAAAAGAAATATATAAAAAAAAGCCAGACACAAGGTTAAGTGGAAACCACAAAGTTAAAGGTTAAGGTATTAAGGTCAAGGCCGAAGAGGAGTGAAACTTGTTCAGCTGTGCTCTTCACACAGAGCTTCACACCACAGGAGTTTTGGGGGTGAAATATCGAGGGACCTGTTTTCTGTCTGTTAATATGGCATTATTCAGAGGTGGAATCACACTCCTGTCGCAGTGTAGAATAATCGCGCACAGCTTTCGTAACCATGCAACAAAGGTAAACGCACTGTTGATGATTTTGTTTTTTTGTTAACTTTGGGTCACTTCACTTGCACGCATGTATCATTGTATGTATTCAGTTCACTAGTTAAGTCGTCCAACTCATTCAGGGTCACAGCAAAGGCACCCGTTTATGCTTCATGTTACACCCACTGATTTTTTTTTTTTTTTTTTCCTTAAACGAAGAAACCATTTTAAACCATTTTCTTTACAGGTATGTGTGCATGCTGATGGGAAGTGCTCACTAAGCAGCATTTCTATGTATACCTTAATTATCCTTCAAAAATACTAAAATAGCAGGGTGAAGAGATTGCAGTCCTGTTATATATCCCCATATACGTACTCTTTAACAAATCGAAAAACAGCAACAGTTATACCAGTTCAAAAAAGGAACAAGAACAGACCCAGGGAATTACAGGCCAGTAAGCTTAACATGTATCATATGTAAAATATTAGAATCATTCATAAGAGAGGCTATTGTTAGGCACATGACTGCTAATAAATTGTATGCTGAGTGCCAACATGGATTCCGCAAAAAAATAGGTTGTGTGTGACTCAGCTTCTGGAAGTGATGGAGGACTTTACAAAAGAGATAGGTAAGGGAGAAAACATAGATGTGTTAGACTTCAAAAGCATTTGACTCTGTACCACATGAAAGACTACTAAAGAAACAGGAATCTTATGGAATAACAGGAAACACTTGGTTGGATAAGGGACTCTCTAACAAAAAGAACTCAAAGGGTTAGGATTGGCAGTTCCTTCTCCGGGAAAGCTGATGTTATAAGTGGCATACCACAAGGTAGTATATTAGGACCTTTAATATTTACTTTATTCATAAATGATCTCCCTTGCGAACTAAAGAGTACATGTAAAATTTTTGCAGATGACACAAAATTATACAACTCTCCAAAATTCTATCAGGATTTACAAAAATATATTGAAACATTAGTAAAATGGTCAGACACATGGATTGTGGAATCTATATTTTAAAGCTAAAAAAAAAAAAAGTAAAGTACTTCATATTGGGAAATCAAACCCAGAGAAAGAGTACATAATGAAGATTGGAGACAAAGAAATAAAAGTATCAAAATGTGATGAGGAAAAAGACTTAGGTGTCACATTTGACAAAAATTTATCATTTGACAAACATATAACAAATAGTATAGCAAACAAAACAAAAAGCAAGCAGAATGATTGGAATTAAAAAAAAATTTAAAAGAGCATTTACATTTATAGATAAGGTTACTTTCTTACGGTTATATAAAACATTAGTTAGACCTATCCTAGAATATGGAAACACTGTATGGTACCCAACACAAATAAAGCAGTCACAAGCCATAGAACGGGTTCAAAGGAGAGCAACAAAGCTGATCTATAGCATAAAAGATTATTCATATCATGAAAGATTAAAGTACTTACAACTACCATCACTTAAAGTTAAAGCAAGAAGAGTAAGAGGGGACTTGATACAGACGTGCAAAATATTTAATGGGTTTGACAATGTAAACAAAGCATGCTTTTTTTGTACTCCAAAGGTAGACACTACAAGAAACAGTACAGACAAAATAGTTAAACAGTATTCCAGAACAAATTTCAGAAAGTTTACATTTTGTAACAGAGTTACAAATTATTGGAGCAAATTAACAAACAGTATTAAACATGCACCTAGTATAGATACTTTTAAGAACCTCATAGATAAACATGAATCATTGACAAAAACGAAATAGGACTTTGATGGATAAAATGACTGAGTGAGTCAACGACCTGACCAACAATGAAAAGGAGTAAAATCTGAAGGGGCATAAAAAGCCAAAAATGGCTAAGTTGTATATAGCAACGCCCCAAATCCTGATCCTGATCCTGATCCTAATACTTGCTGGATATCTTTGTGTTTCAAATAATCGACCCAACTGTTGACATGGATCACAGGATCTTTAACTTGCATATTTTGCATGTGTATACACATGAAGGGGATTCAGGCACTAGTTTTAGTGGAGACATTTCCTCGTCCATTTTTTCATACCTCAGTTTTCATTACATATATTTTTATTCATGATACAGTTCAGCATTTTAGTCACAAGATGTTTGTCAGGAACTTGGATCTTGTTACACCATGAAGAAGGCATACATCCTGTGTCATTTGGTGTAAATGCTGCTTGCCATAGTCAGCAATTGGTACCCAGCCTCTCTGGTCAAGGATGGATTAAAATCCCAGTGTGACTTTCACAGCCGCTCTGATTTTTCTTTTGAATGATGTGGCATTTGTACTAACGTAATTGTGGTCAAGACCAAGATATTTTCCCAGATAATGTGACCAGTGTTTCTGCAGTGTTTGCGCACTGGTGACAGTGAAGAGCTCTTTGTTTGTGCTTCGTCTTCAGTGCCTGGTGGCATGTAGTGATGTATATGTACCTCCCTGAAGATGCTTCACTGTTTGCTGCAGGACATACGTATGTACATACACACACACACACATATATATATATACATACATACATATATATATATGTTTATAATATTTTTGTGTGTGTGTTTGTGCATGCATGCATGCATATATGGCTAACTGCGCAGTACACATCCCCATAACGTGTCAGATGACAAAGTATTCAGGTTGAGTGGCTTTGTTGGGAGGAGGGAGTGTAACATGACGAAGGCATCAGCTAATCTTTTGCTTTGGGGAGAGAGAGAGGGAGAAAGAGAGATAGTGTGGTAAGAGTGGATTGAGGATGAGAGAGGGAGAGAGAGAGATTGGGTGGTAAGAGAGGGATTGAGGATGAGAGAGAGAAGGAGAAAGAGAGATAGGGTGGTAAGAGTGGATTGAGGATGAGAGAGAGAAGTAGAAAGAGAGATAGGGTGGTAAGAGAGTGGATTGATGATGAGAGAGAGAAGGAGTAAGAGAGATAGGGTGGTAAGAGAGTGGATTGAGGATGAGAGAGAGAGGGCTTGACATGTCTCCTTTCATTACTCATGAGAAGCAACCGTCATCATTCAGAAAGTTTGACATGTCTCTTTTCATTACCCATGAGGAGCAACAGTCAGAAAGTTTGACATGTCTCCTTTCATTACCCATGAGGAGCAACAGTTAGAAAGTTTGACATGTCTCCTTTCATTACCCATGAGGAGCAACAGTTAGAAAGTTTGACATGTCTCCTTTCATTACCCACGAGGAGCAACAGTCACCAGTCAGAAAGTTTGACATGTCTCCTTTCATTACCCATGAGGAGCAACAGTCACCAGTCAGAAAGTTTGACATGTCTCCTTTCATTACCCACGAGGAGCAACAGTCACCAGTCAGAAAGTTTGACATGTCTCCTTTCATTACCCATGAGGAGCAACAGTCACCAGTCAGAAAGTTTGACATGTCTCCTTTCATTACCCATGAGGAGCAACAGTCAGAAAGTTTGACATGTCTCCTTTCATTACCCACGAGGAGCAACAGTCACCAGTCAGAAAGTTTGACATGTCTCCTTTCATTACCCATGAGGAGCAACAGTCAGAAAGTTTGACATGTCTCCTTTCATTACCCACGAGGAGCAACAGTCACCAGTCAGAAAGTTTGACATGTCTCCTTTCATTACCCATGAGGAGCAACAGTCAGAAAGTTTGACATGTCTCAGAAAGTTTGACATGTCTCCTTTCATTACCCATGAGGAGCAACAGTCACCAGTTAGAAAGTTTGACATGTCTCCTTTCATTACCCATGAGGAGCAACAGTCAGAAAGTTTGACATGTCTCAGAAAGTTTGACATGTCTCCTTTCATTACCCATGAGGAGCAACAGTCCAGTTAGAAAGTTTGACATGTCTCCTTTCATTACCCATGAGGAGCAACAGTCAGAAAGTTTGACATGTCTCCTTTCATTACCCATGAGGAACAACAGTCAGAAAGATTGATGTCTTCTTTCATTACCCATGAGGAGCAACAGTCAGAAAGATTGATATGTCTTCTGTCATTACCCATGAAGACCAACAGCCACCAGTCTGATATATCTCCTTTCATTACCCATGAGGAGCGACAGCCGGTCACACTGTGTGGTAATAACTGGAAGTAAGGCTTTGAAAATGGCTGATGGTAAAGCTCAACCTGGCCATTGTGCCGGCTGTGGTTTTGAAGTGATTGAAATGCTTCAGACTGAAGGTTTTGACATCGGTGAGGATGATGAAGACATTGAATAAAGTATCTGCTGTGAAAAAAGCTGCCACCAAGTGGTTACTGACAGTGACTCAGCTTCTGAGGGCTGTGAAGAGAGGGAGAGGGGTGGGTGTGCACATGACGTGAAAAGAGGGGTCAGTGGGTCAAGTACAGGGAGTTTCATTCAGTTACTTTGTGTTTTGTATTTTTTGTGATTTTTTTCCTAACCCTAACAAATGGGTCGTCTGCAGGGGAAAGCAAGGGAGAAAACTATTCGTCCGGAGTGAATTAAACACACACACACAAAATGATTTGAATCAGTGCTGGAATGGCAGATGATAGCACCAGTTCAGACCTCCAAGAGACCAGAGTCGCGATGTGAGGTGCCGTTTTACAGGGCAGGGTGCAGTGGATGGTCAGGGTCCTGGAGAATAGCGCAGGCTTTTTTTCCGGCTTGACTTGTTGTGGGTGTCAGTAAGGGGGGTGACATCCTGGCCAATGACCTTGGCTGTGGCTGAAACAATCCTGTCCAGTCTCTCCCTGTCAGCTTTCCTGAGAGAGCTGAAACAACACAGCTGGTTTTACAGTACATACTGGATTGTAGTCTGGAAGAACAGGTTGAGGATGGTGCTGCTCACTCTGAACTGTCAGAGTTTCCTCAGAAAGTACAGGCATTGGCTGGTTTTCTTGCGGCAGGTGTTGATGTTGGGTGTCCACTCTAGTTTGTCATCGATGACTGTGCCAAGGTACAGGTGTGCACAATATGCATTTCCTCACCCTTGATGCCAAGTGGGTCGATGCCACTTGAGTTCCTGCGGAAGTCAGTCACCATCTCGTCTGTCTTGGCGACCTTGAGCGGGAGGAAGTTCCTGTCACACCAGTCCATCAGAACATGTTTGTGATAACAAGTGTATCATATATACAAAATGATGTCAATTTGATGAACAT
Organism: Babylonia areolata; assembly: GCF_041734735.1. Classification (NCBI taxonomy): domain Eukaryota; kingdom Metazoa; phylum Mollusca; class Gastropoda; order Neogastropoda; family Buccinidae; genus Babylonia; species Babylonia areolata. The sequence goes on along the minus strand of NC_134883.1, from coordinate 19,955,386 downwards.
GTTCGTGATAACAAGTGTATCATATATACAAAATGATGTCAGTTTGATGAACATGTTTGTGATAACAAGTGTATCATATATACAAAATGATGTCAATTAGATGAACATGTTTGTGTATCAGCAAAGATGGTGTGTTTTCAGAGTGATCTTCGGAAAACCTGCCTGTATGACTTCCACCTTTCTCAAGGTGCCAAGATGGTGCCATTTGCTGGATGGGAAATGCCAGTGCAATACAAAACCAGTATCTCAGAAGAACACTTTCAGGTAAATTTACATCATTAGCACGGTAGAACTTTGAAGAACATCTTTTCAAATGGTAAACTGTACAAAGGATATATTATACCAGAAGAACAGTTACAGGCAAATTTATTGAACTGATATTTCAGAGGAACACTTACATCAGTTATGGGTACACGTGTACAAACACACTGTTCAAGAACAGTTTGGTAAACACATACTTACATCACTTATGAGTACACATGCACAAAACCACTGCTAAGAACACTTGTAAACATGTATTTATATCACTTATGGGTACACATGTACAAACCCACTGTTCAAGAACAGTTTGGTAAACATATACTTACATCCCTGATGGGTACACATGTACAAACCCACTGTTAAAGAACAGTTTGGTAAACATATACTTACATCATTATGGGTACACATGTAAACACACTGTTCAAGAACAGCTTGGTAAACTTATACTTACATCATTATGGGTACACATGTACAAACACACTGTTCAAGAACAGTTTGGTAAACATATACTTACATCATTATGGGTACACATGTGCAAACACACTGTTCAAAAACAGTTTGGTAAACATATACTTACATCAGTTATGGGTACACATGTGCAAACACACTGTTCAAAAACAGTTTGGTAAACATATACTTACATCAGTTATGGGTACACATGTACAAACCCACTGTTCAAGAACAGTTTGGTAAACATATACTTACATCCCTGATGGGTACACATGTACAAACCCACTGTTAAAGAACAGTTTGGTAAACATATACTTACATCATTATGGGTACACATGTAAACACACTGTTCAAGAACAGTTTGGTAAACTTATACTTACATCATTATGGGTACACATGTACAAACACACTGTTCAAGAACAGTTTGGTAAACATATACTTACATCATTATGGGTACACATGTGCAAACACACTGTTCAAAAACAGTTTGATAAACATATACTTACATCATTATGGGTACACATGTAAACACACTGTTCAAGAACAGTTTGGTAAACATATACTTACATCACTTATGGGTACACATGTACAAATCCACTGTTCAAAAACAGTCTGGCAAACTTATACTTAGATCATTATGGGTACACATGTACAAACACACTGTTCAAGAACAGTCAGGTAAACTTATCATAGGAAGGTACGCCAAGAACGTAATTATGGAGTGACTGCAGAATCCTGTGAAAAACTAACCAACCTAGTTGACAGATGAAAGGAAGGGTGGTATGTGGGAAATGTGAACACTGATGGTGGGGTAGGAGGGGGTGTGGGAAATGTGAACACACATGGTGGGGGAGGAGGTGGATGTGGGAAATGTGAACACTCATGGTGGGGGTGAGGGTGGGTGGGATGTGAACACACATGGTGGGGGAGGAGATGGGTGTGGGAAATGTGAACACACATGGTGGGGGAGGAGATGGATGTGGGAAATGTGAACACTCATGGTGGGGGAGGAGGGGTATGTGGGAAATGTGAACTCATGGTGGGTGAGGAGGTGGATGTGGGAAATGTGAACACGCATGGTGGGGGAGGAGGGGGATGTGGGAAATGTGAACTTGGGGGGGGGGAGGTGGATTTGGGAAATATGAACTCATGGGGGTGGATGTGGGAAATGTGAACACTCATGGTGGGTGGTGGGTGGGAGGGGAATGTGAGAAATGTGAACACTCATGGTGGTGGAGGAGGGGGGTGTGGGAAATGTGAACACTCATTGGGGGGGGGGGGCGGGGGGGGATGTGGGAAATGTGAACACTCATGGTGGGGGAGGAGGGATGTGGGAAATTTGGACACGCATGGTGGGGGAGGAGGGATGTGGGAAATTTGGACATGTATGGTGGGGGAGCAGGGGTGTGTGGGAAATGTGATTACACATGGTGTGGGATGTGGGAAATGTGAACACGCATGGTTAGAGGGGTGGGGGGTGGGGGGTGGGGGGGGGACAAGGAACAGTGCATGTAGGTGTAGGCCTAATTCATGTCTTGAATGCAATTTCTGCTTGATAAAACTTCTATAGATTATTCCCATGGCAGTGCGTTGTTTTCAATCAAATTTGTAAGTGTAATTGTAAATCAACATTTCATTTAGCATCAGAAATGAAAAAAAGATTGTCATGCCTATGTTTGGATGTTTGTGTTTTATCGGATGAGGAATGGAGTGGGTTTCCAAAATTTTGATGTGATGTTTCAGGTGAGGAACTTGGGGGTTTATGTGACGCAGCATGCGAAAACCCAGCTAAAGTTGCAGCCAACTTTCTTAGCTATGCTTAAAAAATATGTCATCAGGATCAAAATTGAGGTCTTTTTCAAATTTCGTATCTTTGAAGTATTATCTTTGGTGTTGGTATTTTATCATAAAACTGTCTGGAACTGTAGTATTTTTAGTTTTTTCAGGTGAATGCACTGTTGGTACTGCTGCACACATTTGGTACTTAAGCTGAAATGTTCAGTGCCTTTGACTCCAGGTTTTTCTGAAATTTTGTCAGCCGATGATTTGGCAATACACTTAAAGACTGCAGTTAGTAAATGTTATTTTGATCTGGGATCCAAAGCTGAAGTTCAGAAGATTCATCTGCATTATAGGAAATATTTTTTGTTCAAACACAAATGCGACCTTCGTCTCTCAATTGAATATTCAATATTGCCGTTGACTGCTCTCTTGTGGCATGGCATCCTTCACTTGCCATTCTGGACTTTTGAGTACAGAAAGAAAATATGAATTTTCCTGTGCTTTTTTCATATTATAGAGGAATTTATAGTTTGCCAAATTCTGAATCTTTTGAAACCACATGCATTCTTGTTCAAAAGTTACAAGCACACAAATGTATGTTTTTTTCATGAGCCAGTTTCTCCATTCTTTTCAGGCACACCCAATTTGAACACACACACACACACACACACAAAATATATATAGAAAGCAGACTATGAAAGATAGATCAATTCTGTTTTTTGTATGTTAGTCATTGATATTTTTTAACTTTCTGAAAGTACATAAATGACAAAAATTCTGACTTTAGCAGGGTTTTCACGCGCTGCATCTCACTTACCCACACCCACACTCAAACCCACACCCACCCACAACACACACACACACACACACACACACACACACACACACATATATATATATATATATATATTTTTTTTTTTTTAATGTTTCAGGTGAGGAAATCTGTGGGTATATTTGATGTGATGTTTCAGATGAGGAATTCCATGGGTATATTTGATGTTTCAGGTGAGGAATTCCATGGGTATATTTGATGTTTCAGGTGGGTATATTTGATTTTTCATTGGAGGAATTCAGTGGGTATATTTGATGTGATGTTTCAGGTCAGGAATTCAGTGGGTATATTTGATGTTTCAGGTGAGGAATTCAGTGGAAAAATTTGATGTGATGTTTCAGGTGAGGAATTCAGTGGGTATATTTGATGTGATGTCTCAGGTCAGGAATTCAGTGGGTATATTTGATGTTTCAGGTGAGGAATTCAGTGGAAAAATTTGATGTGATGTTTCAGGTGAGGAATTCAGTGGGTCTATTTGATGTGATGTTTCAGCTGAGGAATTCCATGGGTATATTTGATGTTTCAGGTGAGGAATTCTGTGGGTATATTTGACGTGTCCCACATGCTGCAAACCCAGGTGAGTGGAGCTGACCGCTGTGCCATGATGGAGAGTATAGTGGTGGGGGATATCGCTGGCCTCAAGGCCAACACAGGCACACTGACCGTCTTCACCAACAGTGAGGGAGGGATCTGTGATGACCTCATCGTGTCCAGCACTGACCAGGGCTTCCTCTACATTGTGTCCAATGCTGGCTGCATCGACAAAGACTGGGCCAACATGAGTGTAAGTGGTGCTTACCTTTTCCTGTGTTGTTGCTTTGGGTCTGTCATGTGAGGGATCTTGTTGCTTTGGGTCTGTCATGTGAGGGATATTGTTGTTGCTTTGGGTCTGTCATGTGAGGGATCGTGTTGCTTTGGGTCTGTCATGTGAGGGATCTTGTTGTTTCTTTGGGTCTGTCATGTGATGGATATTGTTGTTGCTTTGGGTCTGTCATGTGAGGGATCGTGTTGCTTTGGGTCTGTTATGTGAGGGATCTTGTTGTTGATTTGGGTCTTTCATGTGAGGGATCTTGTTTCTTTGGGTCTGTCATGTGACGGATATTGTCGTTGCTTTGGGTCTGTCATGTGAGGGATCTTGTTGTTTCTTTGGGTCTGTCATGTGAGGGATCTTGTTGTTTCTTTGGGTCTGTCATGTGACGGATATTGTCGTTGCTTTGGGTCTGTCATGTGAGAGATATTGTTGTTGCTTTGGGTCTGTCATGTGAGGGATATTGTTGTTGCTTTGGGTCTGTCATGTGAGGGATCTTGTTGTTGCTTTGGGTCTGTCATGTGAGGGATTTTATTGTTGCTTTGGGTCTTTCATGTGAGGGATCTTGTTGCTTTGGGTCTGTCATGTGAGGGATCTTGTTTGTTTGGGTCTGTCATGTGAGGGATCTTGTTGCTTTGGGTCTTTCATGTGAGGGGTTGCTTTGGGTCTGTCATGTGAGGGATCTTGTTGTTGCTTTGGGTCTTTCATGTGAGGCATCTTCTTGCCTGCAGACTGAACTCACCTTCACAGACACACACTTCTTCACAGTGTCTCAACTCACCTTCACATACACACACTTCTTCACAGTGTCTCAACTCACCTTCACAGACACACACTTCTTCACAGTGTCTCAACTCACCTTCACAGACACACACTTCTTCACAGTGTCTCAACTCACCTTCACATACACACACTTCTTCACAGTGTCTCAACTCACCTTCACAGACGCACACTTCTTCACAGTGTCTCAACTCACCTTCACAGACACACACTTCTTCACAGTGTCTCAACTCACCTTCACAGACACACACTTCTTCACAGTGTCTCAACTCACCTTCACAGACACACACTTCTTCACAGTGTCTCAACTCACCTTCACATACACACACTTCTTCACAGTGTCTCAACTCACCTTCACAGACACACACTTCTTCACAGTGTCTCAACTCACCTTCACATACACACACTTCTTCACAGTGTCTCAACTCACCTTCACATACACACACATGGTGGGGGAGGAGGGAGATGTGGGAAATGTTAGTCATTGGGTTTAAACCTTTGGTCTCATGATTTTTTTAAATTCACTTTTGAACCTCTGATCAGCTTTGTTTTTCCCTCCCCCACTATCCAGGCTGCAGAGAAGAAGTTCAGAGAGGCTGGCCGAGATGTCAGTCTGGAACACAACACAAACGCCCTCATTGCTGTGCAAGGTAACATCTGTCTGATTGTCTCATCCACCCTGCTATCAAACACCCCTAAACACTTGACATATCTTACTGCATCATTGACTAAGGTCTTACCTATCCTATTATTGAATAGTCCCCTGAAAACACCTAAGACGAGGGTGTAAGTGTACACAAGTGTCAGGAGAGTTCTGTGCATGTGTGTATGTGTATGTGTGTGGGAGGAGGGTGTGTGTGGGGGGGGGGGGGTTAGAGGATGAGGTATGTGTGTGTATGCATGCCTATACTGTGGGAGCAACGGAATATTGGAGTGTGCGGTTGTGCATATATGTATCTTTGGATATATGTGTGTGGGGTTTGGGGTGGGGGATATGGGCGTATGTGTGTGTGCTTGTACAAGTAAGTGTGCCTGTGTGTGTGTGTGTGTGTGTGCTGTGAAAGCTGCAATACGTAGCCTAGAAATGAGTGTGTGGAATGCGGTAGAGGAGGTGCAGGGTAATGGTGTGTGTGTGTGTGTGTGTGTGTGTGTGTGTGTGTGTTGGGGCTCATGTACATTTATGTGTATTTAACTGTACTTTCATATCTGTGAAACTGCATGTTTGGTGCATATCTGATATGCATATGTGTGGGTATGTGTGAATGTGTGTCTGCTTTTTTTTTACATTTATTTGCTTATTTATCATCATTGTGGTCTTTTTTTTTTTTTTTAGTTATTTATTTTATTTTTATTTTTAAATATTATTATTATTATTATTATTTAGTTATTATTTTATCTTTTTTTTTTTTTTTTTTTTTTTTTTGTACGCTTATAGTTGACTTCATCACGTTTTTGCACCTTATACATATTATCATTAGTAGTAGTTCTTTCTTTATGTATTTATCTTTTTTTTTCTCAAGGCCTTACTAAGCACGTTGGGCTGCACTGCTGGTCAGGCATCTGCTTGGCAGATGTGGTGTAGCGTATATGGATTTGTCCGAACGCAGTGACGCCTCCTTGAGCTACTGAAAACTGAAACTCATACTTGGTGACACAATGTTTAATTGTATTGATGGTATATCCTGTAGATAGCTCATGCTTGATGACACGATGTTTAATTGTATTGATGGTATATCCTGTAGATAGTTAGTGCTTGGTGACACAGTGTTTAATTGTATTGATGGTGTATCCTGTAGATAGTTTGTGCTTAATGACACAATATTTGTATTGATTGTATATCCTGTAGATAGTTTGTGCTTGGTGACACAATGTTTAACCCTTTGAGCCCTGAGTTCCTGAGCAATTTTAACCCTTCTGCCTGAGCTCCTGAGCCAAAATTTTCAAATAATTGGTATTAAACCCCTTGAGCCCTGACCACCGCTTTACCGGTGGCAGAGAAAAATGACATAATGCCCGGCCACCGGTTGAGCGGTGGGTAAAAACTTGAAGCGTGCAGTCTCAACCTGGCCTGTCAGGGCAGAAATCAGGGACAAAACGTGCGAGAAAACAACTGTACACAACGCAGCAAGTAATTGATATCCTTGATGATTTATCGGAAGTAGAGTATGACAATGATTACTCTGATAGTGAAGTGGAATTCGAATCGGATAATTTTGCTACAGATAGTGATGTTGAAAATGAATCTGAGCATGCAGAATCAGTTGATCAAAGGAGGTGTGTCAGGTTGAGACTCTGCACGCTTCATGGTAGAAATCGATTTTTTTTTTATCCAAAGCACAGGCACAAAACACAGTGAGGGGGCGCGGCAGTGTTGGTACTGCGTTCGCTGGCATCGGAATATTACAGTTTTTCTGATTGGCTCTTCAATATAAGTCAACCAATAGCAAAACACAACACAAGTGCTTACGCACTGCTCAACCGGTGGCCAGGCGTTATGCCACCCCTCCCCACCACCGGTAAACCGGTGGTCAGGGCTCAAATGTTTAATTGTATTGATGGTATATCCTGTAGATAGTTTGTGCTTAATAACACAATGTTTAATTGTATTGATGGTATATCCTGTAGATAGTTTGTGCTTGGTGACACAGTGTTTAATTGTATTGATGGTATATCCTGTAGATAGTTTGTGCTTAATAACACAATGTTTAATTGTATTGATGGTATATCCTGTAGATAGTTTGTGCTTGGTGACACATTGTTTAACTCACTCAGTACGGCCAGTCCTCTCTTCTCCTCTACACAGACCCCTCGGATGTCCACTGGGTGTCTGAATGACCCATCCTTTAGCTTCCATCATCAGAACTGTGGTATTCTTTGTCAACATTCACCTCCTAGTGTAAGAGCGTTCCGCTTGTAATATTTTGATGATGGTAATTGGGATGAAACGCTGTTAACGTCGTCTCTTTCGCCGTTCGTATGGAGAGAGTTAATTGTATTGATGGTATATCCTACGGATAGTTAGTGCTTGGTGACACAATGTACAGTGGAATGCACTGAACAGGCAGAAAGTAAAAAGTGAACATGCTTGGTGAGGCCTCTCTTCTGTTCTGTTGTTTTATATACAATTTCAAAAAAAAAAAAAATTTAAATCCATTTGTTGCAGGTCCCTTGATGACAAAAGTTTTGCAGCCATTGGTTGATTTTGACCTGTCAAATCTTCCATTCATGACCACCCGGCCCGCGAATGTTTGTGGCGTTGAAAACTGCAGGGTAACACGCTGCGGCTACACAGGAGAGGATGGTGTGGAGGTTTGTGTAGTGTACTACTACAGTACTACTGGTGTGGGGTGTATATGTTCTGAAGATGGTGTGGAGGTTTGTGTAGTGTACTACTACAGTACTACTGGTGTGGGGTGTATATGTTCTGAAGATGGTGTGGAGGTTTGTGTAGTGTACTACTACAGTACTACTGGTGTAGGGTGTATATGTTCTGAAGATGGTGTGGAGGTTTGTGTAGTGTACTACTACAGTACTACTGGTGTAGGGTGTATATGTTCTGAAGATGGTGTGGAGGTTTCTGCAGTGTACTATTACAGTACCACTGGTGTAGGGTGTATATTTTCTGAAGATGGTGTTGAGGTTTGTGCAGTGTACTATTACAGTACTACTGGTGTAGGGTGTATATGTTCTGAAGATGGTGTTGAGGTTTGTGCAGTGTACTATTACAGTACTACTGGTGTAGGGTGTATATGTTCTGAAGATGGTGTGGAGGTTTGTGTAGTGTGCTACTACAATACTACTGGTGTAGGGTGTAGAGGTAACGCGTCTGCCTAGGAAATGAGAGAATCTGAGCGTGCTGGTTCGAATCACGGCTCAGCTGCCAATATTTTCTCCCCCTCCACTAGACCTTGAGTGGTGATCTGGACGCTAGTCATTCGGATGAGACGATAAACCGAGGTCCTGTATGCAGCATGCACTTAGTGCATGTAAAAGAACCCCCCCACAACAAAAGGGTTGTTCCTGACAAAATTCTGTAGAAAAATCCACTTTGATAGGAAAAACAAATAAAACTGCTCACAGGAAAAAAAATACAAAAAATGGGTGGTGCTGTAGTGTAGCGACGCGCTCTCCCTGGGAAGAGCAGCCCCAATTTCACACAGAGAAATTTGGTGTAATAAAAAGAAATACAAATACAAATGTTATGTTTTCAGATTTCAGTGCCAGGTGTATGTTATGTTTTCAGATTTCAGTGCCAGGTGTATGCTATGTTTTAAGATTTCAGTGCCAGGTGTATATTATGTTTTCAGATTTCAGTGCCAGGTGTATGTTATGTTTTCAGATTTCAGTGTATGTTTTCAGATATCAGTACCAGGTGTATGTTATGTTTTCAGATATCAGTACCAGCCAGTGCCATAGTGGGTGTGATAGAAGGCCTGCTGTCATCCAGAGAGGGGGACGTGAAGATGGTAGGACTGGGGGCCCGGGACAGTCTGCGCCTGGAGGCAGGGCTGTGTCTCTATGGCAACGACATCGACGAAAGCACCACTCCTGTGGAGGCTTCTCTCACCTGGCTCATTTGTCAGTACTTCCTCATTCTCTGCATAACACTGCTTCCTTCAGCTGTTCATTCTGAACATAAAAAAACCCAACTTATTCTCTACAAAGCACTACATGTACTTCTTTCAGCTGTTCATTCTGAACATAAAAAAAACAGCTCATTCTCTACAAAACACTGCTTTCTTCATCTGTTCATTCTGAACATAAAAAAACAGCTCATTCTCTACAGAACACTGCTTCCTTCATCTGTTCATTCTGATAATAAAAAACCCCAACTTATTCTCTACAAAGCACTACTTCTTTCAGCTGTTCATTCTGAACATAAAAAAAACAGCTCATTCTCTACAGAACACTGCTTCCTTCATCTGTTCATTCTGAACATAAAAAAACCCAACTTATTCTCTACAAAGCACTACTTCTTTCAGCTGTTCATTCTGAACATAAAAAAAAACAGCTCATTCTCTACAGAACACTGCTTCCTTCATCTGTTCATTCTGAACATAAAAAAACCCAACTTATTCTCTACAAAGCACTACTTCTTTCAGCTGTTCATTCTGAACATTGAACATAAAAAAACAGCTCATTCTCTACAAAACACTGCTTTCTTCAGCTGTTCATTCTGAACATAAAAAACATCTCATTCTCTACAAAACACTACTTCTTTCGTCTGTTCATTCTGAACATCTCATTCTCTGCAAAACACTGCTTTCTTCAGCTGTTCATTCTCAACATAAAAAACAACTCATGCTCTACAAAACAAAAACATCAACAATATCTAACAAACACAGAAACATCAAGAATATTTAAGGCTATGAAATGTAGTCTTAAGATCTGTCTCCCATTTTCCTTTTAGGAAGCATGTTGCTCTATAGTGTATATAATCAGTCCATGTAATGTCTACCAAGCCACAAGGGATGTAACTATGAATCACTAACAATTATCAGATTGATTAATGAAAGTGGCCAACAGAACAAAGTTGTTTGAAGGATCTCTAAACCTAGCATGAAGCCAACCTGCTTCCGGGATGAAAGTAGCCATGTACCGCATTTAAAGTTGTTAACTGGGCCATGTCTGAGGAAAATGCTGTTGACATGTCTACAGTTGATGTGATTAATGTGGAAAAGGTGGTGGCCATATGGACAGTTGATGTGGTTAATGTGGAAAAGGCTGGGGCCATGTCGACAGTTGATGTGGTTATTGTGGAAAAGGCTGGGGCCATATGGACAGTTGATGTGGTTAATGTGGAAAAGGTGGTGGCCATGTTGACAGTTGATGTGGTTAATGTGGAAAAGGCTGTGGCCATGTCGACAGTTGATGTGGTTAATGTGAACGTAGCCATGTACCGCATTTAAAGTTGTTAACTGGGCCATGTCTGAGGAAAATGCTGTTGACATGTCTACAGTTGATGTGATTAATGTGGAAAAGGTGGTGGCCATATGGACAGTTGATGTGGTTAATGTGGAAAAGGCTGGGGCCATGTCGACAGTTGATGTGGTTATTGTGGAAAAGGCTGGGGCCATATGGACAGTTGATGTGGTTAATGTGGAAAAGGTGGTGGCCATGTTGACAGTTGATGTGGTTAATGTGGAAAAGGCTGTGGCCATGTCGACAGTTGATGTGGTTAACGTGGAAAAGGTGGTGGCCATATGGACAGTTGATGTGGTTAATGTGGAAAAGGCTGTGGCCATGTTGACAGTTGATGTGGTTAATGTGAACGTAGCCATGTACCGCATTTAAAGTTGTTAACTGGGCCATGTCTGAGGAAAATGCTGTTGACATGTCTACAGTTGATGTGATTAATGTGGAAAAGGTGGTGGCCATATGGACAGTTGATGTGGTTAATGTGGAAAAGGCTGGGGCCATGTCGACAGTTGATGTGGTTATTGTGGAAAAGGCTGGGGCCATATGGACAGTTGATGTGGTTAATGTGGAAAAGGTGGTGGCCATGTTGACAGTTGATGTGGTTAATGTGGAAAAGGCTGTGGCCATGTCGACAGTTGATGTGGTTAACGTGGAAAAGGTGGTGGCCATATGGACAGTTGATGTGGTTAATGTGGAAAAGGCTGTGGCCATGTTGACAGTTGATGTGGTTAATGTGGAAAAGGCTGTGGCCATGTCTACAGTTGATGTGGTTAATGTGGAAAAGGCTATGGCCTTGTCTACAGTTGATGTGGTTAATGTGGAAAAGGCTGTGTCCTTATCTACAGTTGATATGGTTAATGTGGAAAAGGTTGTGGCCATGTTGACAGTTGATGTGGTTGATGTGGAAAAAGTTGTGACCATGTTGACAGTTAATGTGGAAAAAGTTGTGGCTGTGTTGACAGTTGATGTGGTTAATGTGGAAAAGGTTGTGGCCGTGTTGACAGTTGATGTGGTTAATGTGGAAAATGTGGTGGCCATGTCTACAGTTGGCGTGGTTAATGTGGAAAAGGCTGTGGCCATGTCTACAGTTGATATGGTTAATGTGGAAAAGGCTATGGTCATGGCGACAGTTGATGTAGTTAATGTGGAAAAGGCTATGGCCATGTCGACAGTTGATGTGGTTAATGTGGAAAAGGTTGTGGCCATGTTGACAGTTGATGTGGTTAATGTGGAAAAGGCTGTAGCCATGTCTGTAGTTGATGTGATAATGATGATAGTAATTTATAATTATATAGCGCTGAATCTTGTGCAGAGACAAATCAAAATGTTTTCACACTTGTCATTCGCACGCATGCATGACTTGAAACTCAAGAAACTGAAGAGGTATGAGAGGGAGGCTGTCATGGAAAGAGGTGGGTTTTAAGGCCAGACCTGAAAGAGCTGATTGCAGAGACCTGACGAAACGAAAGTGGAAATTCATTCCAAAAGCAAGGTCCAGAGACAGAAGAAGAACGGTGGCCGACAGTGGAGTGTTTGAACCTGAGTATGTGTAATAAGAGTGGATCCGAAGTCAATCATAGAGAGCGAGATGGGGTGTAGAGGTGAAGGCAGCCACAGAGATATGAAGGGGCAGATATGTGAATACATTTATAACATTGAGCACTGATTTTGTGCTTTATTCTGTGTGAGACAGGGAGCCAGTGGAGATGTTGCAAAAGAGGAGTGATGTGCTCAGATCTTTTCTTTCTGAGGACAAGTTGGGCAGCAGAGTTTAGTATGCGCTGAAGGGACTGAATGGATAAAGCAGGCAAACCAGACAATAGAGAGTTACAGTATTAGGAGTGAGAGAGAATGAGAGAAATGACAAGTCTAGATGTTGTGTCGGTGGACAGATATTTCCAAATGGAACTGATGCGATGCTGTTGACAGTAGGAGGACTGACATGTCTGACTGATAATTTTTGCATGGACAGTGTGTTGTGAAGGACAACACCAAGGTTCCTGACGGAACTGGAAAGAGGGATGGATGTACTGTTAAGTTTGATTGTGTCATTTGTGATGGAAGAGAGTTTTAGTTATTTCCTATGATTGCTTCGGTTTTTAGTTTGATTGTGTCAGTTGTGATGGAAGAGAGTTTTTGTTTAGTTCTATGATTGCTTCAGTTCTGCCCGCATTCAATTGTAACTCAAGAGTCATCCAGTTTTGAATGTCCAGGAAGCAGTCGGCTGTGTCTTGCAGGAGCAAGAGCAAATTTTCAGGGGTATCACTTTTCTGAAGTTGAGTGTCATCAGCATAAGAATAATGACTGACATGGTGTCAGTTGATAATTTCAGCAAGAGGAGCAGTGCAGTGTGAAGAGCACAGGGCCTAAAACAGATCCCTGTGGGATTCCATGTTCAACTTTAACCGGTTCAGACTCACAATTTTTAACTATGACAGACTGGAATTGGCCAGTGAGATAAATAGTTACAATTGAATGCGGACAAAACTGAAGCATGCGTGTGAATGACTGGTGCGAAAGCGCTTTGATTTGTCTCTGCACAAGATTCAGGGCCATATAAATACCAGTATTATCATCATGAGATATGATCTGAGTCTGCTGAGAGCAATACCGTTGATACCAAATGTAAGTTAAGACAGGAAAGAAGAATGGCCTTTCGTATCAAAGGCGGCTGACAAGTGGAGAAGAGTAAGAAAGGAATTTTTGCAGAGTTGGATGTTAGCAGTTGATTATTCAGATGTTAGCAGTTGATTATTCAGGATGTGGGGGAGAGTGGTTTTGGTGCTGTGGTCAGCACAATAGGCAGACTGAAAAGGGTGGAGGAGATTGTTGAAACAAAGGTGGTTGTTGAGCTGCTTCAGGATGGCTTTTTCAAGAAGTTTGGACAGGAAAGGAAAGTTCCAAACTGGTGGATAGTTTATCAAAATGTTGAGTCAAGGTTGGGTTTCTTTAGAACAGGCCAGACAATTGCAGTTTTGAAAGTAGATGGAAACGTTCCAGTGAGAATGGATGAGTTGACAATATTGGTGATTGTGGGGAGAAGTTGTGAGACACACTGGGAAAAGACAGAGGCTGGTATAGGATCAAGCTCACAGGAGTTTATTGTCATTTCTTTCAGGATTTCAATGTGGAAAAGGCTGTGGCCATGTTGACAGTTGATGTGGAAAAGGCTGTGGCCATGTCGACAGGCCATGTTGACAGTTGATGTGGAAAAGACTGTGACCATGTTGATAGTTGATGTGGAAAAGACTGTGGCCATGTTGATAGTTGATGTAGTTGATGTGAAAAAGGCTGTGGCCATGTTGATAGTTGATGTAGTTGATGTGAAAAAGGCTGTGGCCATGTTGATAGTTGATGTGGAAAAGGCTGTGGCCATGTTGATAGTTGATGTGGAAAAGGCTGTAGCCATGTTCACAGTTAATGTGTATTAAATGGGTGCACTGTGTGCAGCCAAGAGCAGAAGAGGCCGAGGGGACTTTCCCGGGGCGGGGGTCATCCTGGACCAGATCACCAACAAACCTGCACGGCGCAGGGTGGGCTTTGTGTCTGTGGGGCCTCCCCCCAGAGGTAATGTGTGACCTCTCACCTCTATCTCCCCCCCCCCCCCCCCCCCGAGGTAATGTGACCTACCCCACCCCTCCAGAGGTAATGCGACCTCTGTCTCCCCCCAGAGGTAATGTGTGACCTCTCACCTCTACCCCCCCCCCCCCCCCCCTCCAGAGGTAATGCGACCTCTGTCCTCTGTCTCCCCCCAGAGGTAATGTGACCTCTATCTCCGCCCAGAGGTAATGTGACCTGTATCTCCTCCCAGAGGTTATGTGACCTCTATCTTCTCCCAGAGGTAAATAGACCTCTATCTCCCCCCAGAGGTAATGTGACCTCTCACCTGTATCCCTCCCCGCCTCCCCGTGGTAATGTGACTTCTATCTCCCCCACCCTCCAAAGGTAATGCATCCTCTGTCCTCTGTCTCCCCACAGAGTTAATGTGACCTCTATTCCCCCCCCCCCTCCCCGTGCCCCCCCGAGGTAATGTGACCTCTCACCTCTATCTCCCCCAGCGGTAATGTGACCTCTATCCCACCCCTCAGAGGTGATGTAACCTCTATCTCCTCCCAGAGGTAATGTGCCCTCCACCCCCACCCCCCAGAGATAATGTGACCTCTATCTCCCCCCCAGAGGTAATGTGACCTCTATCTCCCCCTAGAGATAATGTGACCTCTATCTCCCCCCCAGAGGTAATGTGACCTCTATCTCCCCCTAGAGATAATGTGACCTCTATCTCCCCATAGAGATAATGTAACCTCTATCTCCTCCCAAGGTAATGTGCCCTCCATCTCCCCCCCCCCCCCCCCCCGAGGTAATGTGACCTCTATCTCCCCCTGGAGATAATGTGACTTTTGTCCCCCCCCCCCCCAGAAGTAATGTGACCTCTGTGTCCCCCCAGAGGTAATGTGAACTCTGTCTCCCGCAGAGGTAATGTGCTCTCTATCGCCCTCCATCCCCCACCCACTGGTGCCCCCCCCCCCCCCCCCGCCCCCCTCCCAGAGGTAATGTGTCCTCTATCTCCTCCCAGAGGTAATGTGTTCTCTGACCTCTTATCGCTCCCCAGAGGTAATGTGTCCTCTACCTCTTAACTCTATCAGGGTTTCCAGACTTTGCGGTTTTTTTCCTTTCCGAAACAACACACATGTAGACAACATCTCACTTCATCCTCAAGCAGCAAACAGCCATTGCAGCTCTGGATTTACAAAACTCAATTATCATATTGCTCTCACATGGAGGGCTGGACAGAGAATGCATTGTTTGTGTCACAATTGACAAAATTGCTCTCACATGGAGAGCTGGACAGAGAATGCATTGCTTGTGTCACAATTGATCATATTGCTCTCACATGGAGAACCAGACAGAGAATGCATCAATTCTGTTTGTGTCCAAAGTGACCAAAATGATTAGCAACTTGTTTGGTTGTGTGGACAATTTGGGGGTGGGGGTGGGGGACAGTTTGATGAATCAAAAACATGCTGGACAGAGAATGCATTGTTTGTGTCACAGTTTATCGTATTGCTCTCATGTGGAGAGCTGGACAGAGAATGCATTGATTGATTGTGTCACAATTGATCATATTGCTCTCACATGGAGATCTGGACAGAGAATGCATTGATTGATTGTGTCACAATTGATCATATTGCTCTCACGTGGAGAGCTGGACAGAGAATGCATTGATTGATTGTGTCACAATTGACCATATTGCTCTCACATGGAGAGCTGGACAGAGAATGCATTGGTTGTTTGTGTCACAATTGATCATATTGCTCTCACGTGGAGAGCTGGACAGAGAATGCATTGATTGATTGTGTCACAATTGACCATATTGCTCTCACATGGAGAGCTGGACAGAGAATGCATTGATTGTGTCACAATTGACCATATTGGTCTCACATGGAGAGCTGAACAGAGAATGCATTGATTGATTGTGTCACAATTGATCATATTTCTCTCACATGGAGAGCTGGACAGAGAATGCATTGATTGATTGTGACAGTTTGATGAATCAAAAACATGCTTGTTTCCAAGATGAAGTTATTTCAGAGAGAATACAAATGCAATGTTTTTCACAATGCAGAAAGTCAAGTCATAAACTGTTCATTTTTCTTGCTTATGAATGTGAATGCTTTAAAAAAAAAATTTTTATGCCTTTTTATTGGTTCACAGAAATTAAATGAAATGTTTGTATTTTTTATGCAGAAACCCAAAACATAAAACTGTTGTATTTTCTTATTCACAGAAATTAAATGCAAAGTTTTGTTGTTTTTTGTTGTTTATTTTGGTACAGAGAGCCAAAAACTAAAGTGTGGATTTTCTTGGTTGACAGCCGGTGCAGTAATCTACGATGGCAGTGGAGAGAAGAGCATTGGACAGATCACCAGCGGATGTCCATCCCCGTCCCTGAAAAAGAACATTGCCATGGGTTACGTGGAAAGGGACTTTGGGAAGAATGGTACTACTGTCAAGATTGAGGTCAGAAAGAAGCTGCATGATGCAGTGGTATCCAAAATGCCATTTGTGCCTGCCAGGTATTACATTCCTAAATAAGAATGTTAGTGTTCTCATGAAGAGTTTCTTCAAGTGTCTTTTTCAGCTGTGAAGATTTGATACAGTAAACTGAAAATTTGATCAAGAATCATAACCGCCTTGTTTATTTGTACAATAAACTACAGATGTGATGAAGAATTATAATAACCCCCATGTCTGTGATTAAATAACCTGAAAATGTTATCAGGAATTGTAATACCTTCCTGTTTATGATACAATGACATGAAAATATGATGAAGAACGAAAATAACCTTGTTTATGATGGAGAAGAGGTATTCCCATCCTGTGCAAATGAACCGATGGTGCCTTTATTGTAACATGCAGTTTTGTTTTAAAATGCCTGATAATTGGAATTCCCCACTCCACCCCACCCCCTTTTTTGTGAAAGGAGTGTATAATGATGGAAATGATTTTTTTTTTTTAAATCAGAATACTGCTCGCTAACCAGAATTGTTTTCATGTTTGTGTTCATGAATGCATTTGTTCAGATTGTTTTATGCGATGATTACTTTTAATTGGCCTTTTTTCTGTGAGGTTACCAAGATTACATTTGAGACTGTACCTTGCTAGAATGCTGGCCAATGGAGATTGTGCACATTTCTGTGAAGTGACACTGCTGAAAGGCTAAAGAGAACACTGGTCAAAGGACTGTGTATAGGCTCGCAAAAGAGAGGTCATTTACTGAGAGGTCACAAGCCACAGCTGTTGAGGGGAGTAGCCTTCAGTACAGGACAGAAATCAAACCCCTGCTGAAATCTGTACAAGTAGGTCATGGTATGTTTGTTTAATTACACATACTTAACCGTGACCCACTAGTGCAGACTCCGGCAGGGGTCTGATTCCTGTTCTGTGCAAACTACTACCGTTTATGTGGAGAAAACAAAAGTAGCTACGGCTGATAACCTCCCAAAGTAGGTTACCTCCCCTGTGCATCCCTGACTAGCGCCCTATTTTTCCGGCAGCCATCTTGACTCCTGATCCTGTGCTCTTCATACGGCTAAGTTTTTTCATATTTCTGTCTGTCGATTCTTTAACACTCATGTTTTATATCTGACAAAGACTTGTATCAGGACACAAACTTACTTAGCTCGTTTGGCCAATCGACACACACAAGTAGGTCATGGTAGGTTAGATTAAACATAATTTTAGGTATTAAAAAAAATCCTTTTCATACGCTGTCAGAAACATTTCACTGTAATCCTGTCAAGTCACATGAACCAGGCTTTGAAGGGTGTAACATGAACAGCATTTACCATGTAGCTGCATATAGCCTAGTGACTGGAATGTTGAAATCACAGCTTTGCATCACTTTGTTGGTTGTTTAATGGTGTAGGTTGTGGTCATTTTGCTGACACACCTTGTTGCTTGTTCAATGGTGTAGGTGGTGTTCATGTTGCTGACACACACCTTGTTGCTTGTTTAATGATGTAGGTGGTGTTTATGTTGCTGACACACACCTTGTTGCTTGCTTAATGATGTAGGTGGTGGTCATTTTGCTGACACACACCTTGTTGCTTGTTTAATGATGTAGGTGGTGGTCATTTTGCTGACACACACCTTGTTGCTTGTTTAATGATGTAGGTGGTGGTCATTTTGCTGACACACACCTTGTTGCTTGTTTAATGATGTAGGTGGTGTTTATGTTGCTGACACACACCTTGTTGCTTAATGATGTAGGTTGTGGTCATTTTGCTGACACACCTTGTTGCTTGTTTAATGATGTAGGTGGTGGTCATTTTGCCGACACACACCTTGTTGCTTGTTTAATGATGTAGGTGGTGGTCATTTTGCTGACACACACCTTGTTGCTTGTTTAATGATGTAGGTGGTGGTCATTTTGCTGACACACACCTTGCTGCTTGTTTTGTTTAGATGTTGATGGTGTTCATTTTGCCAACAATCTGCCGATGAAATAATGGTGTGAATGGAAACATTGTATGTCTGTCCATACTTTATAGCATACCAACAGCCAAATTGAATTCATACTATCAACAAATTCAATTTTCCATTCCAGTCCTTGTGTGAATTATATTGAATACGTGAGGAACAGTGTTGCGTCAGTGGTAGTGCAGGGGTCAGGGACCAGTGTGTATAGTGTCAATGATAGTGCTGGGGTTGGGGGAGCAGTGTGTATTGTGTCAATGATAGTGCTGGGGTCAGGGGAACAGTGTGTGTTGTATCAGTGATAGTGCTGGGGTCAGGGGAACAGTGTGTATTGTGTCAATGATAGTGCTGGGGTCAGGGGAACAGTGTGTGTTCTATCAGTGATAGTGATGGGGTCAGGGGAACAGTGTTGTGTCAATGATAGTGCTGGGGTCAGGGAACAGTGTGTATTGTGTCAATGATATTGCTGGGGTCAGGGGAACAGTGTTGTGTCAATGATAGTGCTGGGGTCAGGGAACAGTGTGTATTGTGTCAATGATATTGCTGGGGTCAGGGGAACAGTGTTGTGTCAATGATAGTGCTGGGGTCAGGGGAACAGTGTGTATTGTGTCAATGATTGTGCTGGGATCAGGGAACAGTGTGTATTGTGTCAGTGATAGTGCTGGGGTCAGGGTAACAGTGTGTATTGTGTCAGTGATAGTGCTGGGGTCAGAGAACTGTGTGTGTCAGTGATAGTGCTGGGGTCAGGGGAACAGTGTGTGTTGTGTCAGTGACAGTGCTGGGGTCATGGGAACAGTGTGTATTGTGTCAGTGATAGTGCTGGGGTCAGGGGAACAGTGTGTGTTGTCAATATTAAAGTGCTTATTCTTTACTCCCTGGCTATGCTATGGCTGGAACAATGGAAGCAGTGATGTATTCTTAGCAAGAGTGTATCATTCTTTTTCTTTCTTTCTTTTGTAACAGCGTTTTCTTAAATTTATTTGTGTGGCTGCTAAAAACAATGTTATGAATGATCACATATATATCTATCAACAATCTGAAGGTGTTCTGAATGGATTATTTGTGTATGTGTGTGTGTGTGTGTTTGTGGGTGTTGATCAGTTCTGTTTCAGATGTGCGACTCTTTGGTGCAGCATGTGCCATTTCCATGTTGTTTGTTCCAATAATTGTTCAATCCTTATTGGTTATCACTCTTTGAAAATAATATACCTTTAATCATTTCTGTGATTTTTGTTTTATGCTGGTTGTTTTTTTCACTACATTCTCCCTGTTGTTTTTTCATATTACTTTTCCATTGAACTCTCTGAGTTTCATTTCAATTTTACAATCAAAAGGCAGTGCAGTGCTGCTGCAACAGATATATCATGACAGCTGAAAAAATAATGACAGAAATAAAAAATTCTCAAAACAGGGTTTTTGTCGTTGATTCTTTGACCATGTCTGGTGTGCAGTATTAGTTCATGACGTATTGAACCACAACTATGTCTGGTGTGCAGTATTACTTCATGACATATTGAACCACAACTATGTATGGTGTGCTGTATTACTTCATGACATATTGAACCACAGCCATGCCTGTTGTGCAGTATTACTTCATGACGTATTGAACCACAACCATAACTGGTGTGCTGTATTACTTCATGACGTATTGAACCACAACCATATCTGGTGTGCTGTATTACTTCATGACGTATTGAACCACAACCATGTCTGGTGTGCTGTATTACTTCATGACGTATTGAACCACAACTATGTCTGGTGTGCTGTATTACTTCATGACATATTGAACCACAACCATGACTGGTGTGCTGTATTACTTCATGACGTATTGAACCACAACCATGACTGGTGTGCTGTATTACTTCATGACATACTGAACCACAACCATGACTGGTGTGCTGTATTACTTCATGACATATTGAACCACAACCATGACTGGTGTGCTGTATTACTTCATGACGTATTGAACCACAACCATGTCTGGTGTGCTGTATTACTTCATGATGCATTGAACCACAACCATGTCTGGTGTGCTGTATTCATGACGTATTGAACCACAACCATGATTGGTATGCTGTATTACTTCATGACATATTGAACCACAACCATGACTGGTGTGCTGTATTACTTCATGACATATTGAACCACAACCATGACTGGTGTGCTGTATTACTTCATGACATACTGAACCACAACCATGATTGGTATGCTGTATTACTTCATGACATATTGAACCACAACCATGACTGGTGTGCTGTATTACTTCATGACATATTGAACCACAACCATGACTGGGTTGCAGTATTACTTCATGACGCATTGAACCACAACCATGACTGGTGTGCAGTATTACTTCATGACGCATTGAACCACAACCATGTCTGGTGTGCTGTATTACTTCATGACGTATTGAACCACAACCATGACTGGTGTGCAGTATTACTTCATGACTTATTGAACCACAACCATGACTGGTATGCTGTATTACTTCATGACATATTGAACCACAACCATGACTGGTGTGCTGTATTACTTCATGACGCATTGAACCACAACCATGACTGGTGTGCAGTATTACTTCATGACTTATTGAACCACAACCATGTCTGGTGTGCAGTATTACTTCATAACATATTGAACCACAATAATGACTTGTGTGCTGTATTACTTCATGACATATTGAACCACAACCATGTCTGGTATGCTGTATTACTTCATGGCGTATTGAACCACAACCATGACTGGTGTGCTGTATTACTTCATGACATATTGAACCACATCCATGTCTGGTATGCTGTATTACTTCATGACGTATTGAACCACAACCATGACTGGTGTGCTGTATTACTTCATGACGTATTGAACCACAACCATGACTGGTTTGCAGTATTAGTTCATGATGTACTGAACCACAACCATAACTGGTGTGCTGTATTACTTCATGACGTATTGAGCCACAACCATGTCTGGTGTGCAGTATTACTTCATGACGCATTGAAACACCGCCATGACTGTGAGGTGGAAGGTGGCAGAATGGTTAAGATGCTTATCTGCCAATACAAACTGAGATTCTGGGTTCAAATCCCGCTCTCACCTTTCTCCACACTGCTGTCATAGTGTCCACACTGCTGTCATGGTGGCGTATTGTCATGGTGTCCACACTGCTGTCATGGTGGCATATTGTCATGGTGTCCGCATTGCTGTCATGGTGTCCACATGTGAGAATTGCTGTTATGGTGTCATTGCTGTCATGGTGTCCATAATGATAATAAATATTCATATAGTGCTGAATCTTTTGCATTGACATATCAAAGTGCTTTCACACCAGTAATTCGCATGCGTACATAACTCTAAACTTATGAAACTGAAGACAAAGAAAAGGCAGGGGAGGGAAACTATCATGGAAAGAGTTGGGTTTTAAGGCCAGACCAAGAGCTGAGTGAGGAGATCTGATGAAGTGGAAGAGGAAGTTCATTCTAAAAGCAAGATCCAGAGACAGAGGAAGAATGGCGGCCAACAGTGGAGTGTTTGAATCTGGGTATGCATAAACAGAGTGGATCCAAAGTTGATCGTAGAGAGTGAGATGGGGTGTAGAGGTGAAGGCAGCCACATAGATTAGAAGGGGCAGATTTGTGAATACATTTATAACATAGAGTGCTGATTTTGTACTTTATTCTGTGTGAGACAGGGAGCCAATGGAGATGATGCAAAAGAGGAGTGATGTGCTCAGATCTTTTCTTTCTCAGGACAAATCGGGCAGCAGAGTTTTGTATGTGCTGCAGGGACTGAATGGATGAAGCAGGCAAACCAGACAATAGAGAGTTACAGTAGTCGGAGCGAGAGAGAATGAGAGAAACAGCAAGTCTGCATACTGCATTGGTGGACAGATACATCTGAATGGAACTGATTCACAGCAATTGACAATAGCAGAACTGACAGGTCTGACTGAATTTTTGCATGGACTGTGTTGTCAAGGACAACGCCGACCAAGCTTCCTGACTGACCTGGAAAGAGGGATGAATGTACTGCTAAGTTTGATTGTATCAGTTGTGATGGAAGAGTTTTTGTTTAGTTCTGATGATGATTGCTTTGGTTTTGTCCTTGTTCAATTGTAATTTAGAGTCATCCAGATTTGAATGTCCAGGAAGCATTCATGATGACCAACATTGTGGCGGCTGAATAATTCAGTGAGAGGAGCAGTGTGAAGTGTACAGTGTGAAGCACAGGGCCTAAAACAGATCCCTGTGGGACTCCGTGTTCGACTTTAACGGGTTCAGACTCACAATTATCAACCTCAACAGACTGGAATAGGTTGGTGAGATATGATTTGAACCAGCTGAGAGCAGTGCTGTTGATACCAAATGTAAATTGAAGACGGGAAAGAAGGATTGGTCTATCGTGACAAATGCGGCTGACGTGTCAAATGCGGCTGACCAGTCGAGGAGAGTGAGAAGGGAAATTTTTCATGAGTCGGTTGCTAGCAGTAGTTTGTTCAGGATGTGGAGGAGAGTGGTTTTGGTGCTGTGGTCAGCACGATATGCAGACTGAATAGAGTGGAGGAGCATGTTGAAACAAAGGTGGTTGTTGAGCTGCTTTAGGACGGCTTTTTCAAAAAGTTTGGACAGGAAAGGAGGGTTAGAAACTGGTCGATAGTTTTAAAAAAAAAAATTTGAGTTAAGGCTGAGTTTCTTCAGAAGAGGCCGGACAATTGCAGTCTTGAAAGTTGATGGTAATGCTCCAGTGAGAAGGGATGAGTTGATGATGTTGGTGATTGTGGGGAGAAGACAGAGGCTGGTATTGGATAGAGATGTGTCCACATTGTTGTCATGGTGTCATCATTGTCATGGTGCCCACACTGCTGTCATGGTGTCCACATCGTTGTCATAGTGTCCACATGTGAGAATTATTTTGCTGTCATGGTGTCCACATCATTGTCATGGTGTCCATATTGTTGTTATGGTGTCCATATCGTCATGGTGTCCACATTGCTGTCACAGTGTGCATATGCAGACACAAATTTTCACCAAAAGAAATGGGTTGTCAGCCAAAAAGTAATACAATACATAGCCTGAATTTCACCAAGAGAAATGGGTTGTCAGCCAAAACGTAATACAATACACAGCTTGAATTTCACCAAGAGAAATGGATTGTCGGCCAAAAAGTAATACAATACACAGCCTGAATTTCACCAAGAGAAACAGGTTGTCAGCCAAAAAAATATAAAATACACAGCCCGAATTTGACAGAGAGAAATACAACACAATACACAGAGAAATGTGTTGTACTACAATACAGTACACAGACAGAAATGTGTTGTATACAACACAATACATAGAGAAATGTTGTAATACAACAATACACAGAGAAGTGTGTTTAATACAACACAGTACACAGACAGAAATGTGTTGTATACAACACAATACATAGAGAAATGTTGTAATACAACAATACACAGAGAGAAGTGTGTTGTAATACAACACAATACACAGAGAGAAGTGTGTTGTAATACAACACAATAAACAGAGAGAAATGTGTTGAAATATAACGCAATACATGTGTACAGAGAGAAATGTGTTGAAATAAAACACACACACAGCCCTGTCCCTCATGGTAACCTTTTCCATGTTTCAGATGTGCCAACATAAAAATAATTTTCTAATGTTATTCAACACAAACTATTCAATTGTTTATTTTTTCAACTTGCAGCTTTCTTCTGCCATAACCAGTCTCACTAAGTCTTGGGAAAGTAGATGAAAATCAAAAACTCCATCATACTCACTGGAATCTAAATGACATACAATCTTCAGGTCAAAATTACATTTCTTTTTTATCTCTTAAAATAATCGTGTTTTTCTCCACATCTAAAAATCTGTTTACTTTTGCATTGTTTTTCAACACCCACACGGGTACACCTTATTTCAATTTTTCTCCAACATATTACAGAGAGGCTGCCTTAAAGAGAGAGTCTGCTTTGAGTTTGCCCCAGTCCATGACCTAAAAGAGAGAGTCTGCTTTGAGTTTGGCCCAGTCCATGACCTAAAACAGAGAGTCTGCCTCGAGTTTGGCCCAGTCCATGACCTAAAAAAGAGAGTCTGCTTTGAGTTTAGCCCAGTCCATGACCATCTGATGTGGCAGACGGGTGTGGCGGAGGATGCTGGCAGCCTTTCTCATCTTGCCATCATTCTTCCTCAGGTACATGGTGGTGTCACGCTTCATCACCTCCAGGCGGTCCGGCCTGATCTCATCCAGGGGCACATCCTCCGACAGGTAGGGGTTGAAGCGAAAGTAGGTGTTGGGGGGCATGACGTCCGCCATCATGATGTGCACTGCTGCAATTCCACCACCACCACACCTTATTCAGCACCACCACACCACACCTTATTCAGTGCCACCACATCACACCTGATTCAGCTCCACCATACCACACCTTATTCAGCACTGCCACCACATCACACCTGATTGAGCTCCACCACACCACACCTTATTCAGTGCCACCACAACACCTGATTCAGCTCCACCACACAACACCTTATTCAGCACTGCCACCACCACACCTGATTCAGCTCCACCACACCACACCTTATTCAGCACCACCACCTCACCACACATTCAGCAGCACCACCACACCACATTATTTAGCACCACCACCACACCACACATTATTCAGCACCTTATTCAGCACCACCACCACACCACACATTATTCAGAACTGCTACAATGCCACCACCACCACCACCACACCTTATTCAGAACTGCTACAATGCCACCACCACCACCAGTGCTTGGTCAACATAGTTTGCTGCATAACGTTCGTTCATTCTTTGGAATACTCGTCGTCTCCTGTGGTGACTTTGCAGAAGGATTTTTTTTGTGATTCGTCACTGAATAGCATGTGGTTCCAGTGACAGGCTGGAGTCCAGAAGTGATGCTTGGTAGTCCACTGGAAAAGGTCTAAGCGGTGGCGTCTTGTGAGGACAGGTCCTCTGACCGGACGTCGAGCGTGCAGGCCAACTGTGTGCAGCCAATTGCGGTTGGTCTGTTTAGAGACATGTGGCACTCCATGACTCTGGATGAGGCTGAAAGGAAGCAGTTTCACTGATATCGTAGGCAAATAAAGTGGTCCTGGGCTGCTGTGTGGTCGCTCTTGGTCATCTAGTGCATTGTCTGTCTGCTATGACGCCAGTGGCTTCCAGTCGGGCCCACAGCCGACTGATGGTGCTTTGTGCCACATTGAAATGTGAGACATCAACTTGAGATTGTCCAGCCTGCTGTCAGCCAATGGCACTGTTTCGTTGTGCTGGAGTCAGACGGGGCATTTTGGGCATTGGAATTTTTGCAAATCTGATTCAACAGTCTGCAATTTTTCTGGGTTTTATAGCCACAGTGTGAGTAAACACTTCATTAGCATACCGAATCAAAAACATGACTGCCATGTGAAGCACCACAAAAAGACGAGACATTTTCACCAAAGGCTTCACAATTTACACGTGCAGCATGATTTGCATGTGCATGCCTGTTGCTTACAAGTCACTTCACAAGCGTAATCGTACACAAGCCATACCCAATCCATTTGTTTCGTGCAATGATATTACATTGCCTTCTGAACATTGTTGCGTTTCTTTTTATGAACAGTATACTTTGGTGACAACATCCTATTTTCCTTGTCGTTTCAACAAACCCTTCACTTTTTCTTGCACTGCTATCGGCCACTTTCTGCACAGTATCTTCACTGGTGCAACGCCTGGATGTAACTGACCAGATGTAACTGACCTAAATTTCCTTCACCATCAAATACATCTTTGTATTCGGTTATCATGTTCATCACAGCTGTCTGAACTGGTTTCTGATCTGCAGATACAGTTGCAATGTTCTCTACGTTGACTGTCATCAGCTCCATGTACTGTACAGCTTTCAGTCCTAGCACTGGCTTACAATCTGTTTTTGTGATATAAAATTTACCTTGTATTTCCTTTTGTTCTTCAGGTTTTTGACTCTCAAGATTATCTCACCAACTGGCTTCATTTATGTAGCGTTGAACATCACCAGCTTCTTTTTCATCTTTTGTACATTACAACTTCTTTTATCTCCAGTAATTTCTCTGTACAAGGTTTCACGCAATACATTCATTGTGGCTCCACTGTCAAGAAGGAATCTCACAGGCATCTTGCTGATCAACATCTAAGCCCCTTTTTTTTTCTCCTTGGCACTGTTCTTGTTACCAGTCTCAAGTATTTCATCTTCTGTTTCTGTCTCCTCCTCTTCAAACTGTCAAATTCTTGTCAGTCTTCGCTGATTCTTGGGTGCTTTTTGACATGACGCACAGTGATTGTTTCTTCCACGATCGTTACATCACTCCCCAAACACTAGACACTTATCTTTGATTCATGGATGTTTTTCGCCACATTATCCACATCTCGCTTCAGCCTCGATCTGGTCTGTTCACTCTGCTGTTTCCTTTTGATGACTCCTTTTTGTGAAATGCCTGGACCTCCTGTACCTCTGGTGACTTTCTCGTCATCAGCCTGGACCTCCTGTACCTCTGGTGACTTTCTCGTCATCAGCCTGGACCTCATGTACCTCTGGTGACTTTATCGTCATCATCATGGACCTCATGTACCTCTGGTGACTTTCTCGTCATCATCATGGACCTCCTGTACCTCTGGTGCTTCTCCATCGTCATCCATGGTTCAATCTTCAGTTGTCTCTGCTCAGTGCGTTTCCTTTTTTCTTTTTCACAATCCCACTTCTGACAACAAGTTTCATTCTTCCAATATTCAGTCTTAGAAGACCAGGTCAACTTTTAACTCCGCCTAAGTGAAGATACAACTCAAGACTCAAGCAATACAACTCTCTGAACAAGCGAACATCAACCCACACTCACATGCATGACTCTTCACCTGCTTGATGTCTGGCTGATCACACGTCATACACTTTTGTTGCTGTTAGGCTGACTCCAGTTAACATACGTCACAATACATCTTCATTCCTGTGACCTAGTACTTTCAATATTGTAACAAAATCTTGACTGATCTCTTTCTCTCTGCATGGTTACTGTACCTTTAATATCTGTGATGCTCTCATGACTGATCTTTCTATCTGTATGGTTACTGTACCTTTAATATCTGTGACGCTGTCATGACTGATCTTTATGTCTGTGTGGTTACTGTACCTTTAATATCTGTGATGCTCTCATGACTGATCTTTCTATCTGTATGGTTACTGTACCTTTAATATCTGTGACGCTGTCATGACTGATCTTTATGTCTGTGTGGTTACTGTACCTTTAATATCTGTGACACTATCTTGACTGATCTTTATCTCTGCACAGTTAC
Organism: Babylonia areolata; assembly: GCF_041734735.1. Lineage (NCBI taxonomy): Eukaryota > Metazoa > Mollusca > Gastropoda > Neogastropoda > Buccinidae > Babylonia > Babylonia areolata. The sequence goes on along the minus strand of NC_134883.1, from coordinate 19,927,245 downwards.
TGTACCTTCGGTGTCCGTGGCGTTGTCCACCATCTTGGTGACCTTCTCCTTGAGGGACACCTTGGTGCTGGTGCCCAGTTCCAGGGAGGGCTCATAGCGCCCAGTGCCCAGAGACACTACACACTGCAGGCTCTCATGGGGCCACAGCAGGTTGCTCTCATGAATGGCCAGCGCTGTGGGGTTGTTGGCCAGCAGACCCCCGTCCTCAACACACACAAAATGCACAGTGTAGCTTTACAGCACAGCACAGCACAGCACAGCACAGCACAGCACAGCATGCACAGTGTAACTCTGACAGTACAGCACAGCATGCACAGTGTAACTCTTACAGCACAGCACCGCACAGCACAGCGCAGTATAACTCTTACAGCACAGCATGCACAGTGTAACTCTTACAGTACAGCACAGTACAGCATGCACAGTGTAACTCTTACAGTACAGCACAGCACATTATGCACAGTGTAACTCTTACAGCACAGCACAGCACAGTATGCATAGTATAACTTTTACAGCACAACACAGTGTAACTCTTACAGCACAGCATGCACAGCGTAACTCTTATAGCACAGCACAGCATTCACAGTGTCACTCTTACAGCACAGCATGCACAATATAACTCTTACAGCACAGCACAACATGCACAATGTAACTCTTACAGCACAGCATAGCACAACACAGCATGCACAGTAACTTTTACAACACAGTATAATATGCACAGTGTAGCACTTAGCTTTTAGTTCATGAGAAAACACTGCACAGAAGGCACAGTGAAGCACTAAGCTTTTAGTTCATGAGAAAACATTGCACAGAAGGCACAGTGTAGCACTTAGCGTTTAGTTCATGAGATAACCCTACACAGAAGGCAGTGTAGCACTTAACTTTTAGTTCGTGAGATAACACTGCACAGAAGGCACAGTGTTGCACTTAATTTTTTAGTTAATGAGAAAACACTACCCAGAAGGCACAGTGTAGCATTTACTGTTTAGTTCATGAGATAACACTGCACAGATGGCACAGTGTAGCACTTAACTTTTAGTTCATAACACTGCACAGAAGGCACAGTGTAGCACTTATTTTTTTACTTCATGAGAAAACACTACACAGAAGGTGCATTGTAGCATTTACTGTTTTAGCTGATGAGATAACACTGCGCAGATGCCACAGTGTAGCACATACTTTTAGTTCATGAGATAACACTGCAAAGAAGGCGCAGTGTAGCATTTAGCGTTTAGTTCATGAGATAACACAATATGCACAGTGTAGCACTTAACTTTTAGTTCATGAGATAACACTGCACAGAAGGCACAGTGTAGCATTTAGCGTTTAGTTCATGAGAAAACACTAGTGGCACAGAAGGGATAGTGTAGCACTTAGTTTTCAAGTTCATGAGATAACACTACACAATATGCACAGTGTAGCACTTAGCGTTTAGTTCATGAGAAAACACTGCACAGAAGGGACAGTATAGCACTTAACTTTTAGTTCATGAGAAAACACTACACAGAAGGTACAGTGTAGCACTTAATTTTTAGTTCATGAGAAAACATTACACACAAGGTACAGTGTAGCACTTAGCTTTTAGTTCATGAGATAACACTGCACAGAAGGCACAGTGTAGCCCCAAGCGGTTAGTTCATGAGATAACACTGCACAGAAGGCACAGTGTAGCACTTAACTTTTAGTTCATGAGAAAACAATGCAAAGAAGGGATAGTGTAGCACTTAGTTTTTAAGTTCATGAGATAACACTACACAATATACACAGTGTAGCACTTATTTTTAGTTGATGAGAAAACACTACAAAGAAGGCACATTGTACCACTTAACTTTTAGTTCATGAGATAACACTACACGATTTGCACAGAGTAGCACTTAACTTTTAGTTCATGAGAAAACACTACACAGAAGGTACAGTGTAGCGCTTGACTTTTAGTTAATGAGAAAACACTACACAGAAGGCACAGAGTAGCACTTAACTTTTAGTTTATAACACTACACTGAAGGCACAGTGTAGCACTTAATTTTTAGTTGATGAGAAAACACTACACAGAAGGCACAGTGTAGCACTTAATTTTTAGTTGATGAGAAAACACTACACAGAAGGCACAGTGTAGCGCTTGACTTTTAGTTAATGAGAAAACACTACACAGAAGGCACAGAGTAGCACTTAACTTTTAGTTTATAACACTACACTGAAGGCACAGTGTAGCACTTAATTTTTAGTTGATGAGAAAACACTACACAGAAGGCACAGTGTAGCACTTAATTTTTAGTTGATGAGAAAACACTACACAGAAGGCACAGTGTAGCACTTAATTTTTAGTTAATGAGAAAACACTGCACAGAAGGCACAGTGTAGCACTTAACTTTTAGTTCATAAGACTACACTGAAGGCACAGTGTAGCACTTGACTTTTAGTTAATGAGAAAACATTACACAGAAGGCACAGTGTAGCACTTAACTTTTAGTTCATAACACTACACTGAAGGCACAGTGTAGCACTTAATTTTTAGTTAATGAGAAAACACTGCACAGAAGGCACAGTGTAGCACTTAATTTTTAGTTCATGAGAAAACACTGCACTGAAGGTACAGTGTAGCACTTAATTTTTAGTTCATGAGAAAACACTGCACAGAAGGCACAGTGTAGCACTTAATTCTTAGTTCATGAGAAAACACTACACAATATGCACAGTGTAGCACTTAGCGTTTAGTTCATGAGTTAACACTACACAATGTGCACTGTGTAGCACTTAATTCTTAGTTCATGAGAAAACACTACACAATATGCACAGTGTAGCACTTAGCGTTTAGTTCATGAGTTAACACTACACAATGTGCACTGTGTAGCACTTAACTTTTAGTTCATGAGATAACACAACATAGAAGAGTTAGTGTAGCACTTAGTTTTTAAGTTCATGAGATAACACTACACAATATGCACAGCGTAGCACTTAGGTTTTTTTAGTTCATGAGATAACACTACACAGTATGCACAGTGTAGTGCTTATATTTTAGTTCATGAGAAAATACGACAAAGAAGGCACAGTGAGCACTAAACTTTTAGTTCATGAGATAACACTACACAACATGCACAGTGTATTTATTTTATTTTTATTTATTTATTTATTTATTGTTTTTTTGTTGTTGTTTTTCTCAAGGCCTGACTAATCACGTTGGGTTACGCTGCTGGTCAGCCATCTGCTTGGCAGATGTGGTGTAGCGTATATAGGTTTGTCCGAACGCAGTGACACCTCCTTGAGCTACTGATACTGATACTTTGTCGTACAGTGTAGCATTTAACTTTTAGTTCATGAGATAACACTACACATAAGGCACAGTGTAGCATTTAACTTTTAGTTCATGAGATAACACTACATTGGAGGCACAGTGTAGCACGTAGCGTTTAGTTCATGACAGAGCATCAAAGTTACCCCAAAGGTTCATACCTTCTCCACACTGTTACTTTTGTTCAGTCAGTCACGTTTTCTTTTCCTGTCAACATATATGGTTTTAACACACACATACACACACACACACACACACAAAACACACACACACACATGCTCAAAACACATTTACACACACATGATCACTAACATGCATGTGCGCACATGCACATATAATTGCCCGCACATTCTAATGTGCAGGTTTATGTGCATATATAATTTTTAAAAAAAAAAAAAGGAAAGAAAACAAAACAACTTATATATGAAATTTGTTGGGTTTTTTTTTCAGAAATATAAGCAAGACCATCTTCCTTTTTCGAATTATATAGTTTAGCTCATATTTTGCTGACGTTATCTGATGACTGACACTTACAGAATGCACATAGTTGTCCAGACAAAAGTCTTCATAGTAACCAGGAGCGGCAGAGGACGCACGAATCACTTCCCACAACTGATCGGTGCAGCTGCCAGGGTACTGTGAGTAGACATCGGGAGGAAAGTTGTATGTGCGGAACACAAAGTTTCTCATGCGAGGTGTGTTGATCAGTGTGGACACAGCAGCAACCTGTAAAGTACCTTTGATATATAAACAACATTACCCCCCCCCCCCCTCATCCTCCCCCATACCACTTTAAATAAGAGCAAAAAATCCTCTTATCAATAGGAAATGGAACGTTTCCATTTTTTCAACTAAATTATGACTTTAAATATTTGTTGATGTTAATGTTGATGGACACACTGACTGCATGTTACTGTCAATGGACACACTGTTTCAATGAACAGCATGATGATGTTACTGTTGATGGACACACTGTTTCAATGAACAGTATGATGTTGATGTTACTGTCAATGGACACACTGTTTCAATGAACAGTATGATGTTAATGGTACTGTCAATTGAAACACTGTTTCAGTGAACAGCATGATGATGTTACTGTTGATGGACACACTGTTTCAATGAACAGTATGGTGTTGATGTTACTGTTGATGGACACACTGTTTCAATGAACAGTATGATGTTGATGTTACTGTCGATGGACACACTGACTGTTTCAATAAACAGCATGATGTTGATGTTACTGTCAATGGACACACTGTTTCAATGAACAGTATGATGTTGATGTTGCTGTTGATGGACACACTGACTGTTTCAATGAACAGTATGATGTTGATGTTACTGTCGATGGACACACTGTTTCAATGAACAGTATGATGTTGATGTTACTGTCGATGGACACACTGTTTCAATGAACAGTATGATGTTGATGTTACTGTCGATGGACACACTGACTGTTTCAATGAACAGTATGATGTTGATGTTACTGTCGATGGACACACTGTTTCAATGAACAGTATGATGTTGATGTTACTGTCGATGGACACACTGTTTCAATGAACAGTGTGATGTTGATGTTACTGTTCATGGACACACTGACTGTTTCAATGAACAGTATGATGTTGATGTTACTGTTGATGGACACATTGACTGTTTCAATGAACAGTATACTGTTGATGTTACTGTCAATGGACACACTGTTTCATTGAACATTATGATGTTGATGTTACTGTCAATGGACACACTGTTTCAATGAACAGTATGATATTGATGTTACTGTCAATGGACACACTGTTTCAATAAACAGTGTGATGTTGATGTTACTGTTCATGGACACATTGACTGTTTCAATGAACAGTATGATGTTGATGTTACTGTTGATGGACACACTGACTGTTTTAATTAACAATATGATGTTGATATAACTGTCAATGGACACAGTGACCGTTTCAATGAACATTATGATGTTGATGTTACTGTCAATGGACACACTGTTTCAATGAACAGTATGATGTTGATGTTACTGTCAATGGACACACTGTTTCAATGAACAGTATGATGTTGATGTTTCTGTCGATGGACACACTGACCGTTTCAATGAACAGTGTGATGTTGATGTTACTGTTCATGGACACACTGACTGTTTCAATGAACAGTATGATGTTGATGCTACTGTCGATGGAAACACTGTTTCAATGAACAGTATGATGTTGATGTTACTGTCGATGGACACACTGACCGTTTCAATGAACAATATGATGTTGATGTTACTGTCAATGGACACACTAACCGTTTCAATGAACGGTATGATGTTGATGTTACTGTCGATGGAAACACTGTTTCAATGAACAGTATGATGTTGATGTTACTGTCGATGGACACACTGACTGTTTCAATAAACAGTATGATGTTGATGTTACTGTCAATGGACACACTGTTTCAATGAACAGTATGATGGTGATGTTACTGTCAATGGACACACTGACTGTTTCAATGAACAGTATGATGTTGATGTTACTGTCAATGGACACACTGCACTGTTTCAATGAACAGTGTGATGTTGATGTTACTGTTCATGGACACACTGACTGTTTCAATGAACAGTATACTGTTGATGTTACTGTCAATGGACACACTGTTTCATTGAACATTATGATGTTGATGTTACTGTCAATGGACACACTGTTTCAATGAACAGTATGATATTGATGTTACTGTCAATGGACACACTGTTTCAATGAACAGTGTGATGTTGATGTTACTGTCGATGGACACACTGACTGTTTCAATGAACAGTATGATGTTGATGTTACTGTCGATGGAAACACTGTTTCAATGAACAGTACGATGTTGATGTTACTGTTGATGGACACACTCACTGTTTTAATGAACAATATGATGTTGATGTTACTGTCAATGGACACACTGACCGTTTCAATGAACATTATGATGTTGATGTTACTGTCAATGGACACACTGTTTCAATGAACATTATGATGTTGATGTTACTGTCAATAGACACACTGTTTCAATGAACAGTATGATGTTGATGTTTCTGTTGATGGACACACTGACCGTTTCAATGAACAGTGTGATGTTGATGTTACTGTTCATGGACACACTGACTGTTTCAATGAACAGTATGATGTTGATGTTACTGTCGATGGAAACACTGTTTCAATGAACAGTATGATGTTGATGTTACTGTTGATGGACACACTGACTGTTTTAATGAACAATATGATGTTGATGTTACTGTCAATGGACACACTGACCGTTTCAATGAACGGTATGATGTTGATGTTACTGTCGATGGAAACACTGTTTCAATGAACAGTATGATGTTTATGTTACTGTCGATGGACACACTGACTGTTTCAATAAACAGTATGATGTTGATGTTACTGTCAATGGACACACTGTTTCAATGAACAGTATGATGTTGATGTTACTGTTAATGGACACACTGTTTCAATGAACAGTGTGATGTTGATGTTACTGTTCATGGACACACTGACTGTTTCAATGAACAGTATGATGTTGATATTACTGTTGATGGACAGACTGACTGTTTCAATGAACAGTATACTGTTGATGTTACTGTCAATGGACACACTGTTTCATTGAACATTATGATGTTGATGTTACTGTCAATGGACACACTGTTTCAATGAACAGTATGATATTGATGTTACTGTCAATGGACACACTGTTTCAATGAACAGTGTGATGTTGATGTTACTGTCGATGGACACACTGACTGTTTCAATGAACAGTATGATGTTGATGTTACTGTCAATGGACACACTGACCGTTTCAATGAACGGTATGATGTTGATGTTACTGTCGATGGAAACACTGTTTCAATGAACAGTATGATGTTGATGTTACTGTCGATGGACACACTGACTGTTTCAATAAACAGTATGATGTTGATGTTACTGTCAATGGACACACTGTTTCAATGAACAGTATGATGTTGATGTTACTGTCAATGGACACACTGACTGTTTCAATGAACAGTATGATGTTGATGTTACTGTCAATGGACACACTGTTTCAAGGAACAGTATGATGTTGATGTTACTGTCAATGGACACACTGTTTCAATGAACAGTATGATGTTGATGTTACTGTTGATGGACACACTGTTTCAATGAACAGTATGAAGTTGATGTTACTGTCGATGGATACACTGACTGTTTCAATGAACAGTATGATGTTGATGTTACTGTCAATGGGCACACTGTTTCAATGAACAGTCTGATGTTCATGTTACTATCGATGGACACACTGTTTCAATGAACAGTATGATGTTGATGGTACTGTCGATGGACACACTGTTTCAATGAACAGTACGATGTTGATGTTACTGTTGATGGACACACTCAATGTTTCAATGAACAGTGTGATGTTGTTACTGTCTAGGGACACACTGTTTCAATGAACAGTATGATGTTGATGTTACTGTCGATGGACACACTGACTGTGTGAACTTATTCTCCTGAACTGGCTTTTCCTCACTACTCGTTTTCAATACTCGGAAATAGATATAAAATAAATACAAGAATTAAATGGCAAAATTTATTTTTCTCTGATCATACAAACTCACCCTGAATACTGGCTTATGTTTGGTAGTAAATACGCAACACACAATTACTCTTCCATTATCATAGGTTGGTTGGTTTTTCCAAACAAATAATCTCCAATTTTGTCAAGTGAATGGGAGCATTTTCGAGAAAAAAAAAAAGGTCATCGGAGTTTCTATGCCAGCGTAACAATAGAAATACGTACTATCCCTGAAACTACTTTGATGATAAAATTCAACCTGCCTGAATTCAAAGGCTTGAAAATAGTGCAATCAACACAGTCAAGTGGATAGAGGAGAAAAGCTAAAGTGGCCATGCAGCACAATGCACACTCCCTAAAGTGGCCATGCAGCACAATGCACACCACAATGCACACTCCCTAAAGTGGCCATGCAGCACAATGCACACTCCCTAAAGTGGCCATGCAACACAATGCACACCACAATGCACACTCCCTAAAGTGGCCATGCAGCACAATGCACACTCCCTAAAGTGGCCATGCAACACAATGCACACCACAATGCATGCACACTCCCTAAAGTGGCCATGCAACACAATGCACACCACAATGCACACTCCCTAAAGTGGCCATGCAGCACAATGCACACCACAATGCACACTCCCTAAAGTGGCCATGCAGCACAATGCACACTCCAACATTGACAAGTCAACAGCGCCAACCGCTCCGACTTCAACACCTGGCTGCCCACGTCACACTGTAGCTGTGGTCCAGGAGACAAACTTTGACGTCATGTCTGCTCAGCTGGAGAGAACACACAGCAACACATAACGTGTACCAGTTCATATCAATACACAAGCCCACGTCTGGCAGCAGGAAACAGCTCAGTCACACAACAAGCTCTGAAACAGCATTTTGAATTCAAGCAGAAATGAAACGAAACCATAAAGTAACATTTTGTCATACGCCATTTCTAAACAAACTACTATCAGCTTACCTTTGGCACAACTGGGTCACGGGCAAATTCAATCATGGTTTTATGTCCTATCTCTGTCCTGAAAGCAAAAGATACAGAAAGAGGAATGTGAATCATAAACACAACATATACATACAAAAAGGACTCATTGGAGAGATCACAAGAACTGAGAGAAAATGAAAAGATTCAGTAGTGATAACTAATCATATTCACAACAATACCATTGATATAAAGGATCTTATTTAAAGCAACAAATCTTGCAGAATGTGAATGATCTGCACTGCAAAAGAACAACATATGCAGACCTGGAGAGCTGTAACTTATTGTTATAAGCAGTCAAAACCAGTCACTGAAGCAGAAAAAAACCAATAAACCAATCAATGAAGAAACCAATCACTCAAGCACAACAAACCAATCACTCAAGCACAACCAACAAATCACTGAGTAAACCGATCACTGAAGCACAATAAACCAATCACTGAAGCACAAAAACCCATCACTGCAGCACTAGAAACCAATCACTGAAGGGCAACAAACCAATCACTGAAGCACTAGAAACCGATCACTGAAGCACAACAAACCAATCACTGAAGCACAAAAACCCATCACTGAAGCACTAGAAACCAATCACTGAAGGGCAACAAACCAATCACTGAAGCACTAGAAACCGATCACTGAAGCAGAACAAACCAATCACTGAAGCACAACAAACCAATCTCTGAGGAAACCAAACACTGAAGCACAACAAACCAATCACTGAAGAAACCAATCACTGAAGCACTAGAAGCCAATCACTGAAGCACAGAAAAACTAATCACTGAAGCACAAGAAACCAATCACTAAAACACAAGAAACCAATCACTGAAGCACAACAAACCAATCACTAAAGCACAATAAACCAGTCACTGAGCACTAGAAACCAATCACTGAAGCACAACAAACCAATCACTGACGCACTAGAAACAAATTACTGAAGCACAACAAGCCAATCACTGAAGCACAACAAACCAAAATCAATCACTGAAGCACATCAAACAATAAACACTGAAGCACAACAAACCAATCACTGAAGCACAAAAAACCAATTTCTGAGGAAACCGAACACTGAAGCACAAGAAACCAATCACTGAAGCACAACAAACCAATCACTAAAGAAACCAATCACTAAAGCACTAGAAGCCAATCACTGAAGCACAGAAAAACCAATCACTGAAGCACAAGAAACCTATCACTGAAGCACAACCAAAATCTAATGCACAGCAAACCAATCACTGAAGAAACCAATCACTGAAGCACAACAAACCAATCACTGAAGCACAACGACCAATCAGTGATGCACAACAAACCAATCACTGAAGCATAACAAACCAATCACTGATGCACAACAAACCAATCACTGATGGACAACACATCATAGGACAATGAGGCAATAATGAGACTGGACACACTGCCTGAGCTTTCTTCAAACTTTTCCCATGAAGGGAAGAGGTGGACATAGATGAGCAGATTTCCCATGAAGGGAAGAGGTGGATATAGATGAGTAGATTTCCCATGAAAGGAAGAGGTGGACATAGATGAGCAGATTTCCCATGAAGGGAAGAGGTGGACATAGATGAGCAGATTTCCCGTGAAGGGAAGAGGTGGACATAGATGAGCAGATTTCCCATGAAAGGAAGAGGTGGACATAGATGAGCAGATTTCCCAAGGAGGGAAGAGGTGGATATAGATGAGCAGATTTCCCAAGGAGGGAAGAGGTGGATATAGATGAGCAGATTTCCCATGAAGGGAAGAGGTGGATATAGATGAGCAGATTTCCCATGAAGGGAAGAGGTGGATATAGATGAGCAGATTTCCCATGATGGGAAGAGGTGGACATAGATGAGCAGATTTCCCATGAAGGGAAGGGGTGGGCATAAATGAGATTTCCCGAGGAACGGAGAATGTCCACAGGAAGTGGACACACCGGGGAATCCTGTACCTGTAATACGTATTGACCAGATCTGTGAAACACTTGATGTACCAGAGTCTATTCAACGTATTGACCGGCATGACCAGATCTGTGTGAAGGTGTTCCCACAGAGGCCAGACAAGATGGAACACTTCATGTACCAGAGTCTATTCTGTCTGCCTGGCAATGGTGAGCCTCCATGTATCATTTATTTCTCTCAAACCAGGTCAGGGACCTATCTGTCTGGACTGAAACAGGACAGGTGAATGACCTCCCGTGACCCTCCAAGTTTGACAATAAAACAACTCGCTGCTGTCTTGCTTGTGCACAGGCCTATGTGTCTACCCACAATATTGCTCCCTTACTACTTGGACAGCCAGGCAAACTGTCTACCCACACAATGCTCCATGAATCATTGGACAGCCAGGCAAACTATCCACACAAAAATACTCCCTGAATCCTTGGACAGCCAGCCAAACTGTCTTCTAACACATTGCTCCCTGTATCATTGGAGAGAGAGACAAACTGTCTATCCACAGGAAAATGCGCCCTGCATCCTTGGACAGCCAGCCAAACTGTATCCAATGCCTGACTGCTGATGTACCAAGAAGCCTGAAGTGGGATCAGTTCCCTACTGTAGTAAGGGGCCATCCAACAGTCCCTAGTGGAGGAGGAACCTCAAGTAGGATCAAGTCCCTACTGTAGTGAGGGGCCATCCAACAGTCCCTAGTGGAGGAGGAACCTCAAGTGGGATCAAGTCCCTACTGAAGTGAGGGGCCATCCAACAGTCCCTAGTGGAGGAGGAAGGGCTATGGGCATACCTGAGATCACCATGCCTAACATCTCACATCACACACACACACACACACACATTCTCTCTTTTACACACACAAGGTACACAACCGAAGGCACCCTGTCTTCCAACTTACTGTAAGATATGCTCCCACTGATCGGAATCATAAAATGCGTAATTCCACACAAGCCCTCCCGCACCAATGACGCGGCTCCGGCTGAACATCTTGCGACTGAAATCCTGATAGAGGCGCTCACACTCATCAAGAGGAATGTGGTACAAAAACACAATAGTGGCCAGCAAGGCTCCGGTGCTGACACCACACACGTAGTCAAATAGTTCGTACACCTTGCGGTTGGTCAGCCTCTCCAGCTGCTTCAGGCACAAAATGGAAATCAGGGCTCTACAAAACACAACAATATAAAGGCTTTAGATTAACTAATTCTGCAATATGTATTTACTTTAGATTATCTAATACAGCAATACATAGGCTTTAGATTAACTATTTCTGCAATATATATATGCTTTAGATTATCTAATACAGCAATGTATATGCTGTAGATTATCTGATACAGCAATATATAGGCTTTCGATTGTTTAATACAGCAATATTTAGGCTTTAGATTTACTAATTATGCAGTATATATGTGATTTAGATGATCTAATACAGCAATATATATGCTTTAAATTATCTAATACAGCAATATGTGTATGCTTTAGATGAACTTATACATATGCTTTGGATGAACTCACACAGCAATATATTTGCTTTAGATTCACTAATATAGTGATAAATGTGCTTTAGATTCATTAATATAGCAATAAATATATTTCAGATTCACTAACACAGCAATCCATATGCTTTAAATTATCCAATACAGCAATGAATATGCTTTTGATTGATTAAAGTGTTCAGTCGTTCACATCATATGGTTGTTTGAATCAAAATTGGTTGAACTGAATTGTGGGGTGGGGTGGGGGTGGGGGCCGAGGAAAGGGGGTCAACATGGTATTCATTGTGTTCAATTGTTTACATCTTATGGTTGTTTGAATCAAAAGCGGTTAAACTCAATTTGGGGGAAGGTGGGGGAGGTGGGGGGTGGGGGGGTGCAGCGTAAGTGATCAGAGGGCACAGAAACAGAGGGATGGCCACACTTATCGAAGTGCTCAAAACACAGTATTTCGTACTGATTTTGGCATCACCATCCCACTTCCATTCCTTTAACTCATGACTTGGCATGACTGCAGTGCACGCACACACACACACACACACACACACACACACAGAAAGGATGTGTCACTCAGGATTCATATCATGCACAACAATCATGCGAGAACGAAGACAACAGCAGTTCTGAGTGAAATGTACCGACGTACGTGTGCATGTGTGTGTGTGTGCGTGTGTGCGTGCGTTTCCCCTGTGAAAATAGGGTTAAGTGCTAAAGGAACATATCGGCACACTGGCACACACTTGAACACGGGGATGAATCTGGTTTCGCTTGTGTTTTTATTCACTGTTGTGATAAGATTCTCAACTGATCAAAACAATATGTTGAAGTGTAAGGTCTAAGTATCGCATAATGTTTGGCACAAGAGTTCGTTGGATCGAGCCAGAACAGAGAAGGAACAACTCTTTTATTACCTGGACGGATAAAATCAAGGTGGTGGAGATTTTTCCCCTGATCATGTCATCAAATACACACCCCTTACGCCCGTAACCCCACCCACATTTCTCATGGGATTTTCCAAATGGCGTTGCCTGGATATGATCACAAAACAGTATGATGCTTACAAACGTCGGACAGGGAACGTACAACTATTTCTCTCCATTCACCCATATGCACAGCTGCCATGCCCAACTGATACAGTTTTTGCGCATATAGGTGTTTCCACACGGCTATCACATCCCTGTTCATTGACCTTTCAGATGGCAGTATTTAAAACAGGCCCAACACACAGCTTTTATCAAGTTGACATAAGCTTACAGTTGGGCCAACAGCAAAGTGAGAGCAATGGGAAGTTATTTACAGATTAATCTTTAATGAAGGACTATGACTCTGAAATCAGAAGGTAAGAATGCACTGGCTCTAAGTAATGCAGCCTTGGGGGCTATAGTTGGCCTTTGGGAACCATTCCAGTGCCGACTGTCCAAAACTCTCTTAGGTGAGAGAGCGGGGATGTAACTTAGACAAGACATTCTCCACAATAATCAAATTCTAGTCCATTGTCTACAGAGTCATCTGCTGTTCTGGTGGTCATAGTTGGGCACGACTATCATACAAAATACAAAAACAATAAAAACAAAAAAACAACTGGCTATCTCTCCTTCCAAAAAAAGGGTAAACAAGCAACTGAAGAAAACTGATGGCCTCCTGTTCCTTAGATATTACTCTTCTCCCAGATAATAAGATTCATGCTATCCTTGTTAACTGGCAACAAAAGCATGGAATTCATAAGATCCCTTCTATCCTTGTTAACTGGCAACAAAAGCATGGAAATCATAAGATCCTTGCTATCCTTGTTAACTGGCAACAAAAACACGGAAATCACAAGTTCCTTGTTATCCCTGTTAACTGGCAACAAAAGCATGGACATAAAAAGATCCTTGTTATCCTAGTTAACTGGCAACAAAAGCATGGAAATCATAAGATCCTAGTTAACTGGCTCCAAAAGCATGGAAATCATAAGATCCTTGTTAACTGGCAACAAAAGCTTGGAAATCATAAGATCCTTGCTATCCTTGTTAACTGGCAACAAAAGCATGGAAATCATTTTTATTTCCCATGACACTGTCCCCTCTGATAACACTTTTCCAAACCGTGGTGTATCCCCCGTGATTGAATCTGCTTTGCTTCCTACTCCTCCCACACCTGCCTCAAATCCTGGACCTTTCTCTTCCTTCCCACTGTCCTCCACTGATCAGTCACCATCTTCTTCTTCCATTGTATGTCTGCCTGACTCACCTGCTTCACCATAAAATTCCTCTCTGCCTACCACTGATCTTTTTTATGCTTGTCTGTTCAATGTTCAGTCTGTCTGCCCTGATCAAAAGACCAACTAAATTTCTAACTACATTTTTGAAAATAACTTTGATATAGTATTTCTTACCAAAACCTGGTCAAATCACAAGGTCACGAACCCGAAGTTAAACAACTGACCCCATCCTGGCAACAAAACCAAGTCACATCCTCGACCATCTCATGGAGGTGGCATCGCCATCGTCTATAGAGACATCTTGAAATCCTCCCTTTCCTTCTTGACAACCACACCTTTCAACACAATACTTTTGAAATGCTCGAAGTCAATCTCAAAGTCCCCAGTCACTCAATCATCTTCTGTTGTCTTTATTGTCCTCCTCCTAGTCATAAGAACAACTTAACATCTTCTCTGTTTCACAAAGAGTTCTAAACACTACTTGATTACTACAAAATGCTCAGGCAAACTCGTCATCCTTGGAGATTTCAACTTTTATTTGAACAACCAAACTTCTACTGATGTCAAACGCCTATGTCTCTGTCCAATCATTCTCTCTCTCAGCTTGTCACAGAACCAACACACAGATCTGGCCATACCTTGGACTGGCTTATCACCCGTGACTCTGATACCATCACTGCATCAGTGACTGTAACTGACAAACTTTCTTCTGACCATTCTGCTGTTATTTTCTCGTTTGATTCTTCGAAACCTACAACAACCAAAAAATCTGTTACTCATCGCAACCTGAAATCGATCAACATAAGCACTTTTTCTTCACAAGCTGCTGAACGCCTTTCCAAATTTTCTTCCTGTACCGATGTTTCTACACATTACAACACTGTCCTCTCTCAAATGCAAGATGAACATGCACCTCCCACTACCTGCATGCTGCCTGATAGACCTTCCGCCCCATGGCACACACACGTGACATTCGAATTGCAAATTGAAAGCGTCGCCAATTGGAACAGCGATGGCAATCAACAAAATTGAAAGTCCACAATCGGATCTTTTGAAAACAAATAAACAAAGTCAAATAATATATGATCTCATCAGCGAAGACAAACTTCTTTTCTTCACAAGTTCTTGATGCCACATCCACCAAATCTCTTTATTCCATGATGTCAAATCTTCTTGATACTGCAATAAGGACTGCTCTTCCTTCTGCCTACACTTTATCTGAACTCCCCAATGTCTTCTCCTCTTTCTTTTTCGATGAAGTCCAAAATATTCGTATCAGCTTGGATCAAACACCTTTCCTACGCGCTTCTCCTGATCCTGAGTTCAACAGCACAACTCTCCATTCATTCAATCCCTTGAATGAAACAGAAGTCCATGAAATCCTGAAAGAAATGACAACAAAATCATGTGAGCTTGATTCCATACCAGCCTCTGTCTTTTCCCAGTGTGTCTCACAGCTTCTCCCAACATTCACCAGTATCGTCAATTCATCTCCTCTTACTGGAACTTTTCCATCCACTTTCAAAATTACATTTATATGGCCTCTTCTGAAGAAACCCAACCTTGACTCAGACATTTTGAAAAACTATCTACCAGTTTCTAACCTTCCTTTCCTGTCCAAACTTCTTGAAAAAAGCTGCCCTGAAGCAGCTCAACAACTATGTTTCAACAAATTCCTCCACCCTTTTCACTCTGCCTATCGTGCTGACCACAACACTGAAACCACTCTCCTCCACATCCTGAATAATTTACTGCCAGCATCTGTCTCGGGAAAAAATTCCCTTCACACTCTTTCATGACTTGTCAGCAGCCTTTGACACGATAGACCATTCAATCTTTTTTTCCTGTCTGCATAATACATTTGGTATCAACGGCAGTAATCTCAGCTGGTTCAAATTATATCTCACCAACCGATTACAGTCTGTCATCATTGATAATTGCCAGTCTGAACCTGTTAAAATCAAACACAGAGTCTCACAGGAATCTCTTTTAAGCCCTGTACTCTACACACTGTATATAGCTCCTCTCGCAGAAATTATCAACCACCACAGTGTCAGTAATCATTATGCTTATGACATTCAACTTCAGAAACAAGATACCCCTGAAAATCTGTCCTTGTTCTTAGAAGAAACATCCGACTGCTTCCTTGACATTCAAAACCAGATGACTCTAAATAACTTACAATTGAACGCAGACAAAACTGAAGCAATGATCAATAGAAACTAAACAAAAACTGTCTTCCATCACAACTGCCACAATCAAACTAGGCAGTACATCCATCCCTCTTTCCAGCTCAGTCAGGAGCCGAGTCGTTGTCCTTGACAACACACGTCCATGCAAAAAGTTATCAATCAGGCCTGTCAGTCCTGCCGTTGTCATTTACATCAGTTCCAGTTGGAAATATTTGCCCACTGACACAACACCTAGACTTGTCGTTACTCTCGTTCTCTCTCGCCTCGACAACTGTTACTCTCTATTGTCTGGGTTGCCTGCTTCATCCATCCATTCCCTTCGGCCCATACAAAACTGCTGCTCGACGTCCTCAGAAAGAAAAGATCATGCCTCTTTTGCAACCTCTCCATTAACTCCCTGTCTCACACAGAATACAGTACAAGATCTGCACTCTATGTTATAAATGTATTCACAAATCTGCCCCTTCCTATCTCTGTGGCTTCCTTAACCATTTCACCCCATCTTGCTATCTACGATCGGCTTTGGATCCACTCTGTTTACGCATACCCAGATTCGAACACTCCACTGTTGGCCGCAACTCTGTCTCTGGACCTTGCATTTGAAATAAGCTCCCTCCTACACTTCGACAGGTCTCCACACTCAGCTCTTTCAAGTCTGGCCTTAAAACCCATCTCTTCCTAAGGTAGCCTCCCTCACCTGCCACTTTCTTGTTTTCAGTTTTTCCCCAGTTAAGACTTATGCATGCGTGTGACTGACTGGTGCGAAAACGCTTTGCTTTGTCTTTGCACAAGATTTAGCGGTATATAAAAACTAATGATCAATTATCAATATCATCATTAATATGCATTGCTTACTGTCCGTGTTAACTGGCAACAAAAGCATAGAAATCATAATATCTATTCTTGTTAACTGGCAAACAAACATGGAAATCATAAGATCCTTGCTATTCTTGTTAACTGACAGCAAAAGCATGGAAATCATAAGATCCTTGTCATCCTTTTTAACTGGCAACAAAAACATGGAAATCATAAGATCATTGTTATTATTGTTAACCGGCAACAAAAGCATGGAAATCATAAGTTCCTTGTTATCCTTGTTAACTGGGAACAAAAGCACGGAAATGTTTCAGTTTATCAATCAATACCCATTCAATATATCAGTCCAAACATTTACAATGTAAAGGTCAGCCAGTACTACCTTGTGCCACCACCATCCAAGCATAAAATGCGAATGCCTCGTCCTTTGACAGGCGCAGTGTAGCCCAGCAAGGCTAAAGCTTCCAGGGCCTCTTGTCCCATTGCCATGTCCTCAGAATCCAGCAGACGCAGCAGCAGGGGAACAGCCTTCAACTGACAAAACAGGATCCACATTCTTTTTTTTTTTTAAATAGTATTTTTACGTATTTACTTGTTTCCTTATTTAATTATTGTATTTCATGTTATGAAAATGTTCAACACAACTGACGAAACCTTGGGTAGGCTCTCAAGGCTTGACCAGACTGTTGACTTTATGCCAAGGTCAGGCAACTGTTTTTTTTGTTGTTTTTTTTTTCAAGCAGATTTGTTGCATACATCGATCAGTCTGCACACTGTGAAACCTTGTAACTGACCAGTCTGCTTGCTGTGAAACCTTATAACTGACCAGTCTGCATGCTGACATCTTGTAACTGACCAGTCTGCATGCTGTGACATGTTGTAACTGACCGGTCTGCACGCTGCGACACCTTGTAACTGATCAGTCTGCATGCTGTGACACCTTGTAACTGATCAGTCTGCATGCTGTGACACCTTGTAACTGATCAGTCTGCATGCTGTGACACCCTGTAACTGATCAGTCTGCACGCTGTGACACCCTGTAACTGATCAGTCTGCATGCTGTGACACCCTGTAACTGATCAGTCTGCATGCTGTGACACCCTGTAACTGATCAGTCTGCACGCTGTGACACCCTGTAACTGATCAGTCTGCATGCTGTGACACCTTGTAACTGATCAGTCTGCATGCTGTGACACCCTGTAACTGATCAGTCTGCATGCTGTGACACCTTGTAACTGATCAGTCTGCATGCTGTGACACCCTGTAACTGATCAGTCTGCATGCTGTGACACCTTGTAACTGACTAGTCTGCATGCTGTGACATGTTGTAACTGACCAGTCTGCATGCTGTGACACCCTGTAACTTACCAGTCTGCATGCTGTGACACCTTGTAACTGACAAGTCTGCATGCTGTGACACCTTGTAACCGACCAGTCTGTACAATGTGACACCTTGTAACTGACCAGTCTGCATGCTGTGACATGTAAGTGATCACTCTGCATGCTGTGACACCTTGTAACTGACAAGTCTGCATACTGACACCTTGTAACTGACCAGTCTGCACGCTGGGACACCTTGTAACTGACCAGTCTGCATGCTGTGACAAGTAACTGATCAGTCGCACGCTGTGACACCTTGTAACTGATCAGTCTGCATGCTGTGAAACCTTATAACTGATCAGTCTGCATGTTGTGACACCTTGTAACTGACCAATCTGCATGCTGTGAAGCCTTGTAACTGACCAGTCTGCATGCTGACACCTTGTAACTGACCAGTCTGCATGCTGACACCTTGTAACTGACCAGTCTGCATGCTGTGACACCTTGTAACTGATCAGTCTGCATGCTGTGACACCTTGTAACTGACCAATCTGCATGCTGTGAAGCCTTGTAACTGACCAGTCTGCATGCTGTGACATGTTGTAACTGATCAGTCTGCATGCTGTGAAACCTTGTAACTGATAAGTCTGCACGCTGTGACACCTTGTAAGTGATCAGTCTGCACGTTGTGATATGTTGTAACTGATCAGTCTGCAAGCTGTGACATGTTGTAACTGATCAGTTTGCATGCTGTGACATGTTGTAACTGACCAGTCTGCATGCTGTGACAAGTAACTGATCAGTCGCACTCTGTGACACGCTGTGACACCTTGTAACTGATCAGTCTGCATGCTGTGAAACCTTGTAACTGATAAGTCTGCACGCTGTGACACCTTGTAACTGATCAGTCTGCATGCTGTGACATGTTGTAACTGACTAGTCTGCACGCTGCAACACCTTGTAACTGACCAGTCTGCACACTGTGACACTTTGTAACTGACCAGTCTGCATGTTGTGACACCTTGTTAACTGTCAAGTCTGCACGCTGTGTCACCTTGTAAGTGATCAGTCTGCACGCTGTGACACCTTGTAACTTACCAGTCTGCATGCTGTGACATGTTTTAACTGACCAGTCTGCATCTCCAGTGGAATACAGAGTGAGTCTACCATAAAAAGATTCCACTTACTGAAAGACTATGCAGAAAACATCGGTGTGGCCTGTATGCAGAAGACACACCTGAAATCCAACCACAGGTTCAGGGTCAGAGGATACCAAACCTTCAAGATGGACAGAGAAGGAAGATCAAAAGGAGGAGCGCAGATACTCGTCAAAAACAGTTTATCAGCCTCAGAATTTACAGTGGATACTAATCAGGAAGCTAAAATCCACGGAATCAAGATTACAGTGGACAAGGATGTCATGACCATCTTCAATGTGTACTGCCCTGAAGACAAAGAGCTCTCTTTACAGAAAATGGACATACTATCAGAGAACTGCTTGGTACTGGTAGTTGGTGATTTTAACAGCCACTCAACCTGTTGGGGTTACAGTGAGAATGACCGAAGAGGAGACGAAGTGGAGGACTGGCAGACAGAGAGCAATCTGCTTCTGCTGAATGATCCAGAAGACCCACCAACCTTTTTCTCTTGCCGATGGCTCACCACGACCACCCCAGATCTTGTCTTTGCCACTGAAGACCTTGCCCAAAAAACCAGCAGGAAGGTACAAAGACAGCTGGCAGGCAGTGACCACAGACCAGTACCACTGGCCATCAATTTGCAGTATACACCAAGCGATGCCAAGTCCTTTCCCAGATGGAATTATAAGAAGGTGGATTGGAGATGTTCGCGGACCTCTGACGAATACTGCAAGACCATAAAAATGGACGATTACATCAACAGAGCCATCAAAAACTTCCACCAAGCCATCCTGAAAGCAGCTTCAAAGGCAATTCCATGTGGCACTCGCAAGAACTACAGGCCATATTCGGCAGAACAGCTGCAGGAGCTTGAAGATGAAGTGACAAGGACTAGACAGGAGGTTGAAAACAACCCAACACAAGAAAACAACATTACTATCAAAGCCTGCACTGTCAAATACAGAAAGGCCTACATCCAAGCTGCAAGAACAAGCTGGATGGAGAAAACAGAAAAGCTGAACCTTGACCGAGATGGCAACAAACTCTGGAAACTCACCAAAGCCATTAACAACGAAGAGACAAGGTCAGCGCCTGTCGCGCTTCAAAAAGACCAGGAGATGGTGACAGGGAGAGAGGCAGCAAACTGCTTCATAGACAGCTATGAGCAGATCAGCAGCATGACTGTGTCAGAGGACAGAAAACAACAAGTCCATGACGAAATAAAGAAAAATCAGGATGACCAAGACCAACCTGAATATATGGACAGGCCTTTCAAACTAAAGGAGTTTGAAGAAGCCGTAAAGTCTTTGCTGGACAAAAAATCTCCAGGTCCTGGCAAAATCACCAACGAAATGCTAAAACACCTTGGCACCAAAGCAAAGATCAAACTCCTTGCTCTCTTCAACAACAGTTGGAAGACTGGGCATGTTCCACAGAGCTGGCGAGAAGCTGACATGGTGCCCCTCCACAAGAAGGGCACAGAGCCAGGGCTGATAGCTATCGCCCCATCAGCATCACCAGCTGTGTGGGCAAGCTCCTAGAGCGTATGATCAACTCACGCCTAGTTTGGCACCTGGAGAAGAACAACATCATCATTCCAGAGCAGGCAGGCTTCCGGCAACATCATTCCACTGAGGACCAAGTGACCTACATAGCCCAGAAGATCGAGGATGGCTTCCTGGACAAACAGCATACACTGACGGTGTGGATAGACATGGAAAAGGCATACAACAAAGTCTGGAAGGATGGCCTCTGAAGGAAGCTCCAGAAGAGTGGTGTGACTAGCTGTATGTACCTGTGGATCTCGCAGTACCTGAACAATAGGAAGGCCCGAGTCCATGTCAATGGAGCATACAGGCGGAAGAAGACACTGAGAGAAGGAGTTCCTCAGGGAGGTGTCCTCAGCCCTACACTATTCCTCGACTTTATCAACGACATCGTCAAAGATATGCCGCGCAAAGTCCAGGGAGCCATCTATGCAGACGATCTTGTCCTATGGTGCTTGGAAGAACACCTCACGACTGCCAACTACAGACTACAGCATGTGCTGAATGTTCTCGAAAACTGGACAAAACAGTGGCTGGTGACAATTAATGCCAAAAAGACCACTTACACTGTTTTCAGCCTCTCACCCAAAGAACAGATGGCTAACCTGTGCATCAACTCTGCTTGCTGAGAACAACCCCACATACATGGGAGTCACTTTTGACAAACGCCTGACGTGGAAGAAGCAAGCAGAGAAAGCAGAATCAAGAGCAAAAGTACAACTTGCCCTCATGAAGAAGCTGGCAGGAACAACATGGGGCGCAGACAACACGACCCTTAGGAGGCTGTACACTGGTAGAGTCAGGCCAGTGCTGGAGTACAGCCAAGTACTGAACGGATCAGCAAGGTTCAGAATCAAGCTAACCATATCATCACAGGGGCCATGAGGTCTACGCCAATTCAGGAGCTTGAAACCATCACAAAGCTCCAGCCCCTTGATGACCGCAGAGACGCCAAATTCCTGACCCAGGCTGCCAAGTTCAAGAGGTTGCAAGGCCACCCCATGAAGGACAGACTGTCTCAGCCAACAAAAGCACAGCTGAAGATAGGGAGCTTCATACACCAGAGCAGGATCCTAGAACGGTAACATCAGGATATCCTTGACCATGCCCCCAAAGTGATACCCCGGTGTCTTGCTGTCACTGCCTGGAGCGAAGGAACCCCTCCCCTCATCCAGTGCAGCATCCCTGGTGTTGGCCCCAAAGATTCCCAAAGCGGCCCTGAAAGAAAGTCTCTCACCCTTGAATACCTCCACACCCAGTTCTGGATCATGTCCACACTGACGGCTCTGCGACAGATGCCATTCGGAATGGAGGGGCAGGAGTCTATGTTCAATATCCAGGAGGCAGAGAAGAAAAGATCTGCCTCGCTACCAGCCTGTACTCCACCAATTACAGAGCCGAAGCAGAAGCCTTGAAAACAGCAGCAGCCCACATCAAGGCCAGCCCCTACGCCAGCCACAACGTTGTCTTCCTGACCGATGCCCTGTCCATCTTGCAGGCCCTTTGGTCCAACAGAGATCCAGAACTCAACGATTCCCTCCCACTGCAACGTGCTTGGCAACGATACTGCTGACTCCCTGGCAAAGGAAGGCACTACGAAAGAGCAGATGGACAGGTCTACCAACTCCTCTGAATCCAGAACCATCATTAAGGCCAAGCTGCAGAACAAGTGGAAGCAGCAGCATCCATGCCACAACAGAGCAGACCCATACTACCTGCTGACTCGTCGAGAGCAGGTAGCCATTTTCAGGCTCACGACAGGCCACAACCGCCTTAAACACCACCTATACACGAAATTCCGTATCGGTGACACAGAGCAGTGCCCCTGCAGAACAGGCAGCCAGACAAGAGAAGATCTGCTACAGTCCTGCCTGCTCCACCAAGTGCTCCGAGGGAAAACCTGGCCCGACCCAATCCCAGCAGCCTGGAAGCTTTACAGAGGACTGGAAGACCTGCAGCGTACTGCCGCCTTTGTTGAGGAGACAGGGGAATCCTTCTGATAAATGATGAACGAGACAACAACAACATGGAGTTTTTAATGTCATTATGCTGCAATCCAAAGCCAACAGTTCAAATGGAGTTTTTAATGTCATTATCAGATAATGTTGCAATCCAAAGCCAGCAGTTCACATGGAGTTTTTAATGTCATTATGTTGCAATCCACAGCCAGCAGTTCACATTGAGTTTTAAATGTCATTATGTTGCAATGCAAAGCCAGCAGTTCACATGGAGTTTTCAATGTCATTATGTTGCAATCCAAAACCAGCAGTTCACATGGAGTTTTTCGTGTCATTCTGTTGCAGTACACAACCAGCAGTTCACATGGAGCTATCAGGTCCATTCTGTTGCAATCCAAGGCCAGCAGTTCACATGGAGCTATCAGGTCCATTCTGTTGCAATCCAAGGCCAGCAGTTCACATGGAGCTATCAGTGTGGTTCATTATTAAGCAATCCAAAGCCAGCAGTTGACATGGAGTTATCGCTGTAAGGTTTACCATCTTACATTCAATATAGCCCTAACTCCTGCTGCACGGTGCTGCTATTCTCTGGTACTTTTTCTGGCACCACATTCTGCTCACAACTGTTTTCCTTTGAAGCCCCGCTGAGTTCAGTTCTACTCCTAGAAAACACTGATCAAACACACATACACTCACATAGGACTGACGTGAGTTACGAATGCCTGTGGCCAGAGAGGAGGAACGAGAAAATAATTTATATTTTTAAAATACCTATTATGAATGTAAACATATGATTTGCACGTGGCAAGTGTGGGTGAATCGTGAGCTGTGCATGTTCATATGTGTGTGTGTGTGTGTGTGTGTGTGTGTGTGTGCGTGTGTGCGCGTATATGTATGTTCTGTAACCCCAGTCTGAATGTATCAGAGCTCGGGTGAAGGGCGTCTGTTGATACGGAGTGAAGCCTTGACTGTTCCGTACATCAAGTGGGGAAAATTATTAAGTTTTATTTTTATCGTTTATTCAATGGTTAGTTGCTGGATAATGTTATTCAAAATTCAACTTGTAATTAAACAGTTACTGAGAAGGTAGCTGTAGCTGCTGGTTTTGAAATATTTTGCTTTGTGATAAATTAATATTTTTTTTCTGTGCATTTATAAGATGTGACTCTCTTAAATGAATATTGTATTGTTAATTGGAAAATGGTTTGAATGCATGAGTGGTGTGAAAGGGTAGTAAATGTGAGAAAAGAACAAGGGGACAGTGAAATGAACTGGGGAACATTGAAGAGGATTAGCTTGAGACTCGTTCAGTGTGAAAAAAAGAGATTTAAATGGAGTGTGCCAAGAACTAAAAACATGAAAAAAGTGTTATCAGGGCTCCGTGTTGACTGGCCACGGAGTGGAGGGACCCCCTGTGGAACTGATGTGTGTTCAACGGAGGAGGAGGTGCCCAAGTGTCCCACGAGTTGTGTGGGGTGGACACTGACATGGTTTACCATGAGTAACTGGCCGGCCTAGGACTGAGTGCGATCCCGTGGATTGGCCCCGACAATATCTGCGGAAAATTACTGAAAACATGTGCTTCCCAGTTGTGTGACGTGTTCTGTAAAATTTTCAACTGGTCTCTGAAGGACTGCTCTGTCCCCAGCATCTGGAAAAAATCTACTATCTGTCCTATCCCCAAGAAAAAGAACCCAGCCGCACTAAATGATTACCGTCCTGTTGCCCTGACTTCAGTAGTGATGAAATGCTTTGAAAAAATTATTCTCCGACATCTTCTTTCTTTCACTGAACAGCAGCTTGACTCTCTTCAGTTTGCTTATAAAGCACACAGAAGTACTGACGATGCTATCCTAACTCTCCTTCATAATGCTTTCCTTCATTTGAATAACACGGGATCTTTCGTTCGTATCCTTTTTGTTGACTTCTCTTCTGCTTTTAACACAACACAACCTCATCTCCTTGCCCTCAAACTGCTAGGCATGGATGTTGATCCGAAGCTTACTCTTTGGATAATAAGTTTTCTTCTCAATAGAACTCAGTCCGTCCGCTTTCATTCTGCCCACTCTTCTCTAAAATCTACTTCTACTGGTGCACCCCAAGGTACAGTGCTGTCCCCTGTTCTTTTTACACTGTACACAAATGACTGCAGAGTCACGGAGGAAACTCCTGTCATAAAATATTCTGATGATTCAGCAATTGAAGATCTGTCCAACTCTGATGCTATTTATTTCAGTGAAATTAAAAAGTTCTGTTCCTGGTGTGAGAAAAACTATCTGGATCTCAACGTATTGAAAACAAAAGAAATGTTAATACATTTTCGGAAAGACCCCTTGCCTGTAGCTGACCTTGTTATTGATGGTCAAACAGTGGAGAGGGTCAATGAATATAGATATTTAGGGACCATCTTAGACAATAAGCTGACTTTTGACAGAAATGTTGATTCCATTCATAAGAAATGTCAATCTAGAATTTTTTGTTTACAGAAGCTTAGAAATGTTGGTATAAATTCAAATATTCTTCAAAATTATTATCGATGTTGTATCGAGTCTGTGCTTACAGTTTCATTTATGTGCTGGTATGGAAGTTTGGGAGTGAGGAGTAAGCGTGTTTTGAACGATGTCATGAGTGTATGCAGTAAAATTGTGGGAGTGAAACAAGCTAGTATGCAAGAGCTGTATGAAAGTCGAGTGGTTAAAAAAAGCAGGCAGATAGCAACTGACGACACCCATATTTTAGCAAAGTATTATGAGCTATTGCCATCAGGACGACGCTACAGAACTTTTAAGTTGAAATCCAGAGCTCTAAAGACTTTTATTCCACGTTCAATCCACCTTTTAAATTCTTGAGAACTGTGTGTGTGTGTGTGCGAGCGCGCACTCTCATGTGAGACGTGTGAAAGTCCGTGCATGATAGGCTGTACCTTGTTCTAGTTGTGGGGTGTGTGTGTGTGTGTGTGTGTGTGTGTGTTACTGAACTTAAAACGTGACAATTGGTTATAATGAATGTGCAATATGTAGGAAGAATAATGTGCAATATGCAGGATGAATGTACAATGAATATGTCTAATGCTAACGTCCATATTCTAAATATATTTCTGTTTAATAATTACGATGTAATAATTAATTGCAATGTTTTTAAAAGCGAATATGTGAAATGCTTTTATTTGAGAACATATGTTTATTACTCTTGTTTAATCAAGTTATCCGCGTGTGTGGGGTGGGGGTGGGGGTGGGGGTGGGGGGGGTGCGGTGCGGGTGTGTGCTAATTATCTGGTTGTGGTTTTCCGCAATTCATCTTTATTCTTATCTTATCTGTCTATTATAATCAATGTGCAGTATAGTAGGCTATGTTTATAATTATATTCAAATAATGTTTCTTAATTCTTTCTGTTTTTACATTAAGAATACTAGTTATTACCTGCAGTGTGTGGATGTATGTATGAAACGTTGTATGTGATATTTTTTACATTTGTATCTTCGTAATATTTGTTGGGGCTGTTGTTGGCTTTTACAGTTATGGTCCCCATGTTGTTTACTTGTCTATGTTGTGATAATGCACCTGACCAAATTTCTCCAGTTGGAGATAATAAAGTTATTCTTATCTTATCTTATCTTATCTTATCCAGCAAAGAGCAGCTGCGCACGGCGAGTATTAAAAACTGTGACAGTCAAGACATTTTTTCCCCGGTTTAGAAAAAAATATAATTGAAATAACTTGTTTCTAGGTGAAGAGTGTGCGCGAGTGAAGAAAAAAACATTTTTCATTTTCTCTTAATAATTATAACTGGCTCAGGGGAAAATTCCTTGTCTGTTTTCTGTCTGCTGAGAGAGTGGGAAACTGAAGACTTAAGTGAACTCGCTGTTTCTTTCTTTCCTTAACCTGTCGGTCTCCTCACCCACTTAGTAACAGGACAGATACACTGGCACATTAAAAATCCACTATTGATCAAACACACACATACACACGCACACAGGCACAGTATCCGCTATTGATAAAACACACATACATATACATAGGGCAGACAAACATCACATTATTCATTATTCTCTATTGATAAAATGCACATGCATGCAAGAACAGACACACAAGCACACTATCCACTATTGATCAAACACTCATACACACCATATGAAACAGCACATGAGCACATTAATCACTATTGATCAAACACACATACACACACACACACATGCAAGAACCGACACATTATAAATCCACTATTGATCACACACACACACCTACACACATTCAAAAACAAACACACAGGCACATTATAAATCCACTATTGATCACACACACACACACACACACACACACACACACACACGCAAGAACAAACACACAGGCACATTTTAAATCCACTACTGATCAAACACACACAAACATACATGCAAGAACAAATACACAGGCACATTATAAATCCAATATTGATCACACACACACACACACACACACACACACACACACACACACACACACACACAAGAACACACAGGCACATTTTAAATCCACTATTGATCAAACACACACACATGCAAGGACAGACACATACTCAGATACTGACATAGACACGTTATAAATCCACTGTTGATCAAACACACATTTACACACATGCAAGAAGAGACACACATGCACATTATAAATCCACTAATGATCAAACACACATACACACATGCAAGGACAGACACACAGGCACATTACAAATCCACTATTGATCAAATTCAAACAATCATGCACACACAGAGGACAGACACACAGGCACTTTATTCACTATTGAGCAAACACTCATATTCATGCATGCAAGAACAGATACACAGGCACATTATTTACTACTGATCAAAAATATGCACACGCATGCAAGGACAGACACACAGGCACATTATTTACTGATCAAAGACATGCACACACATACAAGAACAGACACACCAGCACTTTATTTACTACTGATCAAAGACATGCACACACATGCATGAACAGACACACAGGCACATTACTTACTACTGATCAAAGACATGCACACACATGCAAAGACAGACACACAGGCACATTATTTACTGATCAAAGACATGCACACACATACAAGAACAGACACACCGGCACATTATTTACTATTGATCAAAGACATGCACACACATCCAAGAACACACAGGCACATTATATACTGCTGATCAATGACATGCACACACATACAAGAACAGACACACAGGCACATTATTTACTACTGATCAAAGACATGCACATACATGCAAGGGCAGACACACAGGCACATTATTTGCAATAGATCAAACACATATACACACAAACAAGATCAGGCACAGGCACATTATCCACTGTTTAGATCGAGCTCTGTCATTAAGATGGTTTCAGGGATGGTAGACTAAATATATCCACCCTGTCACAGCTATTTTGATTATTGCAGTTCTTGATTACTGACACTTACATTCAATAAAAAGCAATGTACACAGTCTACACCTCACAGATTTACAAAACAACTTGTAAATGTTAATAATTGCTTAGTTTGAAACTGGATCATTTCTAATGTTGAACTAATGACTTAATTTCAGTGAGTGCCACAGCAGAAAAGCAGACTGCTGGAAGCATGAACAACAACACTCACCTCTGTTGCTTCATGTCGGCAACTTGGACACTGCTTGATATGTTTGCTCAGTTCCTTCACTCGACCCATCTTAGATGAATAAGTTGCAGCTGATTTTAAGCTCTTAACAAGCAAATTAGTCTTTGCTTCAACTGCTGATCTGGAAACAAAATCTGCCCGACGAAGTACTTTTTTCTTTGGAGGACTGGATGTATCACGGAAGGGGATTGAGAACTTTCTGAACACATTCCACCCAACCTCCTCTTCTTCCACAGCCGCTTTGATGTGATCTTGATCTTTGCTTGTGGGACGTGGGGGGGATGTCAGTGGATGGTACAAGGACATACCCTGGGCAGTCATCTTCATGGGGGACGGCTGTTTTTCTTCATAAATGTCTGTCTCATTCTTTACATCTGACTTGTCCCCATGGGACCGTTTGTCAGATCCAGTCTGAATAACAGGGAACAGCTGTCTCGCTGTTCTTTTTCTTGGAAATCTAAAAATATTCCAAAATGAATGCATAAGTTTTCTAAGCATATCCCAACCCATCTTTTCAGCGATAGGCCGAGCAGTACCTATGGTTTTCATGTGTTTTGCTGGTTTGGGTATATATTCATATAACAGGACATTTTTAGAAGTGTCATGTTCAGGTCTGATCACAAAATCTTGAACACTCGACTCTCGTTTAGCTTTTTCAATTTGTTCACAATCTTTGCAAGCTGTCAAATATTTTTCACAAGTAGTTTCTTCTCGTGGCATTCCAGTCAGTGTTTGTTTCTTTGGTGAATGATTACTTGAAGAGGGCAGCTGGATTTTTTTTAATATGTTCCATTCATTGTCTGTTTTTATATCGGTTTCCACAAGCTGAACAGTCTTTTCTTCCGCAGAAATTCTGGGCTGAACATTGTCACCGGGTGTCGGATATTTGGGTGAAGCAATATTTTTTTGGTAATAAGAGATGATGCTTTGGTTGGTATGATAAATAGCCTCCTCCAGTGTGTGCCTTTCAGGTGTAGATGTAGCTTGGAGGTCAGATTCTTGCTGTTCAGGTGTAGATGTAGCTCGAAGGCGAGTTTTTTGATGTTCAGGTGTAGATGTAGTTTGGAGGCCAGGTTTCTGATGTTCAAGTGCAGATGTTGCTTGGAGGCCAGGTTTTTGATGTTCAGGTGTTGATGTAGCCTGGAGGCCAAATTCTTGCTGTTCAGGTGTAGATGTAGCTCGAAGACCAGGTTTTTGATGTTCAGGTGTTGATGTTGCTTGGAGGCCAGGTTTTTGATGTTCATGTGTAGGTATAGCTTGGAAGCCATGTTCTTGATGTTCAGGTGTAGATGTAGCTTGGAGACCAGATTCTTGCTGATCAGGTGTCGATGTAGCTCGGAGGCCAGATTCTTGCTGTTCAGGTGTAGATGTAGTTTGGAGGCCATATTCTTGCTGTTCAGGTGTTGATGTAGCTCCGAGGCCAAATTCTTGCTGTTCAGGTGTAGATGTAGTTTGGAGGCCAGATTGTTGCTGGGCGTCTTTCTTGTATATGGACTGATTCCCAGAACCAGGTTCTGATACAGGTAACATTTCTGAAGGTGTCTCTTCACTTTGGGGTTGACCACTTTTAGGTGTACTTAACAGATCTGCTTTGCTGCTATCTTGGTCTGACGGCCTTAATCTATATCCCAGATGGTTAGATACACTGGAGGTTACATTTTGGAGTTGATTAAAAATACTGTCTAGTTTGACTTTGACCCATGTATGAAGATGTAGTTGCTGTAAAGTCCTAGACTGATGTGGCTGAGGTAACTTTGTTTTCAGCCCCACCCTCTGTCTGGCCAGGTACACACCCAAATAATTAGATGATCGAACAGAACAACAGTGTGATTTACACAGGCATGATGAACTGATTGGTGATGACCTCTTTATATAATGTCCTCTGTAAAAGTTGTTGTTGCTGTGCTGAGATGTCCTATGCTGTGAAGATTTACAGCAGCCAGGAATGCTGACAAATGATGTCCTTCTGCAGGGCGATAAACAACGCAGAGAAAAAGTACTCATCTTGGCCTGTAAACAAAACAGATTTCTTTTCATTTACTCTGGCAAAAATGCTATGATAAGTAGGCACTTATGTTTGCTGTGGTGCTGATAAAACCCCCTTCATTCTGGACAAGTTCTGAGCATTAATGATGTGTCTTTTATAGTTTTAATCTATTCATCTAAACCCATTCCTTCATGGAATAAAGCTATGAACAACTAAGTGACTTCTGCTTTTCTTCTTGCTTTAAGCCCATCTCCCCTAATTCACTAATTGCTTATAAAGTCCACGTAACCACACAGATCTTATCAGTACTATTCTACCAAATAGAATATTATACATGACCAAACATTTATGTCATTATGTAAAACAAACAAGTCTTCATTCAAGGCTGCAAAAAATATAAGAAACACTGATTATACTTCTCAACCCATTCAGACTGATGAACTAGCTGTGCTGATGGTGCCAGGTATTCCATCACCTTCACATTACAAAAAACAAGTTTTAAATCAAAGAATGAAAAAAAAAAAAGGTAAGGCCTTCAAAACTGGCGTGTGATACCCACTCAGCTTGTTCCCTGCCAATATGATGAGTTAACCCACCATACTGTCGTTGTGGCCACACACCCTACATGACAGATGAACCCATCATCACACTTTCCCCAATTTTCCATCATACTGTAGTTGTGGCCACACACCCTACATGACAAATGAACTCATCATCACACTTTCCCCAATTTTCCACCATACTGTCGTTGTGGCCACACACCCTACATGACATGTACCAATCATCACACTTTCCCCAATTTTCCACCATACTGTAGCTGTGGCCACACACCCTACATAACACATTAACCCATCATCACAGTTTTCCTTCAGTCAGAAAAAGAAGTAGTGTCAGAACTCTTGTCCAACCCAGAAAAACTTCAAGAAGACTATGTTTCAATCATTGATAAATATGAACACATTTCTAATATGGTATATGATGTTATCTGTGGCTCAAAGTGTTGACTTAGTGTCAGCCCTATCAGCAAGTGAAGACAACTAAACACAATGCTGCTACAGCTAATGACACTATCATATCATTGGTCAACTTCAGGTACGCGAAGTGCAGATATGACCCGGATTATACCACAGACACTGACTGTTCTGAAAGACTTCATGTGCAACATGGAGGGCAAGGTGAAGTAAGTGGGTGTGGGAAGAGGAAAAGGTGGGTGCCATGAATCTGACAACATCCAAGACATGCCAAAGACAGGAAGTGGTGTAGAAGGTGTGGGAAAAGGAAAAGGTGGGTGCCATGAGTCTGACAACATCCAAGACACGTCAAAGACAGGAAGTGGTGAAGAAGGTGTGGGAAAAGGAAAAGGTGGGTGCCATGACAACATCCAAGACATGCCAAAGACAGGAAGTGGTGAGGAAGGTTTAGGTAAAGGAAAAGGTGGGTGCCATGAGTCTGACAACATCCAAGACATGCCAAAGACAGGAAGTGGTGAAGAAGGTATGGGAAAAGGAAATGGTGGGTGCCATGCCAACATCCAAGACATGCCAAAGACAGGAAGTGGTGCAGAAGGTGAGGGAAAAGGAAAAGGTGGGTGCCATGTGTCTGACAACATCCAAGACACGCCAAAAACAGGAAGTGGTGAAAAAGGTGTGGGAAAAGGAAAAGGTGGGTGCCATGACAACATCCAAGACATGCCAAAGACAGGAAGTGGTGAAGAAGGTGTAGGTAAAGGAAAAGGTGGGTGCCATGACAACATCCAAGACATGCCAAAGACAGGAAGTGGAGGGGGATGTTCAGTCACCACCACCCCCCTCTCTCTCCCTCCCCAGTCATCCCCATCTCCCTACCTCTGCAGTCACTCCCCTTTCTCTCCCTCCATGCCTACCACCCCAGACATCTCAATCTCTCCCTCCCCAGTCACCCCCCCTCTCCCTCCCCAGTCATCTCTTCTCTCTCCCTCCCCACTCACCCCCATCTCCCTCCCTCCCCAGTCATCCCCCTCTCCCTCCCTAGTCACCCCCCTCTATCCCTCCCCAATCACCCCCTCTTCCTTCCTCCCACAGTCACCCCCTCTCTCTCTGTCACCCCTTCTCCCTCCCTCCCCAGTCACCCCCCTTTCTCTCCCTCCCTACTCACCCCCCCCCCTCTCTCCCATCACCCCCCTCTCTCTCACTTCCCAAACACCCCCCTCCACACTCCCCAGTCACCCCCATCTCTCTCTCCCTCCCCAGTTACTCCCCCCCCTCTCTCTCTCTCCCTCCAGTCACCCCCCCCCCCCACTCTCACTCCTCAGTCACCCCCCTCTCTCTCACTTCCCAGTCACCCCTTCTCTCTCAGCCTCCCCAGTCAACCCCTTCCCCCTCTCTCTCCCTCCCCAGTCACCCACACCTCTCCCTCTCCAGTCACTCCCCTCTCTCTTTCTCACTCCACAGTCATCCCCCCTCTCTCTCCCTTCCCAGTCATCCCCACCTCTCCCTCCCCAGTCACCCCCTAACTCTCCCTCCCCAATCACCCCCCTCTCTCCCCAGTCACCCCCTCTCTCTCCCTCCCCAATCACACCCCTCTATCTCCCCAATCACACCCCTCTCTCCCTCTCCAGTCACCCCCCCCCCTCTCCATCCCCAGTCACTCCCCTCTCTCCCTCCCCAGTCACTCACCTCTCTCCCCCCAGTCACTCTCCTCTCTCCCTCCCAAGTCACTCCCCTCTCTCTCCCTACCCAGTCACCCCCTCTCTTTCCCCCTCCCCCGCTCTCCCTCTCCAGTCACCCCCACTCTCCCTCCTTCCCCAGTCACCCCCCTCTCTCCCTTCCCAGTCACCCGCCTCTCCCTACGTCCCCAGTCACCTCCCTTCTCTCTCACTCCCCAATCACCCCCCTCTCCTTCACTCCCCAGTCACCCTCCTCTCTCTATATCCCCAGTCACCCCCCCCACCCCCCGTCTCTCTCTCACTGCCCAGTCACTCCCCTCTCTCTCCCTCCCCAGTCACTCCTCTCTCTCTCACTGCCCAGTCAACCCCCCTCTCTCTCACTACCCAGTCACCCCTCTCTCACTGCCCAGTCACTCCCCTCTCTCTCCCTCCCCAGTCACACCCCTCTCTCCCTCCCCAGTAATCCCCCCTCTCTCTCTCTCCCTCCCCAATCACCCCTTCTCTCTCACTCCCCAGTCACCCACCCACCCCCTCCTCTCTCTCATCTCCCTCCCACCTCCTCTACTCCTGTTTTATTTTCAAGGACTTTAAAAAAAATTTTTTTATTAATCTTGATAACAATAACCGTCCTGAATGAGATATTGAAGCCGGCTGTCTGGTAACTGATACCAGAAGCCCAAGAACTGAACCACCCGGGACTTAAAAACCAGTTACAAGGTGTGTGCCCCTACCACCTGTGTCAATCTGCCGTGTTCCAACACAGTGCTCTGTACACGCGTGCTCTTGCGTGAACCATCAATAATACCAAAGACCGTCGGCCTTTTGTGAAACAATACAGTCTTTGATAAAATCACTTGTGGTGCTACAATTACTACACCTACTGCAGAAGACGGGATGTGAGATTGACAGATGAAGAGACAGATTGTAAAGACTCTCCCTCTCTCTTACCACCTCTCTCCCCTCCCTTTCTCTCCCTTTTTCTTCTACTTCTTCTGACATTTTTTTTATCCTAGGAACCTAACTCTCCAAGGTGATAAACACAAACAAAAGTAATGTCAACACAACTGATTGATTTACATGTAAAAACGACATTAAAAAAAACCCCAAAAAATTCCAAAGCAGGAAGCTCAATTAGTCAATATCACGATCATGATAATCTGTAATCAAATAATTTCAGAAGTGACCTTCGATAAAAAGCTTGGTCACTTTCCTTTCTGAAAAACATACTGTTTGTGTACTTTTGACAGAAAATGTAGCCTTACAACTTTTTGTCAATTCAGTCCGATTTTCAATGAAAATATATTCTTGGCAGAGGCCCTGCAGCAGGAGTTGTGTTTCCCTGACAAATAACGTATAAAGGTAGGTCTGTAATCATGAAATAGGAAAAAACTAAATTTCCCAACAACATTTTAATTCTCACGGTCATCAGTGGATTTCTGAAAAAAAAGCATCTTACCCAGCAACATTTTTTATTCACACTGTCATCAGTACTCTTGATTATTCTACGCTATAGTAATTTAAAAAAAATATATATATATACACACACACACACAACATACATATTAGTTATTACGCTGCAACATTTTTATTTGCACTATCTGCAACATTTTTATTTGCACTATCATCAGTGATCTAAGTTACAGCAAAAATGTATATTTCCCAGAAACATGTTCATAATAATATGAAATAGAAAAACCATATTCTCTTGCAACAATTTTATAATTTTGAAATTAAAAAAACTATATTATCCAGCAACATTTTTATTTACTCTGTTAATGTCATGGGTGGACTTTGGCCTGTGACCTTTACTTTTGAAAGCAAATATATTTTTAACGTAAAAAAATAGTGTACCATGAAAACAAATACACTAAAACCACTATATATAACTGTACCATGAATGAAAATTGGATTTAAAAAAACAAAGTTCTAACTTCTGTCATACGTTGCGTTTTTCCCATTATGCCATGGTGTGACCTTAGCTCTAATCCTTGACTTCAGCTTGTCTTGTTTTGTGGTTTTTGTTCCCATCACAATACTACGAAGATGACTGGCAAGACATTCATACCTATCATTATCAACCAGCCGAGTTTGGTTCTTTCAACACACATGTTTGCGGAGAAAAATGCCAATATTGAAATTCAAACACTGACAGACTGAGGACACAAGAACAACCAAGACCAGATGATTACATTCACTCACTTTCTTTCCACACGAGTCAGAAATTAACAAAAAATGCCCATCACCAAAAGCGTAGATGAATTAATCTATGAGATCAAATGACTTTACATGAAGGGCAGCTATATAGTGCCGATCCCAGAGTAAACAATCACACTGTCACTGCAGATTGATGCTGTCTAGAAACATCTCATGGACTGCAAATGGAAACCTTGAATAAAACAAAGAGAAGAAATGAGACTGAATGGTCTCATACAACACTTAGTGGATTGGCTTGAAACATTTCTTTACCTAGAGTACCCCAGGATGGAAATTTCCGTCCCCTTCCAGTGTGCTATCAATTGCCCCAGGACAGAAATTTCCGTCAACATCATTGTGGGAACTTTTCTATCACAAAACATTACATTTTTATGTGACAGTGTGTTCATTTTTCTTAAAGAAAAGTATATATATACTTTTTAAAGTAGTTTACATGCTAGCTTCTTTTTTTTATTACCCTGCGTGACCAAAACATTCCTTCACAAATAATTCTTGCTGAGCACAAAATAGGCTTGGCACTGAAAGGGTTAACATGACCCAAATCCATAACAGGACAGGACACCCATCCCAAATCATCTGTATCAATTACACGAAATCTTAACCTTGATCAATCAAATGCATTATCATTGTCAGTGGTAAGGAATCACAATCTCACAATCTCAATCTGATGTAGATTTCCTCCAGATGCATAGTTAGGGCTGCTGTGAACACAAAACTGTTAGAATATGAGCGCAGAAACGAAAACTTGCTTGTCCATTATCAGGAAAGAATGTACTTAAGTGGGGCATGATAAAAACCTGATGCAAATAACAAGCGTGCTTCAGTTTGACAAAGCCCAGCTTTTACTAAGTTTTAGTTTTTCATACCCATGAATCACATGTCATTCACGTTTCAATATTCAGACACTTATAACTTCCCACCGAGACCAAAAATTACCTTTATTTTTATGTCCAGCCAGCATTATGGGCTGTAGGACTAGGAAATAAAAATATTTATCAGTGATGTGTAACACTTGAATAATATCCGTTACATTCTTATCATTGGGTTGAGCAAGAAATCAAGAGACAGAGAGAATGCCAAAGAGAAGAGTTTAACCCAATTATCACAATAATGTGGCTGAATAATGACAGTTAATTCTGCATTCAGGCCCATATCTTTCATTTATGGTCCGATCTATTGGATCTATTCAAATCAAACAATCAATACCTAATGGTTTGTAATAATGGTTTGTTATGTGTTTCCGTAAGTGTTCATCATTTTTATCAGTATAGTATGTGGCACATCTGCTGTGCACATGGCCGCGATACATCAATTTCATTACCTACTGGATCTACTCGTTCTAATTAAGATCATGAGTGACAATGCGAAAAAGATTCCTTACCAACATAGCAGATCTGCACGCATTTAATTGAAATAGATCTAATAATCGGATTCCGATATCCTGCGCCCAGTATCTGTTGAATCTGTAAAGAAAACAAATCGGTTATGTCCCACAAATTTTACATACTGATCAGTATGAACAACAGTACTCCACATCGCTCAGTCCCCACACGACATTCAAGCAGCAACTCGATCACATCTTGCTCCAAAGATGGCGTTGGCACGACGGCGAACAGTTCTTGTTCAGCCCCATCACATGATCACTTCCGATGAAAATAAGAAGCATTATTTTGATTCGTTGATTGACAGGCCTCTTGCATATCACAGGTGTTGTCACAAATTTATCAAGCAGGACTGGCTTATAATCCCGAAGACCCACGGGTCCACGAAATAAAAAAGGGGGAAAAGATTTTTTTTTTTTTTTTTTTTTTTAAAGAAGAAAATTGAAAGGGTTAAAAAAGAGGAAAGAAAGAAAACAAAAAAGGACCTTGTCACCCAGTTGCCTGTAAACTGAATAAAGCTCCCGAAAACCTAAAAAGTATTACATATTGAACATGGTATTCGATAATATTCGCTTCCTATCTGCTTGCAAATAATTATGTCAAAAGAAAGAAGAAGAGAATATATAGTCCAATTTTAATGTCCCGTCACACATAATGATAAGTGATTGTACACAGTCCAATGTGCTATTAATTTTGTTTCCATCCCTTTTAAATCCTTCAGTTTGTTGTTGATTTTATCAGCATGACGCTGATTCTGTAAAAAGGAGTCATGCAGTAAACTTAATATGTTTAGAAAGGTATTACTGTATTACTGAGTTTTTTTTCCTCCCATTGGTAAACAATATGCAAGGTCTTAATTAAGACTCACATCTGTTTACTAACATTTTGTGCATGCATTTCACGGCTCCGCCCCTTCTCTCTGCTGTTCCTGCCGCTCTCCCAATCGCCACTTGCCGGAAAGAAAACGGTCTGGCTAATAAATCGCGGGCTAGTCTGGATGATCTAACTGGTGACACAAAGACTGCATTACAATTACAAAACAGTGTTGTTCTAAAGCAGGATCTAAACTCTATTCTGTCCGATCACTTAGCAATTGAGAAGCAATCGTCTATTCAAAAACTAATGTCCAATTTAGAAATTACGCCTATGCAGAAGTGTTTCGATGCTGTACGTTTAACAACGGGAGAAAAAGCTACAGAAAACAAGAGAGGCAAGGCCTTCAAGACTCATTTGTGATACACTTTTTTAAAAAATCCAAAAAAATCTAATCGTTAAAATGTGTTTTGTATTTGTTATTACAAAGCTTCGGATTAAAAGGGGGAAAAAAAAAGTCCTAACGGCAGATTCGAACTCCGCGTGTTCGGGTGAGAAGAAACTGTCTTATCCAATACACTATTGTGGCTCCTTAACTGACGTTCAAAAATATAATATTTAAACATGCTTTTTTAAAGGGCGATAAATCGATTGCGGTATTCGCGGTGAGAACGCTGTTTAACTCTTTCCATACGAACGGCGAAAGAGACGACGTTAACAGCGTTTCACCCCAATTACCATCATCAAAATATTGCAAACGGATGGCTCTTATACTGAAGACGTGAATGTTGACAAAGAATACCACAATTCTGACGACGGAAGCTAAAGGTTGGGTCATTCAGACACCCACTGGACATCCGAGGGATCTGTGTAGAGAAGAGAGGACTGGCCGTACTGAGTGAGTTAAATCATATTATTCTGGGGTATCTTGGGCATTCAAAAAATCTAT
This sequence comes from Babylonia areolata, assembly GCF_041734735.1. Classification (NCBI taxonomy): domain Eukaryota; kingdom Metazoa; phylum Mollusca; class Gastropoda; order Neogastropoda; family Buccinidae; genus Babylonia; species Babylonia areolata. The sequence continues at coordinate 19,888,164 of NC_134883.1, read as the reverse complement.
AAGGGCAATTAAAAATTCTTTTTAAGTCCGCGGCAAAGGAGACGTGGCTAGCGCCGCAATTACACTGCAACATTTAGCCGTTTTCTCTGGATCTAGATAGATGTACAAGTTTCAGTTAGTTACACACTCTCTCTCCCTCCCTCCCTCTCTCTCTCTCTCTCTCTTAGTTGCACAGATTGATTTCGTTTTGGATTTGGTTTTCATCAATATTATTACTTTATTACTATTGATGCATGTTGTTATTTGTATTATGAACCCCCATGTCATTAGGGCTGTAGAACTATTGACATTAAAGTGTTCAGTGTTCTCTCTCTCTCTCTCTCTCTCTCTCTCTCTCTCCTATATTTTTTTTCTTTTTTTGTCTTTTTTCCATTTTTTATTTTTTTATTTTTATTTTTATTTTTTTCATTGATGGCTTGATGTAAAAAAGCAATTGTTGCTTATTCAATTTACCATCATGAAATAAAATGTTGACTTCACACACACACACACACACACACACACACACACACACACACACACACACACACACATACGCACACACACACTGCCGGCATACACACACACACACACACACACACACACACACACACACACACACACATACTGACACACGTGCACATACCACTAGACAGCCATATTGCACACAACTCTACACAAACAACACAACAAAAACTAATAGACAGACAGTCAAAATAGTACAAAATAGTATGACCTCAAGCACTATAACTGTACAATGATTGTTTTTTGTTTGTGATTTCGTTTTTTCGTTTCATTTTTCTTCTTTTTTGACGCGAGGGATTTCCCATATGATTCAACTTTGCTTTCCCCGAGGACCTGGACTGGTGTAATGACTGTGTGATCTACGCGTGTGTGTGTGTGTGTGTGTGTGTGTGTGTGTGTGTGTGTGTGTACTGACTCTGCAGCCGAGATTTGGTTCCCATGGGTTGAAACTAAAATTACCAGTTCATTCAATACAGGAATAACAGCTTTCTTAAGTATCTGTATTTCTTCGAAACATCCCCACGAACAAATGCATATAAAATTCTGCAAACTACTTCTAGGGGCACATACTAAAACAATGAATCTGCCAACTCTAGCAGAAATAGGCAGATTTCCAATTGGAATTCATATTGCATGCAGTGTTCTCAGCCACTGGACTCATATTCTGGATGCACATGATGATAGCCATATTAAAAAGGTGTATATATCCATGATGACCCAACCATGCAGATACAACTGAAAATCTCTGGATACTGTTTGTGAAAAATATTCTTCACAGTGTAGGGTTAGGTCATGTTTGGATTTATCAGTCAACAGTTAGTAACAGCAGACTTGACTTTATCACGTCAACAACAAAGAACTGCATAGATATATACAATTTTGGAAACAACGAAAAACTGAATGCAACATATTAGACATCTACAACAAAATTAAAAGAGACAATTATCGAACTGAGAATTATTTAACTGATAAAACCGATCCTGCTCACAAACCAGTGCTCTGTACAGTCAGAATAAGCGCACGCAATTTAAAAATTGAACGAGGCAGATATGAAAACATTCCAAAAGAAGAGAGATTATGTAATATATGTGTGATGGGGTGGTAAGGTGGTGTTTGTGAAGGTGAAGACAGGTAGAAGGTGTTGGCAGAAGAGAGGCGCAGCCAGGCAAGGTGGACTCGGGAAGGCGGTGCGCCGGTTTTTCTTCTTTTATTCTCACATTCTTCCAGACCAAGAGAGTTCTCTGTTTGTCTGGCACTCGCTCACTCATTATATTCTGTTCCTCCGCACCGCAAAGCCAGCGCCGCGAAGCGACTCACGAAACCGGCCCTCCGCGAGCCCTCCAAACTTGTGTTTGTTTGACCAGATTTAACTTCCGGCTCGGGGAACTAACATTGACATATTATATATCACACAAAACTGCAAGAGACGAGCATTTTCTTAAGCTGAACCATTTTCTACAAAAATAATGTAATTAAAAACTGTAAACAAAAAGAGTCACTGAATGAACTAGCTTTTAACGAGTTCATGTATCATTTATGTACATTACAACAATTAATACGTCGCAATATGTAACAGTATAATTGTAACAATTAAGTAACTGAAAATCCTGAATTTCCAACTATATTAAAATCATCTAGGGAATCTGCTTCTAGAGTAAAGATTTATTTTGTCAAAATTCAAGAGAAAACCGGACAGCTTCCGTGTCGGCGCCGCGTGGCGGTGCTTTTGACACTTGTGATCGGCAATGAAATACTTCATTTAAACCAACTACAACCCAATTATACATATATAATATGAATCAGATTTATAACAGAAATGCGAAAATCTGCAAAACACGCTATAAAAATGTCTATGTATTGTAAAAACAAGTCTTGCTGACATCATTAAAATGCTTTCATTGGAGTGAACACACACACACACACACACGTGTGTGTATGTATGTAGATAGAAGGAAGTAGGGGTAGGGTATAAGAATGGTAGGATCGCAGGTAGAAGACAGGTGCACACTCCACTCTCACCTCGTACCACAAGCAGGGTCTTTTAGTAAGATGATTTGAAGTGTTTTATTTTCTCTTACTAAAACGGCACCTTGCAGCACATCCTAACTGACTTAGCAGCACATCCTAACTTTTCAGTTAGCAGCTCACAGCCCTCCTGGTCAATAGATGTCTTTCTCAGTGGAGCCTCAGTCTCTCACTCTGGCTCCCTAGTTTGCTAACGTCAGGGGAAAAGGCTGTAGGCATGTGAGTTTGCTGTTTATATTCATGCTTTCATGATTTGGGATGCAATCCAAAGAGCAAAGGCAGAGAAAAAGAACCTTTACGTGGTATGGCTGGATCTGACAAATGCGTACGGGTCAGTTCCTCATGAGATGATCCAACTGGCTTTCCATGTACCAACGAACATCAGGGATATGCTGAAGGAGTACTTCCATGGCTTCTCTGTGCAGTTCACCACCAAGGAATACATGACAGATTGGATCAGTCTGGAAGTGGGCATAGCCATGGGCTGTGCAATTTCTCCAATCCTGTTCGTGCTGGCAATGGAAGTGATCTTGAAGGCCTCAATGAAGGGAACGGATCGAGCCGACCTCGGTAACGGATACCAGATACCTCCTTTGAAAGCCTTCATGGATGACACAACAGTCCTTTCAACAAAAGAGGATGACACCCGTGAAATACTGAAGCGGCTGAATGAGCCAGTTGCCTCAGCCAGGATGAACTTCAAACCAAAGAAATCACGGAGCCTCTCACTGCGTAAAGGAAAAGTAGCTGAAACGGTCACATTCACTGTAGCCAACCAAGCCATTCCAATGGTGTCAGATGAACCAGTCTAGAGCCTTGGAAGATGGTGGAACGAGTCCCTGAAAGACACAAAAAGAGGAAAGGAAACCAAGCAGACAGCAGAAGAAGGCCTGCATATCATAGACCAGTGTGGCTTTCCTGGCAAATACAAAGTGTGGTGCCTACAGTCCATGCTGATACCAAAGCTCCTGTGGCCTCTCCTGATACACGATATCAGCTGTAGCACAGTCGAGTTGATTGAGGCAAAGATCACAACAAGTACGCACGCAAATGGCTTGGTGTCCCACCTGGTCTCACTGACGTGGCACTCTACTGTCGCCAAGCAAAGCTGAGGCTACCTCTGAAGTCCCTTGTCGAAGAATACAAAGTAAGGAAGGCAAGACTTCTGAGCATGCTCGAAGACTCAGTTGACGGTATTGTGAGATCCAACCAACCCAAGCTGAAGACTGGCAGAAAATGGAAAGTCAGGGAGGCAGTCAGTGCAGCGAAAGAAAAACGAAGGAAATAATAGGACACACCCAAACCAACAGACAAGGCCTGTGATCGACAAAGATGGAATGGTGGTCCAAGGCAAGGGGGAAAGCAAAAAGAGACATGATCATGCAGGAGATCAAGAAGGAAGAGGATGACAAAGGAGTCCAGCAAGGCCAGCAGGGGCAGGTGGACAACATGGGAAAATGTACTCCAAAGGAGCCTCAGCTGGAGCAACATGTGGAACATGGCCCCTCTGAGGATCAGCTTCATCCTAAGATCTGTGTATGATCTCCTTCCATCGAATACAAACTTGGTGAAATGGGGGAAAGCAGATGACCCTGCGTGCCCACTCTGCCATGGCAAACAAACAGTGGAATATGTCCTCAGCTCATGCAAAGCGGTGTTGAGCCAAGGACAGTACACATGGAGGCACAAACAAGTGCTCAAAGAAATTGCATACGTGGTGAGCATTGTTCAAGGAGCACCAACCCCACCAGAAGTTCCAGTAGAGTTCCGCTCGGCAGAAGGCAATAAAGTCTGGCCAGGAGCATCATTCAAAGTTTCCAAAGCGTGGAAACGTGTGCTGCTTGATTGTGCCGAAGATTGGGAATGCACAGTTGACCTACCAGAGGGGAAGAAACACCTGGAAATCATCAGCAAGAGCGGCATGAGACCTAATATAGTACTTCACTTCAAGGCAACGAAGCAAGCAATTCTGATTTGGCTCACTGTGCCATACGAAAGCAGAATGGAGGACGCCCACATCTACAAGACCGAGAAGTATGCTAGTCTACCCAGCAGCCTGAGAGAATCTGACTTCCAAGCCAAAATCCTCGCCATAGAGATTGGTGCAAGAGGGTTTGTGGGTACATCTGCCTACAGCCTCATGAAACAGCTGTGGATTTCAGGCAGAGAGAGGACATGGGCTCTCAAGGCAATAGCAGAAGCAGCAGAAAAGAGGTCCAGCTGGATCTGGTCGAGGAGGAATGAAAGTAAACAACATAAGGATTAAATTTCCCTACTCAAACTAGGCGTACGATGCTTCAGTAGTTAAAACGTCTGCCAGAAAAGGTGACTCAGTCCTGAAGTGGCGACCACCCTGGAGGCGCGGGTTCGAACCTCTGGGAGTGGGGAAGGAGGTGGGGGAGGTGGTAAAAAAGGGGTAGTGTGTTGTGGCTTGGGGATGCCACAACCCAACCATAACCTGACACTATAACATATACAAATGAAGAAGGCGATAGTGATGATAAAATGGGATATGCTGATGATGACCGGGAACATTTGCAGTGGGTCTCTTTGGGAAAGCTACACAGCAGTGTGTTGAGATCTCTGGGGACTGTGTCAGTGGGAGAGCTGTATCGTGGGAGAGCTGTGTCAGTGAGAAAGCTGTGTCAGTAGGAAAGCTGTGCCACTGGGACAGCTGTGTCATTAGGAAAGCTGTGTCACTGGGACAGCTGTGTCAGTAGGAAAGCTGTGTCACTGGGACAGCTGTGTCAGTAGGAAAGCTGTGTCACTGGGACAGCTGTGTCAGTAGGAAAGCTGTGTCACTGGGAAAGCTGCACAGCGCAGTGCTCCGAGGCCTCTGGGGACTGAATGACGTGGGTGAGCGGGGGGAAGGTGGGCGTGGCGGGGGGTGGGTAGTGCTGCTGGCTGTACATGGCTTCAGACATGTCTGGGCTGACTGCTGGTTGTGACAGCTTTTCTGCACACAGACATTCACTGTGAGTGGTGACAGCTTTTCTAACAGCTTCTCTGCACACAGACATTCACTGTGAGTGGTGACAGCTTCTCTGACAGCTTTTCTGCACACATACATTCACTGTGAGTGGTGACAGTTTCTCTGCACACAAACATTCACTGTGAGTGGTGACAGCTTCTCTGCACACGGACATTCACGTGAATGGTAAACAGTCACATTACACACTGACCATCCACACTACACACCGACCAGTCACAGTGCAGACTACACACTGACCGTTCATGGTACACACTACACACTGACCAGTCATTGTGCAGACTACACACTGACCGTTCATGGTACACACTACACACTGACCAGTCACTGTGCAGACTACACACACTGACCAGTCAGAATGTACACTACACACTGACCAGTCACACTACACACTGACCTTCAGACTGCTCACTGCCCCTGAATCCCTCGTTCACAGCACCACCAGTCACAGGAGGGGAAGCGGCAGACACTGCGGGGTTGGGGGCTGAAGTGGCGGCCTTCACTTTGGCCGTGGCCTGTTGCATGGCCGCTTTCCTCTGGTCGCGTTTCTTTTTCTTGTACACACAGCACGCGACCATGCCGATGATGAAGATCACACCCAGACTGCCCATCACTGCACTCTGGATGATCAGTCTGTATACATGACAACATGTGACGTCTCTTCAGCCTGTCATAATAAATCAGCAGACATGAAACATGTGACGTCTCTTCAGCCTGTCATGATAAATCTGTAGACATGACAACATGTGACATCTCTTCAGACTGTCATAATAAATCAGCAGACATGACAACATGTGACGTCTCTTCAGCCTCATGTCATGATAAATCTGCAGACATGTAACATGTGATGTCTCTTCAGCCTGTTATAATAAACCTGCAGACATGTCAACATGTGACGTCTCTTCAGCCTCATGTCATGATAAATCTACAGACATGTCAACATGTGACGTCTCTTCAGCCTCATGTCATGATAAATCTGTAGACATGTCAACATGTGACGTCTCTTCAGCCTCATGTCATGATAAATCTGTAGACATGTCAACATGTGACGTCTCTTCAGCCTCATGTCATGATAAATCTGTAGACATGTCAACACGTGACGTCTCTTCAGCCTCATGTCATGATAAATCTGCAGACATGTCAACATGTGACGTCTCTTCAGCCTGTCATGATAAATCTGTAGACATGTCAACATGTGACGTCTCTTCAGCTTTATGTCATGATAAATCTGTAGACATGTCAACATGTGAAGTCTATTCAGGCTGTCATGATAAATCTGTAGACATGTCAACATGTGACGTCTCTTCAGCCTCATGTCATGATAAATCTGTAGACATGTCAACGTGTGACGTCTCTTCAGCCTGTCATAATAAATCTGTAGACATGTCAACGTGTGACGTCTCTTCAGCCTCATGTCATGATAAATCTGCAGACATGTCAACACGTGAAGTCTATTCAGCCTGTCATGATAAATCTGTAGACATGTCAACATGTGACGTCTATTCAGCCTGTCATGATAAATCTGTAGACATGTCAACGTATGACGTCTCTTCAGCCTCATGTCATGATAAATCTGTAGACACGACAACATGTGACGTCTCTTCAGCTTCATGTTGTCATGATAAATCTGTAGACATGTCAATATGTGTCGTCTCTTCAGCCTGTCATGATAAATTTGCAGTCATGTCAATACGTGACGTCCCTTCAGCCTGTCATGATAAATCTGTAGACATGCCAACATGTGACGTCTCTTCAGCCTGTCATGATAAATCTGTAGACATGTTAACATGTGACGTCTCTTCAGATTCATGTTGCCATGATAAATCTGTAGACATGACAACATGTGACGTCTCTTCAGCCTCATGTCATGATAAATCTGCAGACATGTCAACATGTGACGTCTCTTCAGCCTGTCATGATAGATCTGTAAACATGACAACATGTGACGTCTCTTCAGCCTCATGTTGTCATGAGAGTGAGAGAGAGAGAGAGAGAGAGAGAGAGAGAGAGATTGTCACAACTCATGGCAAACTCGTGTGGAGTGTTTTGTGCATTCCCTTCCCCGTTCACTCCCCCCACCCCCACCCCCACCCCCACGGTTCGAGCATTCGTTTAGTGTGTGTTAGCTCCGGTTTAAAGCCTCTCTGTTCTGTCAGTGACACTTCTCTTGGCTTTTCGCCTGCGGCCTTCTTGGAGGAAGGTCGTGTCTGTTGGGTTTAGGGCTTTTTGACCGGTTGACACCCTCAAGTGAGGATCGCTTTTCCTCCGGGTGGCCATGTATCCCTGTTCTGTGTGCTCCAGCTATGAGGGTAAGAGTGCCCTGCTGGACATGTGTCGTCTGTAAATTATATTCTCAGCGTCAGGGTTGTAGTACTCGGTTGGAAGGTGAGTGTCACTCTTGAAATAGTCAAGCTTATCTGTTGTAGTTTGTCCTTGTCAGTTTTCGGTTACAAGTGTTTCTTTGTTCGTTTGCATTGTTCCGCTTAGAGGATGAGAGATTGTGACAGTTGTTTTTATTCATTTGGAGGCGAAGGCTAATGCCAGAGAAGTCACGCTTTGTTTTCCTCTAAATGTGATAGTATTTTAACCATAACTTTTTAAAGTATGGTGAAATTGTAATTTATTGGGGTATGGCGAAAAAATGGGTCAGACTGACCTGTTGGTGGTAACTTGTCCTATGATGAAAGAGTTTCCCTACGTTTCGGGCCCTAGGTATTCTTATATAATTTCAGCTAATTACGTTTGTCTTGTGAACCCCTTTATTGTTAATTGTAAGAATATTTATATTTTTGTAATGACTACCAGGTTAAACCGATCTCTGTCAAAGAAGGCAACTCACTTGCAATTATTGTTACCTTCACAAGGTTGAATTATTAATTTCTTATTTAGTTTTTTCCCCACTTCTTCCTTCACATGTCTTTGTGTCTTTGTACATGGTATTCCTTCAGAAAGTGTTCACCTTTGAATGAAGTGGCGGGGAGGGGGAGAGGGGGTGGAGGGGGGTGTCGAACGGAATTTTATAACGATATTTTAAAATGCGGTTTTGTATTTGTATTTCTTTTTATCACAACAGATTTCTCTGTGTGAAATTCGGGCTGCTCTCCCCAGAGCAGAAGCTATACTACAGCGCCACCCATTTTTTTTTTGTAATTTTTCCTGCGTGCAGTTTTATTTGTTTTTCCTATCCAAGTGGATTTTTCTACAGAATTTTGCCAGGGACAACCCTTTTGTTGCCGTGGGTTCTTTTACGTGCGCCTCGGTTTATCGTCTCATCCGAACGACTAGCGTCCAGACCACCACTCAAGGTCTAGTGGAGGGGGAGAAAATACCGGCGGTTGAGCCGTGATTCGAACCAGCGCGCTCAGATTCTCTCGCTTCCGAGGCGGACGCGTTACCTCTAGCCGTCACTCCACTCGTTTCAGTGTGGTTAAAGCTTTTGTTTATCACTTTGTCTTGTGTGTTCATTGAGGGAGGCAGGGGTAATCCTACCATGCAGAAGTAATGAAATTTATGCAGTTTGCAGCGTCCCACTTCCTGTGCCTTTTGTCCTTCAGCCAGTGTTGGCCTGGCAGCGTTGTTGCTCCTGCTGCTGACTGCTCCTCGTGCCCTCTTCTCATCACTGTCGCCTCTCGTACACCCAGCTTCGTCGTCTTCGTTTTCCTCAGTTTTCGCCGTTCGTCATCGTCTTCTCTTGTGGTGTGCAGAGTGCTTCAGTATTTTTTCATTTATTCATCAAACATCCTAAGCGTACGCATAACATTTTTTTTAAAATCGCTAGACGCTGGTTTCCGCTGGTCGGCTGTTTCTTCAATTTCTGTGCTTCATGTTTATTTATCCATTGTCATTTAAGTGTATCAGTTGTTGCGGTTGGGATTGTAGTTATTGTTTTATTTGGCAAGTTCTGTGTGTGATGGAATAAATGTATGTGAAATTTGAATTATTTTGGTATGTGTTTGTGTTTTCTGGGTGTTAGTAGTGCTGGGTTGGGTGGGGGTTTCTAGTCCGCCCTCTTATAGGGTGTGGCATATATATATATATATATATATATATATATATATATATATATATATATGTGTGTGTGTGTGTGTGTGTGTGTGTGTGTGTGTGTGTGTGAGAGAGAGAGAGAGAGAGAGGGTGGCCAATTTCAGCGTGCATCCCAGACGGGCGCCCAACTCACGGGTCCTTGTCACAGCAGTAGGTGGGGTTGGTTCCACAGCAGTGAGGCTCACAGTACACACCCGATCCTGTGTTGCTGTCCACGTAACACAGCTCTCCGCTCACTGCATCTGAAAGTGTAACATAGCTCTCCTGCATCTGAAAGTGTAGCTTGGCTCTCAACTCACTGCATCTGAAAGTGTAACTTGGCTCTGCTGCATCTGAAAGTGTAACTCATAGCTCTCCTGCATCTGAAAGTGTAATACAGCTCTCCTGCATCTGAAAGTGTAACTTAATCCTCATCTCACTGCATCTGAAAGTAACATGGCTCTCCTACATCTGAAAGTGTGACATAGCTCTCCCGCATCTGAAAGTGCAGCTCGGCTATCCTGCATCTGAAAATAACTTGGCTCTCAACTCACTGCATCTGAAAATGCAACATAGCTCTCCTGATCTGAAAGTGCAACATAGCTCTCCTGCATCTGAAAGTGTAACATAGTTCTCCTGTATCTGAAAGTACAACGTAGCTCTCCTGATCTGAAAGTGTAAGATAGCTGTCCTGCATCTGAAAGTGTTACGTAGCTCTCAACTCACTTCATCTGAAAATGTAACAAGCTCCCCTACATCTGAAAGTGTAACACAGCTCTTCCATATCTGAAAGTATAGCATAGCTCTTTGCTCACTGCATCTGAAAGTGTAACACAGCTCACCTGCATCTGAAACTGTAACACAGCTCTCCTGCGTCTGAAAGTGTAACACTGCTCTCTGCTGACTGTATCTGAAAGTGTAACATAGCTCTCCTGCATCTGAAAAATGTGATACAGTTCTCTATGCATCTGAAAGTGTAACATTGCTCTCTACTGACATCTGAAAGTGTAACATTGCTCTCTGTGCATCTGAAAGTGTAACATAGCTCTCCTGCATCTGAAAGTGTAACATAGCTCTCTATGCATCTGAAAGTGTAACACAGCTCTCCGCTGAAAATGTAATATAGTTCTCTGCTGACTGCATCTACTCTGTGTGTGTGTGTGTGTGTGTGTGTGTGTGTGTGTCCATAGCACGCGTCTGTGTGTGACTTTATGTGTACATTGGTGTGTGAGAGCGCGTCCGTGTGTCAGCGTATGAATTCCGTCTGAATAACTTTTTTTTTTTTAAGATCAAAGGTCCACTTACCGCACAGACTGAGAATCAGAGCACACACCAACCCAATGTCCCCAGCAGACATTTTCTTCGGTTTCACCTGGCACACACACACACACACACCTCGCCGCGTTCTCTCTCTGTCCACACTGCTGTGTGCTGTCTGTAAAGTTCACATGTAGGATACCCGTCTCTTGAAACCATCCAGTTTTTAAAGCTGCATGTCTGTAGAATCTCAGTTCATTCATCCAAGTGCGACATATTCTGGTCTGTGTTTTTGCGCGCCGCCATGTGTTTGTGTGTGCGTGTGTGTGTAGCTAACGACGGAGGGAGGGAATGAAGGTGGGGTTGAGCAATACCCAGCGGGGTGGACAAAGCCTGTGTTTCGCAACGAGTTACCCCGCTGTCACCACTAAAACTGTCTCCAGCTCAGGAGGTACTTCCCGGACAATTTCTGTGATGTGGGTTTATATTCATCTCTCTCTCTCTCTCTCTCTCTCTCTCTCTCTCTCTCTGTGTGTGTGTGTGTGTGGTCACACTGAACATGTTGACAATTGCAGAAATTAGTTAGATTGGACATGTTGACAATTGCAGAAAATAGTATACTGGACATGGTGACGCCAGATAAGGTGCAGGAAATACTCACAGTATTGTGATTTTGTATCAGCTGCCGTGGCGAAGTGGTTAGGGTCGCAGACTGGCGACTGGGAGGACGCGGGTTCAAATCCCAGCGGAGGTGAGTTTTTCGGCCCGCGGCCGGCTCCTACCCAGAGTTGAGTGTGCTGTGGGGTTAAATGGGAAGACTGGGACCACACAGTCAAATATCATCCACTTATAAAGGATGCGTCTTTGGGTGTGTTGCTCAAATTTCATGACTCACACTGCAAGTGTCTGTATCTCACGGGCCTGGTTGACGCCGGGATATCATTATGACAGCAGCAGTTCGTGTGCGCCGAGCGTAAAGAGAACAAAAAGTCAACTATATAAAAGAACCAATCAGAGGTGACATTTCCATTAATGATGATATATAGGTCCGGAAAAGTTCCGTTTCAGCGAACTGGTACTAAATTCAGGAACTTATTTTACCGGCGATTTTTGTGCATGTGTGAAACATTGTTAATAACCCAGTAGATGTAACTGAATTTCAGTGGACTGATGACGACTCTTATTTTGTACGTTACTTTACTCAATTTTGATGCGGATTCAGTCACTAAATTAACGTGCCACCATCTTGGTTTTTCCGTTTTTGGTCCCACAAACCATGCAAATGGTGCAATGCTATTCAGGCGCTTCTGGTCCATAAATAGGGAAATCCGTAAATAGTGCATGAAAGCCAACCGTCAGTTTCGTTGTGCAGCAGGATAGAGTGGTTTCGGTTTGTTTCCACTGTTGGTGCAATGGTCTAAGTTGCTATTTTTAGTTTTCCTCCACGCAAAGGGTTGCGTCCACTTTAGGGTCAGTGGCATCGATATAATTTTCAACAGTGATTAAAAAAAAGGTATGTATGTATCTTAAAAGGTACGCAGTTTTTTTTTCAAAGTGTGCAGTAATAGTATTTATTCATCTTCGGAGGCCACGTGTGAATAAAACACTAAGAACGTTGTGTTTGAAAAAGCTGTTACCCCTCAGAAGAGAAGATTCCAAAACAGACACGAACGAAATATAATCTTTCCTGCAAAAGAGTTCCAAAACATTGGGCATTGCACCAAAGTTTGGCGTCTGCTGAGGAGCAACAGTGGACAGGGTTGGACGAGAACAGCAAGAAAAAGACTGGTAAGTGAACTCGAAAACTCAGCAGGTGCACAAAAAAACAACAACACGCATTTGTTCTGTTGAAATGTTATTCATTTATTTATTTTTACTTAGGCGAAGTGCAAGATTCTCTCTCTCTCTCACTCCCTCTCTCTCTCTCTGTCTGTCTGTCTGTGTGTGTGTGTGTGTGTGTGTGTGTGTGTGTGTGCTTGCATGATTTCATTTGAAAAAAAAAGAAGTAAAAAGCTTTACTTTGGCAACTTATAATAATGTATGGGTTTTTTTAATTTAAAGTCTTGATGTGTTGAGAGCCTACCGTCAATCAAGAATCGGATTGTGGCAGAATAATTAAAACGCTTCAATTAATTTTTTGCCAGTACGTTATTGTCAGTAAGGGTGCAGGTTTGATTCCCCGTCTTACCCTTTCTCTGACCGTCTCGGATGGGATATCAGCGTGCGAACGGTTCCGCCCCATTTCGAAGCGTTCTCACCACACACATTTCACAATTTAACGTCTGCTTCGACCTCGTTCTGATTCCTTAATTGATCTTCATTTTTGAGAACTAGTCAAACATCCGCAGTTTCTGGCTGTTTCCACGCTCTTTCTTCTCTTCGCGCACCACTGCCGACCAAGTTCACAAACTTGCTCTCACAGTTCTAAAATTAAGGGAAGTAAGCAAGACTCTACTTCACCTTTGACACAGTTTATTGAACTGATTTGACTGGATACATAACTGTGTGAATGAATTGTGCATTACCAGTGTTGGGAGAATTAAGAAATCATGTTGGTGACATATCAGAACATACATTTTGACAGGAATCTCCAAAATAGTTTAATTTGAAATCAGACCATAGGGTGATTTTGACGTGAGTGTATTATAACAATGCTGCACAATTACTGAGTGCTCTCAAAAGGGTGTGATGTGGGGTGTATGTGTTTAAATGTGTATTTGTGTGTGTGTGTGAGTGCATATGTGATCAAAACCAACAATACAACAGTCTGGTGTGATGTTCCAATAATATGTAATGTCTAATAGTTCAAGACCAGCTTCTGTTTAATTTTCCACATGTCAACAAACCCTTTGTTCGCAGTTGCAAAAATTAGACTTGCCCATTCACATTTACCCGGTAGTGGTTTGTTTAATGACCAGTTGTTGATCTGCGCTTAAGGTCAATTTGTTCATTGCTGTGGTCTTTACTTTTACCCTCAGACACTTCTGCTGTTTCAACCGTTCAAAAAAACATTGAAAAGAAGGAGTTGATGAAAATTTTTTTGTGCAACCAATCAGGGAAAGCCCTCAAAAACAGAAAAGCTACATTTAATGATTGTACGACCTGTTATCTGTACAATACACACATTGAGCTGGTTGCTTTGACTGGATCGTTTGCAATTGTGCCTACCTACCCTATTCATTTGGATGAGACAATAAACGGTGGTCCCAAATGCAGTATACACTTGGTGCACTGAAAAAGAAACCATGGCAACATAAGTGTTGTCCTCTGGCAATATTCTGTTGAAGAAATCCACTCTGATAGCTACACAAATATATATATATATAGATAGATAGATAGATAGATAGATATGCATGCATGCATGCATGCATGCATGCATGCATTTAAGGCCTGTAACTATAGCACTTTGGATTATGCTGCTGGTCAGGCATTTGCTTAACAGATATGGTAATGTATATGGATTATACTGCTGGTTAGGCATTTGCTTAACAGATACATTAATATATATATGGATTATGCTGCTGGTCAGGCATTTGCTTAACAGATACAATGATATATATATGGATTATACTGCTGGTTAGGCATTTGCTTAACAGATACAATAATATATATGGATTATGCTGCTGGTCAGGCATTTACTTAACAGATATGGTTCATGCTGCTGGTCAGGCATTTACTTAACAGATATGGTAATGCATATGGTTCATGCTGCTGGTCAGGCATTTACTTAACAGATATGGTAATGTATATGGTTCATGCTGCTGGTCAGATATTTACTTAACAGATATGGTAATGTATATGGTTCATGCTGCTGGTCAGGCATTTACTTAACAGATATGGTAATGTATATGGTTCATGCTGCTGGTTAGGCACTTGCTTAACAGATGTGATAATATATACATGGATTTGTCCGAACTCAGTGATGCCTCCTTGAGAAACTGAAAACTGAAACAAGTATCAAGGCATTGATTGTTCTGAAACTGAAACGGACACAATTATCAAGACATTGATTGTTCAGAAACTGAAAACTGAAACAAGTGTTAAAGCATTGATTATTCTGAAATTGAAACAAGTATGTAGGCATTGATTGTTCTGAAACACACACTGAAAACTGAAACAAGTATCAAAGTGCTGATTGTTCTGAAACACACACTGAAAACTGAAACAAGTATCAATGCATTGATTGTTCTGAAACACACACTGAAAACTGAAACAAGTATCAAGGTGTTGATTGTTCTGAAACACACACTGAAAACTGAAACAAGTATCAATGTATTGATTGTTCTGAAACACACACTGAAAACTGAAACAAGTATCAAGGTGTTGATTGTTCTGAAACACACACTGAAAACTGAAACAAGTATCAAGGTGTTGATTGTTCTGAAACACACACTGAAAACTGAAACAAGTATCAAGGTGTTGATTGTTCTGAAACACACTGAAAACTGAAACAAATATCAAGGTGTTGATTGTTCTGAAGCACACACTGAAAACTGAAACAAGGTGTTGATTGTTCTGAAGCACACACTGAAAACTGAAACAAGAATCAAGGTGCTGATTGTTCTGAAACACACACTGAAAAAAGTATCAAGGTGTTGATTGCTCAGAAACACACACTGAAAACTGAAACAAGTATCAAGGTGTTGATTGTTCTGAAACACACACTGAAAACTGAAACAAGTACCAAGGCATTGATTGTTCTGAAACACACACTGAAAACTGAAACAAGTATCAAGGTGTTGATTGTTCTGAAACACACACTGAAAACTGAAACAAGTATCAAGGTGTTGATTGCTCTGAAACACACACTGAAAACTGAAACAAGAATCAAGGTGTTGATTGTTCTGAAACACATACTGAAAACTGAAACAAGTATCAAGGTATTGATTGTTCTGAAACACACACTGAAAACTGAAACAAGTATCAAGGTGTTGATTGTTCTGAAACACACACTGAAAACTGAAACAAGTATCAAGGTGTTGATTGCTCTGACACGAAAATTAGGAGGCTGCCACAGGACTATGAAGATGTTAGAAAAAAGCCTGTAGTGTCGTCAGTCTCTTAGACAGTTGGGTAGATAGTATGCATTTTGTCATGAGTCAGTTATTATGAACACATGTTTGTACCATGCTCCAGTCAGTATTCACTGAAGGTATTTCAGTAATTCAGTGTTTGTTTACATGTTGGAACACTATCCAAATCTGAAAATTTCTCTTATTAAAAAAACAAAACAAACAAAAGCATGTACAGATTTATTCTTCTTTACTATCAAGTTTTAACTGAGCACTGTGATTGACTTAAAGCTGTTGTTGTTGAAGCAGAACATTGACTTGTACCCATACTCAAGAAAATATGATTTTTCAGGTTCTTCAGTGTCACAGCTGACATTCCTCCCACCTGAACCTCATCAGTTCATCTGAGGAACAAGAAGAAGAAGCTCATCATGGTGCTGAAGAAGACAAACTGCCCTGCCACCAACAGTGGCAACACTATGAGAAAGCGCTTCTTGCAATCTATATATCAGAAGCAGATAGCAGGCAGAGCACATGTCATCAAGTGTGTGCACAACATCCGTGTGACGAACCCTGGGGATGGAGACTGCTGGGAAGTGGACACAGCAAAAGGATACATCGACGATGGTGGTTTGAGTCACTGTGTCCCAACCCATGCCATGCATTTTGGCCACAGAGAGCTGTACTCACTGAACAAGAAGAAGCGCTGGCTGCTAGATGACATTGTGGCAGATGCCGTTCATGATGAGGACCTGGCTGCTGAGCCTTTCAAGGTCACCCTGGTGCATCGACTGGTGCCCTGTCATGACACTGGCCACTATAACAGCATGTACCGCAATGTGACCCATTACTACGACAGCCACAGCACAGTGCCAGTGCTGAAACCCACCTCAAGTCGCTCCACAAGGACAGGTTTCATTCAGAAAGTTACTTCCTGGGAAAAAAACACAAATTCTCGTTCACAAAGGAAAAAGCGACCAGATCACAACAAGCATTTTCGAGGAATTCAACGAAAGAGAGGACAGACACAGAGGAATGGTCCAAGGTATGATGTAACTTTAACTCTGTGTGTTGGAAAGGTGATGATTTTTGTGTTTATAATCAGATCATAAATCCCCCATGAGAATGGTTGTGTAGTTACTGTATTTTCCATTTTTGGCAGTGTTATGTTATTTAATTTACTTAATAGTGAAAAAAAACAAAGAAGTAAAGATGACACTGATTATCTGATAAAAAAAAAGAATTCTTATCATTTATTGACAGATGTACTGGTGCTCACTGTTGTCTTGTTGGTTTTTTTAAAGCTTTTGTGTGTTGTAACTGAACATCTTTAAAAAAAAGACAGAAAAAAGAATACTAAATGATAGTAACTATGCATTGAAAACGTCAAAAATTTTACCATGTACATTAATGATACAGTTGTTTCGTCTTTCACATAAGTTGAGTATATGCTTTGATTTATAATATTTTATATATTTTATAAAGCACAACAATGACTGGTATTGGAAAAAGATGTGGGGATGGAATATAAAATGTTTGCAAGGTTGGTATATAAAGAGCTTTAAAGAATCAGAATCAGAATACCTTTATTATCTTGTAGAGAAATTAAGTGTGGTGAAGTCTATGATACATACAAATTATAAGCAAAACAGTAGAATTTGGCATACAACATATACATAACAAAATAACATTCACTTCAGTCACAGCAAAGCATGTCTGATAACTTTCCATCATTCAAAACACACACAGACACATACATGTGCGCACGCACACACCCGCCCGTATGCAAGCACCCATGCACACTTATTGTATATCCACATGCACAAAGTATCAAATGAATATAGAGTAAATCAATATAAATTAATACTAATCTGTAAAACATACAACCAAATTTTAAACAAACATGGTATAATAACATCAATTACAGGCATATAAACACCCATTTAAGTAATAAAAACCCATCAATTACATCATCACTAAGATAAGCATCTTTATAGTAAAATTAAACATCTCAGCCCAAAATCAAATTCAGAAAAATAAAATCACTATCACAGTAACATCAAAATCCTTATGATAAAAACAGTTGAACTTCTTTAAAACAACAACAACAAAAAAAACAACAACAAAAAACACTTTCTTCCACCCACTCTCTCTTCCTTGCATTCATCCACACACATGGAGGCACACAAGCATGCGCAAGCCATGCATGCACGCACATGCACACACACATGCACGCCCCACCACTCACACCCATACCTCTCACCAGCTTCCTCCTCCCCCCCCCCCCCAAATTTAGATACAGCCTATTGGGCACAACATATGACATCATAAAGGAGTAAAATTTGTTTGTTTTAACAAGTTAACTGAAACAGGGATACAACTGTTTTTAGTTTAGAAAATTAAAAAAAACTAAATAGAGGTAAGTACACAAATGGCGCAGTGCTAGCAACAACAACAACAGCAGCAACAACAAAAAATCTTCTATTGATATTCATTCTAAACCATCATTCATTTGAAACTATTATATAATGGCTGTGTAACATATACATATCATGTACGCTTTTTCATTTCAGTGCACTACACACACATGCGCGCGTGCACGCGCGCACACACACACACACACACACACTGTCACACAGATCACTTTCCCCAGGGACAGCCTGAATGTCACACAGATCACTTTCCCCAGGGACAGCAGACTGAATGTCACACAGATCACTTTCCCTAGGGACAGCAGTCTGAATGTCACACAGATCACTTTCCCCAGGGACAGCAGACTGAATGTCACAAATACCACTTTCCCCAGGGACCGCCTGAATGTTACACAGATCACTTTCCCTAGGGACAGCAGTCTGAATGTCACACAGATCACTTTCCCCGGGGACAGCAGTCTGAATGTCACACAGATCACTTTCCCCAGGGACAGCCTGAATGTCACACAGATCACTTTCCCTAGGGACAGCAGTCTGAATGTCACACATATCACTTTCCCCAGGGACAGCAGTCTGAATGTCACACAGATCACTTTCCCCAGGGACAGCAGTCTGAATGTCACACATATCACTTTCCCCAGGGACAGCAGCCTGAATGTCACACAGATCACTTTCCCCAGGGACAGCAGTCTGAATGTCACACATATCACTTTCCCCAGTGACAGCCTGAATGTCACACAGATCACTTTCCCTAGGAACAGCAGTCTGAATGTCACACATATCACTTTCCCCAGGGACAGCCTGAATGTCACACAGATCACTTTCCCTAGGGACAGCAGTCTGAATGTCACACATATTTCTTTCCCCAGGGACAGCAGCCTGAATGTTACACATATCACTTTCCCTAGGGACAGCAGTCTGAATGTCACACAGAGAAATCTGCTATCACATGAAAGTAATACAATACAATACAATACAATCACAAACACACACAAAAAGTACTACAGTACAATAAAATCCACACACACATAGACAGACACACACACACACACACACACACACACACACACACACACACACACACACACACACACACACACACACACACACACACACACATACACACACACACACATGCACACACACACATACACACTTTAATAATCTTTCTGGTGATAACATCAGATTATACAAATCAGAATGATAATAGAATTGATATATTCTGTCGTGTTGCCAGAACAATATTGACATCATCATAGTGCTTTGCAGCACTTGCAGGATGACTGGTGAGACATGTTGTGTTACAGAGATACAGCTGACAACGCAGCCAGAGAGCATGTTCCAGAGATACGCTATGAAATTGGAGAAGCTGAAGCTTTCCATTCAGCAACAAAACAGAACTGTAAGTTGTGTAAGTTCACTCATTTAGTTGAGTGTTTTCTCACTGTAACTAATCATTTGAACAAAGTGATTATTTCCAGTTGACATGTTGGCACAGTGTGTGAAAATGCTGAAGGGGCTGGAGAAGACTGTGAGAAATACTGACATTGGTGTTTGTTGTTTCCGTTTAACCCTTTCGCTGCCAGGAAAATAAGATTTAAGTGAAATCTATTTGCCAGGGTTTTTTCCACAAAAAACGGGTATAAATTTTCAAAAAATTCTGTGCTCTTTGTTATTGGAGAAAGACCCATAAAAGTATATATTTTCTGAAAGGGAAATGAATAAAGAATACAAAACACATGATGTTTTCCCATTTTATGCATTTTAAGTGACATGCTGTTGTTTTGAAATCAGTGTTTTGTTTTTTGTCACATTTTCAACTTGTTCATTACAAACATTAGTCTGGTAATTTGCACAAAAATATCATTTTCTGGACAAATGAATATCTGCACACACAAAATCATACTAGAACAACCACAATATAAAAAAAAAACTGAAAAAGAAATAGATGCATTGTGACTTCTGCAAGTGATAATATGGATGTGAGGCCACGCCCCCTCAGTCTCCACCCTCCTCCTCTTCACCCCTCTCACACCGTCACTTCATCAGACCGCGTTGGCTGAGTGCCAAGAAAATAGCTCATACGGTGCCCTGCTAAAAATTCGTCTGCTAGAGTTGAACAGCCTTCATCACTCACTGATAGTTGTATCTTGGCCACTCTCTTGATTGCTCCCTTTATTTTCTATCAAATCGCTCTATAAATGTTCACCACTGTCTTCTCCTTCGAATTTATGCTCCAATTCTTTCTGAGCATTAGCTGAAGAAAGTAATCTTGGTTGATTTAGTTCGCCACGAGCGCATGTCTTGAGCACGGAGTCAGTCCGACATTTTGTTGAGCGAGCGAGGAGAGGAGCCAGGCAAAGACTGCGGCCAGTAACCCAACCAAAACGTTCAAATAAACGACTGCCTTATGACGCAGATGGTGTTTCTAGCTATGAATAGAATCCAGAAAGATTCCCCAAGCTAAAGCTACCAGCATTTTTGCCAACGAACTGAATGCAAAACAGGGAAAAGTCAGAATATTTCGATGACGAGTTATCTCGTCATGCAGGCAGCGAAGCATACATGCTTGCCATGACGAGTTATCTCGTCATGCAGGCAGCCTAGGGGTTAATACTGACTTTGGTGTTTGACGTTCCATTTAAATGAGAAATACTGACTTTGGTGTTTGACGTTCCATTTAAGTGAGAAATACTGACTTTGGTGTTTGTTGTTCTGTTTAATACTGACTTTAGTGTTTGACATTCCATTTAAATGAGAAATACTGACTTTGGTGTTTAATGTTCTGTTCAGATCAATTGTGTATGCATGTGCAAACTTAATGACATTTAAGAAAGTGAAAGTTGAGAGATGACGATATAATCATGTAACAGTCGTTTATTGGAATAGTTATTACTTTGAGAGTTTTTCATGTCTGTTTTATATGATCTCACTCACTGTATCTTCTACTTTGAGATGAGATCTCATGATCTTTCATTCTCATTTGCAGATTATCTTTACTGTAACAAGCAACCAGGCAACCGCTTTCGGGGCTTTCACAAGGAAAAGCTGGAGTGGTACATGACAGATGCTTTTCTAGTTTCTGCTGGATCTGCTTGGGGGTGCTCCCACCATGCCACAGGTATAGACTGTACACTTTTTTTTTTCAATTTACACCACCTTTAGTGATAGAGGTAATATATATATATATATATGTATACGTATACGTATATGTATATATATATATATACCAGTAGGCCTCCTTCGGTCATGGCTGACCATGGATGTCTAATTGGGCTGTCTGCTTGGACCAAGCAGTGTTGCCTGTGACTGTAGAGACCGATGCGAGAGAGACAGTCTGTCGCAGCGGTCACATGTGTAAGTTGATGCTGGTATGTTGGCTGCCGTCCCTTTTCTGCGAGCTCACTTTTCTGCTGCAGCAGCTGACAGTTTGTTTTCACCATTCGGTAGCTGATTCTTGAGAGTGCTTCTCCAGCTGTTGTGGTCATCTGCAAGGTCCTCCCAGGACTCAATGTTTATCTCAAGCACCTTCATGTCACGTTTGCAAACGTCTTTGTATCTCAGTTGTGGGAGGCCGATGCTTCTCTGCCCTGTGGCGAGCTCTCCATAAAGGATGTCTTTTGGGATGCGACCATCTTCCATGTGGCGAACGTGGCCCAGCCAGCTGATGCTGTCTCAGCATGGTATACGTGGTCGGGAGGCCAGCGCGAGTCAGGACTTCGGTGTTTGTCACCTTGTCTTGCCAGGAGATGCTGAGTATGCGCCATAGGCTTCTCAGGTGGAAGGTATTGAGCCTTTTCTCCTGACGAGCATGTGTGGTCCACGCCTCACTGCCATACAGCAAGGTGCTGAGGACGCAGGCATTGTATACAGCCATCTTTGTCTTCGTGGTCATCTTGGGATTTGTCCACACTCTTTGTGTGAGGCAGGCTAGAGTTGTGGCTGCCTTAACGATCCTCTTGTTGATCTCAGTGTCAAGGGAGAGGTTGTTGGTGATGGTGGACCCAAGGTATGTGAATTGATGGATGGCTTCAAGCTCGTAGTGATCAATGGTAATGGCTGGTGGAGATGGCGTGTCTTGGCCTAGGACGTTTGTCTTCTTGAGACTGATGGTCAGACTGAAATCTTTGCAGGCCTGGGAGAAGCGGTCCATTAGTGACTGCAAGTCCTGCTGTGTGTGGGTCACAACTGCGGCATTGTCAGCAAAGAGCATGTCTCTGATGAGGGCTTCACAGAATTTTGTCCTTGCTCTGAGGCGGGCGAGATTGAAGAGCCTGCCATCTGATCTGGTCGCAGGTAAATCCCTTCTTGTGCTGTGCTGAATGCATGACTCAGGAGAAAAGCAAAGAAGATTCCAAATAGGGTGGGGGCGAGGACGCAGCCTTGTTTGACACTGCTGCGTACATCGAAGGGCTTGGAGAGGTTACCATTAAACTGCAGCATCCCTTTCATGTTGGAGTGGAAGGACTCAATCAGGCTGTGCAGTTTGGGGGGACAGCTGATCTTTCGAAGAGCCCTGAAAAGGCCGTCTCTGCTGACTAGGTCAAAGGCCTTGGTGAGGTCAAGGAATACAACATACAGGGGCATCCTCTGCTCCCTGCACTTCTCCTGGATTTGGTGAAGGGAGAAGATTATGTCTACCGTGGATCTCTCTGCTCGGAAACCGCACTGTGATTCCGGGTAAACACGTTCAGCCAGTTTCTGCAGGCGGATTAGAAGGACCCGAGTGTAGACTTTGCCTACAATGCTGAGAAGCGAGATGCCTCTGTAGTTGTTGCAGTCGCTCCTTTCACCCTTTGGTTTTTGTACAGGGTGATGATCTTGGCATCCCTCATGTCCTGCGGTACAGCTCCCTCATTCCAGCACTGACAGAGGACTGTGTGCAGAGGATGCAGAAGAGTAGTCTTGCAGTGTTTAATGAGGTCTGGGAGAATTCCGTTGCTGCCAGGTGCCTTGCCTGATGTTAGGCAGTTAATAGCCTTGCTGAGTTTGTCCTCAGTTGGCTCTGCATCAAGTTCTTCCATGACCGGCATGCACTTGATGGCATCCAGGGCTGAGTTGGACACCATGTTTTCTGTGGAGTAGAGGTCGGAGTAGTGTTCCACCCATCTCTCCATCTGCTGGCTAGGATCGTTGATTACTTCCCCAGTGGAGGATTTGAGGGGGGCAGTCTTGCTTTGTGTTGGTCCCAGTGCCTTCTTGATGCCATCATACATCCCTTGGATGTTGCCTCTTTCAGCAGCATTCTGTATCTCTTCGCTTAGCTCTGTCCAGTACTCATTCGCACATCGCCTGGCGTTAAGCTGAACCTTACTTCTGGTGGCCCTGAGGATTTGCAGGTTCTTCTCACTGGGTGACCGTTTGTATTCGGTGAGTGCAGCGCGCTTGGCCTCAATAATGGGAGTCATCTCTGATGATTTGACCTCAAACCAGTTGTGGGACTTCGCGGTTTTCTTCCTAAAGGTGGCCATAGCAATGCGGTGCATGGTGTCTCGTAGCGTTTCCCATCTTTCTGTGGCAAGAGTCTCTAGGCTGCAGTGCATCGAATTCTCTCTCAAAGGCCTCTGCGAACTGTTCTACAAGGTCTGGCTGAGACATCTTGCTGATGTCAGTGTGAGAGTTCCCTTGTTTCTTTGAGCAGTGGAACTTCTTTGGTTGCAGTCTGATCTTGCAGCATACCAGAGAGTGGTCCGTGTTGCAGTTTGCGCTGTGGTGAGAATGAGTGTGGAGAAGGTTTTTGATGGCAGCTTGTCTTACTAGGATCAGATCCAGTTGGTGCCAATGTTTTGAGCGTGGGTGCCTCCAGGAGACTTTGTGTTGGGGCTTCATCTTGAAGAAGGAGTTGGCGATGTACAGTTCATGGCAGGCACAAAACTCAAGTAGTTGCTGTCTGTTCTCATTCATTTTCCCCACTCCAAAGGAACCGAGATAGGATAGCCACGAATCGTTGTCTGCACCCACTCTGGCATTGAAGTCACCCAGGAGAACAAGTTGTTCTGTCCTGGGGATGTTCCTTATGGTTGATGCGAGATTTTCGTAGAACTCATCCTTGGCGTCTGGAGAGGCGGACAGAGTTGGAGCATATGCGCTGACGAAGTGACATAGCCTTCAGAGGTGTTGAGGTGAAGAGTCAGGAGTCGTTCTGAACCGCCGCTGCCTGGTTCAATCATGTTCAGCAGGCTGTTCCTGACTGCAAAGCCTTCTCCGTGCTCTCTTGGGGCATCAGAGCTCTTTCCTTGCCAGAAGAAGGTGTAGTCCCTCTCCTTTAGTGTTCCTGAGTCAGCCAGCCGTGTTTCCTGCAGAGTGGCAATGTCTACATTTAGTCTCTTTAGCTTGCTGTTTATGATGGCTGTCTTTCTGGTGTCACTGATGTCTTGCAGATCTTGGGAGAGCCCAGGCATCATTGTCCGGACATTCCAACAGGCCAGTTTCATTGTTGATCCGTTTCTTGAAGTTTTCTTTTTGCCTGGTGCAGAAATTAACGACCTGCTTGTCAGATATTCTCCTAATCTTCACACACTCATAGAAGAAGGCAGGTTGTGGCGGGACAGCACGTAATTGGCTGGGGGCTGCCCAGTTTGGGCGGGTGGTAGCTGTCCAGTGGGACGCGAGGGTCCCTCCCACTGTCAGAAGCAACCCCTGGCGTCGGCTCTACTCCAACTGAGCGCTAACTTATAACCAGTAACTGTTGCTTCACGTGTTATTCCGACGCTAGTGCTAGTAGCAAAGCTGGAGTGTCCTCTCCAGGTTGTAGGTGTAAGGTGTTTGTGGATGGATGGACGGATATAAGCCTGGGCATTGTAATATGGAAGACAGGCTGTTGCCCATGCAGCTTGTCCCCCCTCTCCGCCTTGCTGACAGATTCAAAGGAACAGCAAGGCTGTTACGTTTTGGTGCCAACGCGGCTGCAGGAGCTGCCGGAAAGTGACAAAGTTTGCCATCCAACTGCCTTAGGGGCCCTGCACCGGATTTTCTGTCAGGGTTTACTCCCTTAGCTAGGTGGCCGCAGGTAGTTCTCCAGAGCTGCCGCCCTTTGATGGGTCATTTATTTCCACCAGGGTGTCTAGCCACCCTCCTCACCATCCTCCTGAGAGGACTGGTGGGGGTGCTGGTTTAGTTGCCAGCAATTCGACCCTGTGACAGGTAGTACTGGGATCCAGGTTACCAGTAGCAGATATATCTGTCAGACCTGACATGATATCTCTATATCTATCTATCTATCTGTCTATCTATATCTATCTCTATATATATATATACATATACACACACATGTATAATATGGTGACAGTTTGCAAGGGTGTTTTTTTAGTTAACAAATAACTAATTTACACTTTGTGCACTGTAAACCTGACTGCCTATACCACAGGTATAGACTGTACACTTTGTGCTCTGTAAACCTGTCTCTGGCTGTACCACAGGTGTAGACTGTACACTTTGTGCACTGTAAACCTGACTGCCTATACCACAGGTATAGACTGTACACTTTGTGCACTGTAAACCTGACTGCCAAAACCACAGGTATAGTCTGTACACTTTGTGCACTGTAAACCTGTCTGGCTATACCACAGGTATAGACTGTACACTTTGTGCACTGTAAACCTGTCTCTGGCTGTGCCAAAGGTATAGACTGCACACTTTGTGCACTGTAAACCTGCCACAGATATACACTGTACAGCTGGCAGCAACCTCAGTGCAATGTATGCAATCTCAGTGCAATGGCTGCAACCTCCACAATCATAGTTCAATTGCTGTGCAAAAGTAGCAACCTCAGAGTAATAGTAGCATCCTCAGTGTAATAGCAGCCACCTCAGTGTAATAGCAGCAACCTCAGTGTAATAGCAGTAACCTCAATGAAATATCAGCAGTCTTAATGCAGTGGTTCCAACCTCAGTGCAATGACAGTGCAATAGCACAACCTCAGTAGAATAGCAGCAACACCAGTGCAATCAGTGCAATAGCAGCAATGCCAGTGCAATAGCAGCAATCTCAGTGCAATTGCAGTAACCTCAGTGCAATAGTAGCAACCTCAGTGCAATAGTAGCAACCTCAATGCAATAGCAGCAATCCCAGTGCAATGGCTGCAACCTCCATGCAATGGCAAAGTAGTAGCAGCAGCTGTAGTGCAATAGTTGCAAACTCAGTGCAAGTGGAGCAACCACAGTGTAACAGCAGCAACATCAACACAATGGCAGCATTGCAGGGGGGAGGTTGCCTGCTGGAACAGAATTCAAAAACAATCTTTGCTTTTATTTGTGACCACACCTTGTTTCCTGCATTATCTCATACTTTTTTGGTAAAGTGTAGAACCATTTGTTAATTTCCCATGACCGTGTGTGTGTGTGTGTGTGTGTGTGTGTGTGTTGCAGAGTGCCCCAGTGATGCAGACAGGTTGCAGGAAGATGGAGAGGAGGAGGGGGAGTGGGTGCACTGCCCTCCTCCCCCTCTGCAACAGTTCTCTCTGTGGGATCTGGCCCTGACCACACAGCACCGCCGCCAGCAGAGAGGTCGGCACAGGTCGCCACCTGTCAGCACTGACCATGAAGCATGTGCCGTCAACTCTGCCAGCTCCCAGACTGTGAAGAAGCATGGCAAAGGCAGTGCCATCTTGATGGAAGGAGGTGGTGACAGTGTGGGGGAGAGGGGTGGAGATATGGAGGTGACAGACCCCACAGTGAGTGGATCTGACTCTGACGACAGCAGCCGTGAAGAGGGTGATGCTGCCAGCTCCATGGACAAGGCCCCTGTGTGGCTAAAGGGCTTTGAAGAAGCTGTGGTGCAGTTTGAGGACAGCTTCAGTTGTTGTGCTGTCCCTGACCGAGAACTGAACCCCTCCTACCTGCAGGGCCGGTTTGAGGGCGCCGTGCGCTTTGCCCACTGCCTCCCCTTGACAGCCACCTTTGACCTGCAAGAGGTGTGGCTGGCAGGGTGGGAGGGGGGTGGTGTGGGGCTGGAGGACTGGTGGCTGCTGTGTCAGGCAGGGGCGAGGTGTGTGCAGGGGCAGGCCACTCCTGATGCAGGGCTGCAGGATCACACACAGCTGCTGAGGTGAGGCTGCTCTCTTTCAGCATGTCTCTTTTTTGTTTTCAGTTTGATTGCTGTTTCTCATCTCTGTGCAGGTTTTTAAATATGTGAATGCTGCACATGTTTGCACATGTGTGTGTGTGTGTGTGTGTGTGTGAGAGAGAGAGAGCATAACTGTTTTTGTCAGCATTTTATTATTATCATTGATACTTATATAGTGCCTATTCTGGGTCAGAGCCCAAGCTGTGATGATGTTGGAGTCTCCTGTCGGTCCGACAGATGAGTAGACAGGCAAGCTTATGTGTCGGTGTGTGCCCTCATATGGGAGAAGATGCCGATTCTGGATGTGCAGCACTTCCCACAGGTGTTGCAAGGGAAAACATCTCCAGAAGTTGAGCCCTGCTTCCTTCGCTCACACTTCTTAATGGCCAGCGTTCTCTTGTTTTCAAACGTCTTTATGCCACTAGAGCACAGCATCCTCCAGTGAGAGCGGTCAAGGGCATCAGTTTCCCAGGAAGCGATGTCTATGTCACAGGCTTTGAGGTTTGTCTTCAAGGTATCCTTGAAGCGCTTGCAGGGTCTTCCAAGTTCGCGGTGGCCTTCCTTCAGCTGGCCATACAATAGCATCTTCGGGATCCTGCTGTCTGTCATGTGGACAATGTGTCCTGTCTAGGACCTGGAGGTTGGAGACCCTGTCTTGCCACTTTATGCCGAGGATCTTTCGTAGGCATCTCTGGTGAAACTGCTCAAGGTGTTGAATGTGACGGTGATAAGTCATCCATGTTTCACAGCAGTACAACAAGGTGGTCAGCACAACAGCTCTGTAGGTTTTGATTTTGGTGCTGATGCCTTTGTTGTTCCACAGCCTGTTGTTGAGTCTGCCAAAGACGGAGCTGGCCTTGGCGATGCGCAATATCACTTCTGCATCAAGGGCTCTGTTACTGCATAGGGTGCTGCCCAGGTAGCAAAACTTGTCAACTAACTTGATCTCTGTGTCATTGATCTTGATTGCAGGTGGGGGGGGGAGGGAGGTACTGGCGTTCTGTGAGCTAGCTGGTTGGTACATGGACTCGGTCTTGCTGAGGCTGATGGTGAGTTCAAAGCACCTACAGGAGGTTGAGAACCTGTCCATAATGAACTGCATGTCCTTATGGGTGTGTGCAGCAAGCGCAGTCATCAGCAAAAAAGGAACTCTCAACAGTGCCTCAAACACCCTGGACCTAGCGTGGAGTTGCTGCAAGTTGAAAAGTTTGCCATCTGTGCGAAACTGAATGTAGATGCCCTGGTCACAGTCTTGGAAGGCTTCAATCAGCATGGCAGAGAAGAGAATGGAGAACAGTGTGGGTGCCAGGACGCAGCCCTGCTTCACTCCATTTACCACAGGGAATGGATCCGACATGTCAGTATTTTCCTGTACTCTCACCTGCATGCCATCGAGGAATGATGCAATCAGCTGGATTAGGCTCTCTGGCAGCCGAACTTTAGGAGGATCTTCCACAGACCACGGCGGTTCACTGTGTCAAAACCTTAGTCAGGTCTACAAAGACCATGTGAAGCTCCTTGTTCAGCTCACCGCACTTCTCTTGCATCTGGCATACGGCAAACACCATGTCACATGTTCTCCTGCCTGAGCGGAAGCCGCACTGTGCTTCAGGGATGACTGTGTTATAGACATGGTCAATCAGTCTGTTCAGTATGATGCGGGCAAAGATCTTGCCGGCAATGCAGAGGAGAGAGATTCCATGGTGGTTATTGCAGGATGTTTGGTCTCCCTTCCATTTGTAAATGTGGACAATTGAAGCATCCTTGAAATCCTGGGGGACCTCCCCTCTATCCCAGATAGACTGGAACAGGGCGGTCGGCTTGTCTGTCAGCACCTCGCCTCCATACTTGTAGATGTCAGCCTTGATTCCATCTGCTCCTGGTGCTTTCCCAGACGTTGTCAGCTTCAGGGCCTTCTGGGTCTCGACCTTGTTGGGAGGGGCAGCTAGCAAGTCATTGACTGGTAGCTGTGGGAGGGCTGCAATTACCTTGTCAGATACGGATGAGTCCCTGTTGAGGAGGGTGTTAAAGTGCTCTGCCCAGCGGGCAAGGATGTCTTTCTTGTCTGTCAGGAAGGTGGTCTGGTCCAAGGCTGGGACAGGGGTTGATCCTGTGACTCTCGGCCCATACACAGCTTGGAGACCATCATGGAAGGTCTTCGTGTCGTGAGCATCAGCAGCAGACTGAAGCTCTTCAGACTTTCTCTCCCACCAGGTGTTCTTCATCTCACGTAGCCTCTTCTGTACGAGTTGCTTGGTTTGCAAGAACTGGTTCTCCAGCATGTGCCACTGCTTGGAGTGGGGGTGCATCCATGTGTTCTTGTACTTGTCTGCTTGTTGGAAGAGGGTGTTGGTGATGGTCAGTCCATGCTGCGCGCAGAGCGAGAGCAAAAGCAGTCCGTTGGAGTTGCACTTGCCAGTGCCATGCTGTCCTAGGACTTTGGCCATTAGGAGAAGTCTATGCCGACGCGGACATTGAAATCCCCAAGGATGATCAGCCTGTTCTTTCTGTCTACTGCTGAAATGGTGCGGTTGAGCTCCTCGTAGAAAGCTTCTTTGATGTCATCAGGGTTGGTCATTGTCGGGGCATAGCAGCTGATGACTGTGGAGAAGTGATCCTTGGACAGCTTCAGACACAGGGTTATCAACCTATCATTTATCCAAAGTGGAAGGCTGTCAAGCTGTCATGCAAGTTTGGTTCATATGGCAAAGCCCACGCCTGAGGTTCTTGGGGTGCCTTCCCAATGCTGTAGAAGGTGTAGCCCCCTCCAGCTTCCTCCAGCTGGGTTTCACCGGCAAACCTGGTTTCGCTCAGGGCTGCTATGTCCACCTGGTAGCGATCAAGCATTCTAGCAATGAGCGCTGTATGCGTTTTTGGTCTGTCGTCTCTGTCTAAAAGGGTGCGAACATTCCAGGCACCCAGAGTCAGGGCATGACTCCTGGTTCTTTTCTTCTGTTGTTTTCAACTGCAAGTGTTGGATGTCCAAGTAGGTGCGGTTTCCTACTAGGTACTAGCCGAGGCAGGCTTTGTTTAGGGATCCTTTTATCTTCCCTTCCTCATGTGGGGAGAGCAGTTACTGTCCCTAAAAAGGGCTGCTCTGACACTGTGGGAGGATACGGGCACCGCATCTACCCCAGTCTACAGCGGACGACCATCACCCCACAGCCGCCTGCATGCAGAGTCATGACTAGGAACTGCCAGCAGCATCCTCTGCCTGTCCTCGTTACCACTTCTCCGTCGCTGCAGGGCTTGGGAAAGCTGGGTTTTGAAGGGTTAGCTCGTCGTTCTGACATTGGCCTGGTTGCCTGACCAGCGCAGGTGTCTTTTTTTTAGTGAAGAGGAGTGTCCCTTCCCCACTCTCTTGCCTACTGAAGCTCAGAGTCCCACAGGTGCAGATACTGCCACATGTAGAACGGCCTCGGCAGGTGTAGGTTTTTTCTTCGAAGTTTCGTCTCCTAGGAGGACTTCCAGCCAAGGATAAGAGCTCCCCCTGCCCTTTGGTCATCCTCTTCCGCCTTCACAGATGTTGGGAAAGGTTTCCTCCTTTGCCTGGTCTGTCATTGGGAGACTTCACAAGCGGCAAGTAGTACTGGGTTACATGGTACCAGTAGCAAGGGCTATGCCTCTGACCTGACACACAAGCTGTAAGCACATTACAAAACACAGAGTAATTTACACTAAAGGCTGCCTGCTTGGGTAGAGGTGATTGACAGCTGCCTTCTGGCGATCATCATTCATTCCTGTGTCATTCAGTCAGGTTTTAATTACACACCCATACAAATACGTTAGAGTGGATTTTTCTTAAGAGTTTTGTTAGTGGAGGGGGAGAAAATACCAATGAGTGTGGGATAGCCCAGACACTGTATGCACTGTGCTATGATTAGTTATTTGCTGTACGCTGTGCTTTTTGTATAATGATTAGTCATTTGCTGTGCGCTGTGCTTTTTGTACAATGATTAAAGTCATTTGCTGTGCGCTGCGCTGTGCTTTTTGTACTATGATTAAAGTCATTTGCTGTGCGCTGTACTAATTGTACAATGATTTAAGTCATTTGCTGTACTAATTGTACAATGATTAAAGTCATTTGCTGTGCTTATTGTTCAATGATTAAAGTCATTTGGTGTACTAATTGTAGAGTGATTAAAGTCATTTGCTGTACTAATTGTACAATGATTAAAGTCATTTGCTGTGATTTTTGTACAATCATTAAGGTCATTTGCTGTACACACTGTACAATGATTAAATTTATTTGCTGTGCTTTTTGCACATTGATTAAAGTCATTTGCTGTACTAATTGTACAGTGATTAAAGTCATTTGCTGTACTAATTGTACAATGATTAAAGTCATTTGCTGTACGAATTACACAATGATTAAAGTCATTTGGTGTGCTTTTTATACAATGATTTAAGTCATTTGCTGTGGTTTTTGTACATGATTAAGGTCATTTGCTGTACTGATTGTACAATGATTAAAGTAATTTGCTATACCAGTTGTACAATGATTTAAGTCATTTGCTGTGCTTTTTGTACAACAATTAAAGTCATTTCCTGTGCTTTTGTACAATGATTTAAGTCATTTGCTGTGCTTTTTTTTTTCTTTCCAATGATTAAGCCTTTAAGGTCATGTGCTGTGCTTTTTGTACAATGGTTAAGGTCATTTGCTGTGCATATTGTACAGTAATTAAAGTCATTTGCTGTGCTTATTGTAGAATGATTCAAGTCATTTGCTGTGCTTACAATGGTTAATTAAAGCCATTTACTATGCTTATTGTAGAATGATTCATTAAAATAATTTGCTGTGCTTATACCATGTAATAGCCTGTCTGTGGTGTTTGATGTGTATGTTCCTGTTGTTACAGTGCACTGATGATGTATTCTGCAGGCTGTGATGATGTATGCTGGAAGGTTGTGATGATGTATGCTGCAGGTTGTGATGATGTATGCAGTGTGATGATGTATGCTGCAGGCTGTGATGATGTATGCAATGTGATGATGTGTGCTGCAGGTTGTGTGATGACGTTGCAGACTGCGTGTGGTGATGTTACAGTTCACTGATGATGTATGTTGCAGGGTGAGTGATGATGTTACAGTGCACTGATGATGTATGTTGCAGGGTGAGTGATGATGTTACAGTGCACTGATGATGTATGTTGCAGGGTGCGTGTGATGAGGGGGGGTGAGGACATGGAGGCAGAAAGTGTGAACCAGGACCTGAAGTGTTGGCTGACTGCCAGGGACCACCAGCCCAGGGTGATGTCTGTGGGGCAGCTTTTGGACACAGTGTGTCACGTTGTCTGCAAGTGGACAGTCAGCAGGTGGGTCACAGGGTCACAGTCAGCAGGTGGGTCACAGGGTCATAGTCAGCAGGTGGGTCACAGGGTCACAGTCAGCTGGTGGGTCACAGGGTCACAGTCAGCTGGTGGGTCACAGGTCACAGTCAGCTGGCGGGTCACAGGTCACAGTCAGCAGGTGGGTCACAGGGTCATAGTCAGCTGGTGGGTCACAGGGTCACAGTCAGCTGGTGGGTCACAGGGTCACAGTCAGCAGGTGGGTCACAGTCAGCTGGTGGGTCACAGGGTCACAGTCAGCAGGTGGGTCACAGGGTCACAGTCAGCAGGTGGGTCACAGGGTCACAGTCAGCAGGTGGGTCACAGGGTCACAGTCAGCAGGTGGGTCACAGTCAGCTGGTGGGTCACAGTCAGCAGGTGGGTCACAGTCAGCAGGTGGGTCACAGGGTCACAGTCAGCAGGTGGGTCACAGTCAGCAGGAGGGTCACAGTCAGCAGGTGGGTCACAGGGTCACAGTCAGCAGGTGGGTCACAGGGTGATGGGACAGAGAACTCTGTTCACATCACATTATGTTGGTGTTGGAGTTCACTTTATTCAACAGAACACTGTTCACATCATGTTGGTGTTGGCAGTTCACTTTATTAAACAGAACACTGTTCACATCATGTTGGTGTTGCAGTTCACTTTATTAAACAGAACACTGTTCACATCACATCATGTTGGTATTGGCAGTTCACTTTATTCAACAGAACACTGTTCACATCATGTTGGTGTTGCAGTTCACTTTATTCAACAGAACACTGTTCACATCACATCATGTTGTCTGTGATGTTTTGATTCATAATGTATTCATCCAGAGAGTCAGCCATATTGTCTGTGATGTTTTGATTCATAATGTATTCATCCAGAGTCAGCCATGTTGTCTGTGATGTTTTGATTCATAATGTATTCATCCAGAGAGAAGTGTGTTGTCTGTGATGTCTTGATTCATAATGTATTCATCCAGAGAGTAGCCATGTTGTCTGTGATGTTTTGATTCATAATGTATTCATCCAGAGAGTCAGCCATGTTGTCTGTGATGTCTTGATTCATAATGTATTCATCCAGAGAGTCAGCCATGTTGTCTGTGATGTTTTGATTCATAATGTATTCATCCAGAGAGAAGTGTGTTGTCTGTGATGTTTTGATTCATAATGTATTCATCCAGAGAGAAGCATGTTGTCTGTGATGTTTTGATTCATAATGTATTCATCCAGAGAGTCAGCCATGTTGTCTGTGATGTTTTGATTCATAATGTATTCATCCATAGAGAAGCATGTTGTCTGTGATGTTTTGATTCATAATATATTCACCCAGAGAGTCAGCCATGTTGTCTGTGATGTCTTGATTCATAATGTATTCATCCAGAGAGTAGCCATGTTGTCTGTGATGTTTTGATTCATAATGTATTCATCCAGAGAGAGAGCAAAAAAAGATGTTTCAAAGTTTAACATTCAACTAATAATTTTATTTCACTTTTGTGTTAAATGTGCTTTCATTCAGAAATAATCATCAGAAGTTAGTGTGGCCACTAGTGGTGACATGCCATTGCCCATAGTGTGGCCACTAGTGGTGACATGTCATTGACCATATTGTGGACACTAGTGTCGACTTGCCATTGATCATGGTGTGGCCACTAGTGGTGACATGCCATTGCCCATAGTGTGGCCACAAGTGATGACATGTCATTGACCATAGTGTGGCCACAAGTGATGACATGTCATTGACTATAGTGTGGCCACACATGGTGACATGTCATTGACCATAGTGTGGCCACAAGTGGTGACATGTCATTGACCATAGTGTGGCCACTAGTGGTGACATGTCATTGACCATAGTGTGGCCACTAGTGGTGACATGCCATTGCCCATAGTGTGGCCACTAGTGGTGACATGTCATTGACCATATTGTGGCCACAAGTGATGACATGTCATTGACCATAGTGTGGCCACTAGTGGTGACATGCCATTGCCCATAGTGTGGCCACTAGTGGTGACATGTCATTGACCATATTGTGGCCACAAGTGATGACATGTCATTGACCATAGTGTGGCCACTAGTGGTGACATGTCATTGACCATGGTGTGGCCACTAGTGGTGACATGTCATTGACCATGGTGTGGCCACTAGTGGTGACATGTCATTGACCATAGTGTGGGCACTAGTGGTGACATGTCATTGACCATGGTGTGGACACTAGTGGTGACATGCCATTGACCATAGTGTGGCCACTAGTGGTGACATGCCATTGACCATAGTGTGGACACTAGTGGTGACATGCCATTGACCATAGTGTAGCCACTAGTGGTGACATGCCATTGACCATGGTGTGGACACTACAGGCAGAGCAGCAGTGTGGGTCGGCCCTGTGAAACAGTCAGCCAGAGAGAACACGGACGGGTGGACATGTACCTGCCCCATGAGAGGAACTCAAGACAGGTGGACATGTACCTGCCCCATGAGAGGAACTCAAGACAGGTGGACATGAACCTGCCCCATGAGAGGTACACAGGACAGGTGGAGGTGTGCAGTGTGGACCAGGCCTATCATCACCTACAGTCAGCAGAACAGCAGCAACCTCAGGTCTGACAAGCTCTTTTTTGTTGTTCTTATCAGTCAGTGTGAACATATAAGTGTTCATGTGTCTTTTTCTACCTGTGTATTTAGAATATAATACTCAGTCTTCTCCTGTTTGATTCCCTAAAATTTTGATTTGATCAGGTGTCGTGTTTCCCCCATACTTGTTTAGAAATGCCGCAACCAGCAATGTTGCAATGGTGCAGCCAGCAATGTAGAAATGGTGCAGCAGCCAGCAATGTAGAAATGGTGCAGCAGCCAGCAATGTAGAAATGGTGCAGCAGCCAGCAATGTTGAAATGTTGCTGCCAGCGAGCAATGTAGAAGTGGTGCAGCCAGCAATGTAGAAATGCTGCAGCCAGCAGTGTAGACATTGTGCAGCCAGCAATGTAGAAATGCTGCAGCCAACCAGCAGTGTAGAAATGGCTGCAGCCAGCAATGTAGAAATTTTGAAGCCAGCCAGCAATATAGAAATAGTGCAGCCAGCAATGTAGAAATGGTGTAGCCAGCAATGTAGAAATGGTGCAGCCAGCCAGCAATGTTGAAATGGTACAGCCAGCAATATATAAATGGTGTAGCCAGCAATGTAGAAATGGTGCAGCCAGCCAGCAATGTTGAAATGGTGCAGCCAGCAATGTAGAAGTGGTGTAGCCAGCAATGTAGAAATGGTGCAGCCAGCCAGTAATGTAGAAATGGTGCAGCCAGCCAGCAATGTTGAAATGCTGCAGCCAGGAATGTGGAAATCATGCAGTCAGCAATGTAGAAATGGTGGAGCCAGCCAGCAATGTTGAAATGGTGCAGCCAGCAATGTTAAAATGGTGCAGTCAGCAATGTAGAAATGGTGCAGCCAGGAATATAGAATTGGTGCAGCCAGCAATGTTGAAATGGTGCAGTCAGCAATGCAGAAATGGTGCAGCCGGCCAACAATGTAGAAATGATACAAGGAGAAATTGTGCAGCCAGCCAGTAATGTAGAAATGCTTTAGCCAGGAATGTGGAAATCATGCAGTCAGCAATGTAGAAATGGTGCAGCCAGCAATGTAGAAATGGTGTAGTCAACAGTGTACAAATGGAAAACTCACACAAGAAACATTTCCCAATGGAAAAATATCAACAGAGCAGAAACAAGCACTCTCCTCCATGCAGCAAAAAGCCTTGCTGAATCATCCAGACCACCACCCAAGATCATCTTCTCCACTGATTGCAAATCTCTGCTAGAAGCACTGCAAAACAAAAAAACTGACCAACAGCAAGTGTCTGTACAAAAGACCCTAACTGACCTCTCACAAGTGTCTACCATCACACTGCAGTGGATTCCATCCCACTGTGGGATCACTGGGAATGAAAAAGCTGATGCTCTGTCAAAAGTGGGAAGTAAAATGGAGCAGTTCAGTCACCCAGTGATGTACAGAGAGGCAAAACCATAATCCACAGCCAGTACCGAAGGAAGAGACAGCCGAACGCTGACAAAGGGACAGATGTGATTCACCAACTCCAGTAACACCAGCAAACAATCCTCCTCAGACTTTGTACAGGCCACTGCAGGCTTTTGAGTCATCTGAGCTGAAAGAAAAATCTCACACAGATGAATGTCCTGTGGCACAGGAACACAAACCCCAGAACATATTCTCCAACATTGCCCCACTTATGAGGATCAATGGCGCCAGACCTGGCCCGAGGGAGTGAAGCTACAGGCACAGCTTTGGGGTGACCGGACTGACCTGGAGAAAACCGTGGGCTTCGTCAGGGCAACAAAGCTTCAAGTCTGACGCATCCCAACAAAATTGAACATTGAAGAAGAAGGAGAATAAGAAATGGTGCAGTCAGCCACCAATGTAGAAATGGTGCAGCCAGCAATGTAGAAATGGTGCAGTCAGCTAGCAATGTAGAAATGGTGCAGCCAGCCAGCAATGTAGAAATGGTGCAGCCAGCCAGCAATGTAGAAATGGTGCAGTCAGCAATGTAGAAATGGTACAGTCAGCCAGCAATGTAGAAATGGTGCAGCCAGCAATGTAGAAATGGTACAGACAGCCACCAGTGTAGAAATGGTGCCACCAGCAATGTAGAAATGGTGCAGCCAGCCACCAATGTAGAAATGGTGCAGCCAGCCACCAATGTAGAAATGGTGCAGCCAGCAATGTAGAAATGGTACAGTCAGCCAGCAGTGTAAAAAATGGTGCAGCCAGCAGTGTAGAAATGGTAAAGTCAGCCACCAATGTAGAAATGGTGCAGCCAGCCAGCAATGTAGAAATGGTACAGCCAGCCAGCAATGTAGAAATGGTGCAACCACCCAGCAATGTAGAAATGGTGCAGGCAACAATGTAGGAATAGTGCAGCCAGCAATGCAGAAATGGTGCAGCCAGCCAGCAATATAGAAATGGTGCAGCCAGCCAGCAATGTAGAAATGGTGCAAGCCAGCAATGTAGAAATGGTGCAGCCAGCCAGAAATGTAGAAATAGTGCAGCCAGCCAGCAATTTAGAAATAGTGCAGCCAGCAATGTAGAAATGGTGCAGCCAGCAATGTAGAAATGGTGCAGCCAGCAATGTAGAAATGGTGCAGCCAGCCAGCAATGTAGAAATGGTGCAGCCAGCAATGTAGAAATGGTGGAGCCAGCAATGTAGAAATGGTTCAGCCATCAACATAGAAATGGTGTAGCCAGCAATTTAGAAATGGTGCAGCCATCCAGCAATGTAGAAATGGTGCAGTCAGCAATGTAGATATGGTGCAGTCAGCCAGCAATGTAGAAATGGTGCAGTCACCAATGTTGAAATGATGCAGCCAGCAATGCAGAAATAGCCAGCAATGCAGAAATGGTGCAGTCGGCATGCAGAAATTGTGCAGCCAGCAATGCAAAAATGGCGCAGCCATCACCAATGTAGATATGGTGCAGTCAACCAGCAATGTAGAAATACTGCAGCCAGCAATGTAGATATGGTGCAGTCAGCCAGCAATGTAGAAATGGTGCAGTCACCAATGTTGAAATGATGCAGCCAGCAATGCAGAAATGGTACAGCCAGCCACCAATGTAGATATGGTGCAGTCAGCCAGCAATGTAGAAATGGTGTAGCCAGCAATGCAGAAATGGTGCAGCCAGCCAGCAGTACAGAAATACTGCTCTCAGCAATATCACCTTTAACTTCTCAGTGCCTTCTTTCGCTTCACACTTTTGATTCTTTGCATTTGACTCTTTTGACTCCTCCATTCATGGATTTTTTCCCCCTTCCAATTTTCACAGTGCCTTTCTTTTACTGGGTATGGTTCCCTGTGGAGAAGATTGTCATTGGATCTGGTTCATTGAGTGACTGGCCATGTTTTGTATTGTCAGCCAGACAGGACTGGCCATGTTTTGTGTTGACAGCCAGACAGGACTGGCCATGTTTTGTGTTGACAGCCAGACAGGACTGGCCATGTTTTGTGTTGACAGCCAGACAGGACTGAGTGTGACTGGCCATGTTTTGTGTTGACAGCCAGACAGGACTGGCCATGTTTTGTGTTGACAGCCAGACAGGACTGGCCATGTTTTGTGTTGACAGCCAGACAGGACTGGCCATGTTTTGTGTTGACAGCCAGACAGGACCGGACATGTTTTTTTCAATAGAATAGATTAGAATAGAATATGTCTTTATTACCAAGTGTACTGGGGTCACAAGGAATATTGGGGGGGATAGTACATAACAAGGTACAAACATAAATTGAAAATCATACACAAACACAGATACAGTAGAAATTAGGATACATACAAGTGCATATCAATATAAAAACTTATGCATACTTACACATGCACGCACTACACACACACACACACACACACACACACACACACACACAAACTCTCTCTCTCTTTCTCACATACACACAAACACACACACACACACGTTTGAACAGAAGCCGCATATTACATGTAGATGGGGCTGATGACTAGATTTTCAGGTAGATGGTTGTTGATTGCACAATTCTATTTATCACACTTGATTTGTTTGAGAGACAGGGCATTGACTGCTTTGGGGAAAAAGCTATTGGCGAAGTGATTGGTTTTCGTCCTTATACTTCTGTACCGTCGACCAGAGGCAAGCATCTCGAAACTCCCAAAAGCTGGATGTGATTTGTCCTGGCTGATTGATTTTGCTTTTTTGAGTAGGCGTTTATGATATGTCTTCTAGAAAAGGCAGATCAGCCCTGGTAATCTTGGTGGCAGTTTTTACGATTCTGTTAAGGGCTGCAACTTCTGCCTCAGAAATGTTTCTGTACCAAACAGTAATAGCAAAGGTTAGCACACTTTCAGTGACTGCTTGGTAGAATTCAACCATGATTTCTTTTTTTAATTCTGAACTTTTTGAGGCACCGAAGAAAGTACAGGCGCTGTTGTGCTTTCTTAACAATTTTTTTTTGTATTTTTTCTCCCATTTTCAAATGATTGGAAATGATCAGTCCGAGAAATTTAAATTCGCTGATGATCTCTACTTGCTTGTCTTTAATGACAAGTGGTAAGGGGTCAGATCTGGTCTTCCTGAAATCTAAACTTAATTCTTTGGTTTTTGATATGTTCAGTTCCAAGTTGTTTTGATCACACCAGCTGACAAGTTCCAGTACTTCTTCCCTACATTTTGACTCATCACTGTGTTGTCTGCCAAGTAGGACTGAGTGTGACTGGCCATGTTTTGTGTTGTCAGCCAGACAGGACTGAGTGTGACTGGCCATGTTTTGTGTTGCAGACCAGGGGGATAGAAGACCTGGACCTGGCCTGCAGTGTGACGTGGTGCAGTGTGGAATGTGCTGTTTGCTTCACACGCTTCCATGATGAAGAGACCTTGTGGCGGGGGTTCAGTTCTTCTGTTACCATGACAACATGTGGCCACAGCTTTTGCCGGCAGTGCTGGCAGCACCACCTGGTATCCAGTATTATGGAGGGGAAGACAACTTTGCGCTGCATGGTGAGTGATGCCTGGTAGAGACAGGACCACTGTATGGTGAGTGATGCCTTGTACAGACAGGACCACTGTATGGTGAGTGATGCCTTGTACAGACAGGACCACTGTATGGTGAGTGATGCCTTGTACAGACAGGACCAGTGTATGGTGAGTGATGCCTGGTAGAGACAGGACCACTGTATGGTGAGTGATGCCTTGTAGAGACAGGACCACTGTATGGTGAGTGATGCCTTGTATAGACAGGACCACTGTATGGTGAGTGATGCCTTGTAGAGACAGGACCACTGTATGGTGAGTGATGCCTTGTAGAGACAGGACCACTGTATGGTGAGTGATGCCTTGTAGAGACAGGACCAATGTATGGTGAGTGATGCCTTGTAGAGACAGGACCACTGTATGGTGAGTGATGCCTTGTAGAGACAGGACCACTGTATGGTGAGTGATGCCTTGTAGAGACAGGACCACTGTATGGTGAGTGATGCCTTGTAGAGACAGGACCACTGTATGGTGAGTGATGCCTTGTAGAGACAGGACCACTGTATGGTGAGTGATGCCTTGTACAAACAGGACCACTGTATGGTGAGTGATGCATTGTAGAAACAGGACCACTGTATGGTGAGTGATGCCTGGTACAGACAGGACCACTGTATGGTGAGTGATGCATTGTAGAGACAGGACAACAGGACCACTGTATGATGAGTAATGCCTTGTACAGACAGGACCACTGAATGAATGCTGTGTGAATGGTTTGGGGGACAACATCAGAAAGCGGTGTGAAGGTTTGTGGGACAGCATCAGAAAGCGGTGTGAAGGTTTGGGGGACAACATCAGAAAGCGGTGTGAAGGTTTGGGGGACAACATCAGAAAGCGGTGTGAAGGTTTGGGGGACAACATCAGAAAGCGGTGTGAAGGTTTGGGGGACAACATGAGAAAATGGTGTGAAGGTTTGTGGGACAACATCAGAAAGCGGTGTGAAGGTTTGGGGGACAACATCAGAAAGCGGTGTGAAGGTTTGGGGGACAACATAGCGGTGTGAAGGTTTGGGGGACAACATCAGAAAGTGGTGTGAAGGTTTGGGGGACAACATCAGAAAGCGGTGTGACGGTTTGGAGGACAACATCAGAAAGCGGTGTGAAAGTTTGTGGGACAACATCAGAAAGCCGTGTGAAGGTTTGGGGGACAACATCAGAAAGCGGTGTGAAGGTTTGGGGGACAACATGAGAAAACGGTGTGAAGGTTTGTGGGACAACATCAGAAAGCGGTGTGAAGGTTTGGGGGACAACATCAGAAAGCGGTGTGAAGGTTTGGGGGACAACATCAGAAAGCGGTGTGAAGGTTTGGGGGACAACATCAGAAAA
Organism: Babylonia areolata; assembly: GCF_041734735.1. Classification (NCBI taxonomy): domain Eukaryota; kingdom Metazoa; phylum Mollusca; class Gastropoda; order Neogastropoda; family Buccinidae; genus Babylonia; species Babylonia areolata. Next base: position 19,846,670 of record NC_134883.1, on the reverse strand, counting down.
CGGTGTGAAGGTTTGTGGGACAACATCAGAAAGCGGTGTGAAGGTTTGGGGGACAACATCAGAAAGCGGTGTGAAGATTTGGGGGACAACATCAGAAAGCGGTGTGAAAGTTTGTGGGACAACATCAGAAAGCGGTGTGAAGGTTTGGGGGACAACATCAGAAAGCGGTGTGAAGGTTTGGGGGACAACATCAGAAAGCGGTGTGAAAGTTTGTGGGACAACATCAGAAAGCGGTGTGAAGGTTTGGGGGACAACATCAGAAAGCGGTGTGAAGGTTTGGGGGACAACATCAGAAAACGGTGTGAAGGTTTGGGGGACAACATCAGAAAGCGGTGTGAAGGTTTGGGGGACTTCAGTTCCACACAGACTGGTTGCCATGTGGCTGAAGGTGACAAGAATGTGGGGTTGTCTGCCCCTGTCTTGTTCCCTAAAAGCAATGTAACTGTTGTGGTTTATTGACTATTGAGAACACCTGTCTCAATTCACACATGATTCTGAATTCTTCTCTGCAGGAGTACAAGTGTGAGACTGCTGTGGAATCCACCACAGTGATGTCCCTTGTTCCACCGTGGGTGTACAGCAGGTGGCAGCAGCGAGTGCGGTGCCAGACTGTGGAGAGGAGTGGAGAGTGGACGTGGTGTCCTCACGCCGGCTGTGGGCTGCTGGCCAGACGTCCCCTCACCATGAACACTTTGCAACAAAGTAAATTGGACTGGAAGAATTAATCATCAAAGAAAAGGGAAAACAGTGTGGAGTGAATGAATGGAACAGTCAGACATCACTACATCAATGACTCCAACTGACAGTAAACAGTCAGACATCACTACATCATTGACTCCAACACACAGACAGTAAACAGTCAGACATCACTACATCAATGACTCCAACACACAGACAGTAAACAGTCAGACATCACTACATCAATGACTCCAACACACAGACAGTAAACAGTCAGACATCACTACATCAATGACTCCAACACACAGACAGTCAACAGTCAGACATCACTACATCATTGACTCCAACACACAGACAGTAAACAGTCAGACATCACTACATCAATGACTCCAACACACAGACAGTAAACAGTCAGACATCACTACATCATTGACTCCAACACACAGACAGTAAACAGTCAGACATCACAACATCAATGACTCCAACACACAGACAGTCAACAGTCAGACATCACTACATCAATGACTCCAACACACAGACAGTAAACAGTCAGACATCACTACATCAATGACTCCAACAGGCAGTAAACAGTCAGACATCACTACATCAATGACTCCAACACACAGACAGTAAACAGTCAGACATCACTACATCAATGACTCCAACACACAGACAGTCAACAGTCAGACATCACTACATCAATGACTCCAACACACAGACAGTCAACAGTCAGACATCACTACATCAATGACTCCAACACACAGACAGTCAACAGTCTGACATCACTACATCAATGACTCCAACACACAGACAGTCAACAGTCAGACATCACTACATCAATGACTCCAACAGACAGTCAATAGTCAGACATCACTACATCAATGACTCCAACAGACTGACAGTAAACAGTCAGACATCACTACATCAATGACTCCAACAGACTGACAGTAAACAGTCAGACATCACTACATCAATGACTCCAACAGACAGACAGTAAACAGACATCACTACATCAATGACTCCAACACACAGACAGTAAACAGACATCACTACATCAATGACTCCAACACACAGACAGTAAACAGTCAGACATCACTACATCAATGACTCCAACACACAGACAGTCAACAGTCAGACATCACTACATCAATGACTCCAACACATAGACAGTAAACAGTCAGACATCACTACATCAATGACTCCAACACACAGACAGTAAACAGTCCGACATCACTACATCAATGACTCCAACAGACAGACAGTAAACAGTCAAACATCACTACATCAATGACTCCAACACACAGACAGTAAACAGTCAGACATCACTACATCAATGACTCCAACACACAGACAGTAAACAGTCAGACATCACTACATCAATGACTCCAACACACAGACAGTAAACAGTCAGACATCACTACATCAATGACTCCAACAGACAGTCAACAGTCAGACATCACTACATCAATGACTCCAACAGACAGTAAACAGTCAGACATCACTACATCAATGACTCCAACAGACAGTAAACAGTCAGACATCACTACATCAATGACTCCAACAGACAGTAAACAGTCAGACATCACTACATCAATGACTCCAACACACAGACAGTAAACAGTCAGACATCACTACATCAATGACTCCAACACACAGACAGTAAACAGTCAGACATCACTACATCAATGACTCCAACAGACAGTAAACAGTCAGACATCACTACATCAATGACTCCAACACAGACAGTAAACAGACATCACTACATCAATGACTCCAACACACAGACAGTAAACAGTCAGACATCACTACATCAATGACTCCGACAGGCAGACAAATAGTAAACATGAAACTGAAGACAGACCTCATGTAAACTGAAAAATGCTTTGTAATTTGTTTATTTAAAGACACTATTTATTGAGATATATATATTCTAAAAATCAGAAATGTATGTCAGGAAAAATCTGAGTCTTCTTAAAAAACAAACAATAAAACTGAACAACGTCCCCATCCATACCTAACATGATGCACACATACATATGCTTCCATACATTGATAGACATGCACACACACAGTTCTCTGCATTCCCACTCACATGCACATTCACACACATACATATGCTTCCATACATTGATAGACATGCACACACACAGTTCTCTGCATTCCGGCTCACATGCACATTCACACACATACATATGCTTCTATACATTGATAGACATGCACAGACAGTTCTATGCATTCCCACTCACATACAGATTCACCCATGCATACACACTTTCATGCAGATACGCATTGCTGAACACAAAGAGGTGAAGCTGTTGGCCAAATAATTGTGTGTGTGTGTGTGTGTGTTTGTGTGTACACACATGGGTATTGGTGTGTGTGTGTGTGTGTGTGTGAACACATGGTTAATGATGTGTGTTTATGTGCACATGGGTAATGATTGTGTGTGTGTGTGTTTGTGTGTGCACGTGGGTAATGATGTGTGTGTGTGTATGTGCACATGGGTAATGATGTGTGTGTGTGTGTGTGTGTGCGTGTGTGCACATGGGTAATGATGTGTGTGTGTGTTTATGTGCACATGGGTAATGATGTGTCTGTGTGTATGTGCACATGGGTAATGATGTGTCTGTGTGTATGTGCACATGGGTAATGATGTGTGTGTATGTGTGTGTGTGCAGCCGAGGAGCCCAGAGGTGTGCCTGTGGCATGTGGGTGCAACAAACACTGGTGTCTGCACTGTGGGTGTGACGCTCACTGGCCCATCACATGTGCCCAGCTCAGGACCTACACCAACATGCTGCGTCAGAATGGTGTGTACTGCTTACCTCCCCCTGCAATGAGAGGGATGAATAGTTCACATTGGGTTTATGTGGTGTTCTTGATTTTTTTGTGTGTATGTGCCTGCCCTGTCATCTGTACCAGTTCAGTGGCATTAATCCTGTGCCCTGATTTGAGGTTTCTCTTTGTTACTGCCCCGTCATCTGCACCAGTTCAGTGGCATTAATCCTGTGCCCTGATTTGAGGTTTCTCTTTGTGCCTGCCCATCATCTGTACCAGTTCGGTGGCATTAATCCTGTGCCCTGATTTGAGGTTTCTCTTTGTGTCTGCCCCATCATCTGTACCAGTTCGGTGGCATTAATCCTGTGCCCTGATTTGAGGTTTCTCTTTGTCTGCCCCATCATCTGCATCAGTTCAGTGGCATTAATCCTGTGCCCTGATTTGAGGTTTCTCATACATAGCCACACCCAGGTTCATCTGCCACAGTTTCAGAATGGGAAGACCTATCTGTGATTAGTTTGCCAGGGGGCCACACACCAGAGCTGACCCTGCTTTGTCACAGTCACTTTGATGGTGTTCAGTAGTGCTTGTTTTGAGCTGACACTTACTAAGCACCAAAAAACTACTGATAACAAAACAATTCCAAATTATTTATTTTCTTCTGTTGTTTGTATAATATCATCCCCACAGTAAACATGTGTTGACATTTTAGTGTCAGATTTTGAGTTTTTCAACTTCAGTTTTTGTCTCTGATGGTTTTAAAAACCCAGTGATGACACTTGTGTTCTAATTATGTAATTTCGGTAGTAATAGAATAGAATAGAATATGTCTTTATTACCAAGTGTACCGGGGTCACAAGGAATATTGGGGGGGGGGTAGTACATAACAAGATACGAACATAAATCGAAAATCATACACAAACACAGATACAGTAGAAATTAGATACATACAAGTGCATATCAGTATAAAAACATGTGCATACTCACACGTGCATGCACTGCACACACACACACACACACACACACACACAAACTCTCTCTCTCTCTCTCTCTCTCTCTCTCTCTCACACACACACACACACACACACAATTTGAACAGAAGCTACATATTACATGTGGATGGGGCTGATGACTAGATCTTCAGGTAGATGGTTGTTGATTGCACAATTCTATTTATCATACTGGGTTTGTTTGAGAGACAGGGCATTGACTGCTTTGGGGAAAAAGCTATTGGCGAAGCAATTGGTTTTTGTCCTTATACTTCTGCACCGTCGACCAGAGGGGAGCATCTCGAAACTCCCAAAAGCTGGATGTGATTCATACTGGCTGATTGATTTTGCTTTTCTGAGTAGCCGCTTATAATATGTCTTCTAGAGAAGGCAGACCAGCCCTGGTAATCTTGGTGGCAGTTTTTACTATTCTGTTAAGGGCTGCAACTTCTGCCTTGGAAATGTTTCCGTACCAAACAGTAATAGCAACGGTTAGCACACTTTCAATGACTGCTTGCTAGAAATCAACCATGATTTCTTTTTTAATTCTGAACTTTTTGAGGCACCGAAGAAAGTACAGGTGCTGTTGTGCTTTCTTAATAATTTTTTCCGTATTTTTTTCCCATTTCAGATCATTGGTAATGATCAGTCCGAGAAATTTAAAGTCGCTGATGATCTCTACTTGCTTGTCTTTAATGACAAGTGGTAAGGGGTCAGATCTGGTCTTCCTGAAATCTAGAATTAATTCTTTGGTTTTTGATATGTTGAGTTCTAAGTTGTTTTTATCACACCAGCTGACAAGTTCCAGTACTTCTTCCCTATATTTTGACTCATCACTGTTGGTAATCAGCCCTTCTAGAGTAGTGTCGTCGGCAAACTTGACCATGGTGTTACATTCATTTTGAGTTGCACAGTCATGTGTGAATAGTGAGTACAACAGTGGGGATAGAACACATCCCTGTGGGGTGCCTATGTTGAGAATGCATGTGAAGGAAGTGAGGTCACCAACTTTAACAACTTGCGGTCTGCGTCTTAGAAAATTTAGGATCCATGCACAAATTGATTCAGGCAGCGAGAGGTCTTTCACTTTAAAATATAGTTTTGATGGCACTATTTTGTTGAACGCAGAGCTGTAGTCAATGAAAAGGATCCTGGCATAGCTGTTAGGATTTTCCAGATGTCTAAGGACGTTGTAGAGACCTATGCTAATGGCATCTTCAACTGATTTTAATTACACATACTTAACCATGACCCACTAGTGCAGACTCCGGCAGGGGTCTGATTCCTGTCCTGTGCAAACTACTACCTGCCTATGTGGAGAAAACGAAAGTAGCTACAGCCGATAACCTTCCGAAGTAGGTTACCTCCCCTTTGCATCCCTGACTAGCGCCCTCTTTTTCCGGCAGCCATTCAACTGATTTTAGCTCTATAGGCGAACTGAAAGGGATCAGAAGGTGGAGGAATGCAGGTTCTTAGGAATTGTAGAATCAAGCGTTCAAATGTTTTCATTACGACTGATGTTAAGGCTACGGGACGATAATCATTAAGACAACTAGGCTGTACTTTTTTTGGAACAGGAATGATTGTTGATTTCTTAAAGCAGTGTGGCACCACACATGACTGAAGGGACATGTTAAATATGTCAGTGAAGACACTAGATAGTTGGACTGCACACTTTCTCAAAAGGCCTGGTGAGATGTTGTCAGGGCCAGTGGCTTTTCTCATTTTCAGACGACTGAATTGGCATCTGACTTCATTCTCTTGGAGTATGAAAGGGGGAGTGGGGGTGATTTTGGGTGTAGCCACGTCAGAAGTAGACAATGGTTTGTCGAAACTGGAGTAGAATTGGTTGAGTTTGTCTGGAAGAGTTCTTGTCAAAGAAGGAATTACTGGATCATGTCTGTGTCTGTATGCACTTTGTGTGTGTTGATAAACCTGTGTACATACTTGATGTATATTGAGAATGATAGATAAGATAAGAAAATCTTTATTATCTTATAAAGAGAAATGACATCAGGTGTGGTAGCAATTTCAGAACAGAACAAAAAGTAAAAGACTGATTAAACACACAGCCTGCATGTCACCCATCGTGAAGCGCCACATGTGTGTGTTGTGTCTGTTGCCTAAGTGTGTTCTGTTGTGTTTTTTTATGTTTATGTCATGTCATATTTTTGTGCCTGTGTCAGCATACCATCTGTATATGGCTGAATTTCATGATTATTTAGGTTGGTTTGTGTCAGTGTATCATCTGTATATGGCTGAATTTCATGATTGTTTTGGCAAGTTTGTGTCAGTGTATCATCTGTATATGGCTAAATTTCATGCTTGTTTTGGCAGGTCTGTGTTGGGTATCATCTGTATATGGCTGAATTTCATTATTATTTAGGCAGGTCTGTAGATGGGTGAAAATCAATATTAATTAGGCAGGTCTGTGTCATAAAGCAGCAGTCTTTAATTAGGCAGGTCTGTGTCATAAAGCAGCAGTCTTTAATTAGGCAGGTCTGTGTCATAAAACAGCAGTCTTGTGCTTTTTGTCTGTCAGTGCTGTCTGGAGTCCCAAATGTGACTCTGGGAGTCATAAGTGTGTTGTATTGTATCATATTGTATCATATTGTATTGTATCATATTGTATCATATCTTAGTGTATCATATCATATTGCATTGTATCATATGGTATTGTATTGAAATGTATCATATTTTATTGTGTCATATCATATCATATTTTATCATATTGTATTGTATTTCATATGATATCGTATTGTATTGTATCATTTCGTATTGTATAATATTGTATTGTATTGTATCATGTCATATTGTATTGTATCTTATTGCATCATATCATATGTCATGGCTCATGGCATTCGCTGTGCATGTGTTTGTGTGCACCTCTTTTCTCTCTTCCTTCTCCCTCCCTCTCTCTCTCCCTCTCTTCTTCACCACCCTCTCTCCTACACCACCCTCTCTACTTCGTGTGTATGTTTGGTTTAACGCAGGGCATATGCACGTGCATCTCTTGGAATATGTGTGTGGCATGTTCCTGTTTCTTGAACATTCTGAACTCTGAGCGAGTTCAGGAATTAATGTAGTTTAAGTAGAAAGATTCAGCTTCGCTTTTGATGCCAAGCTGTCTCAAGAAACAGGTCGGCGTTCCAGCGTGTGAGCTGCTGGGTGCCGTCTGACAGCAGTAGTGGGGCGTTTTCCTTGTCACCCCTTTTCCTCTGTGTGTGGTCTGTGTTTTCACTCTGGGCCAGTGGTGTGCCTGTGTGTCTACCTGGTGACAGGCGAGGGAGTTGTGTATTTGTATTTGTAGTGTTAAATTAGTGATATGACTTGTAACTTTTGTTGTCTTAAAAGAGAATTAGGCATTGGGTGTTTGTAAGGTTAGGGGAATGTTTTATTCCAGTAGTCTTTTATTTCTACATATTTGGGGAATTAGTGAAATTTTGTGTTGTATCTAGGTATGTTAATTTGCGATTTATTCAGCTCGGGTTGTTGTTTCAAATTCATTTCCTTTGTAATGGAAGCTGTGTCTAACTTCAGTATAGATTTTCCGAAACATTTTTGTAGTAATTGAAATGAGATTGTAAGTTTGTGATATTACATCACTGGGTTTTGTTTCTATTGCTGGAGGCCATCAGGATAGTCACTGACATGTCATTTGGGGTTCCTTATGGTGGACTCTTTCGAATTGTGTGTGGGTTTAACCCTTTCATTATTGGGGAAAACATAACAAACGGTTTATGATTTCATGTTAGTAGCTTTTTGTGTGGAAGGGGCTGTATGTAATAAAGTATCCTCTTGTCTCCCGAATTAGTTTGATATCTGTTGCTGAAGCAAGTTAGGGGTGGGATGGGGGGTATTCTTTTGAACTTGTAAGAGTCTAGTCTACAGAGACTGGGAGCGCATTGTTCCAGATTTTTCCTGTGAGTTTTCTCCCCGTGCCACTGCCTTCAACTCCCTCTCCAGACTTCCACATTCCCAACGTACCCTTTCCCACTGTCCCTCTCGCCCAAACCAACCTTAAACCCCAAGTCTGCAAGTGAGTGACATCTGTCTTCAGTTGCCAGGTGGTTCGAATCAGGTGAACTCTGAAGTGTTGAACTGGGCTGGTGCCGCAGCTTATAAAACATTTTGACTATATAGTATGGAAGGTTGAGACTGAAGCGGAACATTGCGTTGTAGTTTGGTGGGGAGTAATTTTTGGTGTGCTTTGATTTTTCATGTGTCAGTAAAGAACCGAGCTGAACTTTTCTGTGTCTCTGTGTTTGTGTCGTCGGGGTGTTAGCTAGTCTGGGAAGGTGCGGGGGTACATGGGCAATCCCATATGGGTTGTGACATCATATCGTATCGTATTGTATCTTATTGTATCATATCGTATAATATTGTATTGTATCATATCATATATTGTATTGTATATATCATATCGTGTTTTTTTGTATTGTATTGTATCATATCATATTGTATCGTATTGTATTTTAACGTATCATATGGTATCATATTGTATTTATTGTATTGTATCATATCGTATTGTATTGTATTATGTTTTATCATATCATATTGTGTTGTGTTGTATTGTAACATATTGTATCATATTGTATTGTATCATATCGTATTGTATTATGTTGTATCATATCATATTGTATTGTGTTGTAACATATTGTATTGTATTGTATTATGTTGTATCATATCATATTATATTGTATTGTGTTGTATTGTAACATATTGTATTGTATCTTATTGTATTGTGTTGTATTGTAACATATCGTATTGTATTGTATCTTATTGTATTGTAATGTATTATGTTGTATCATATCGTAGCATATTGTATTGTGTTGTATTATAACATATCTTATTGTATTGTATCATATTGTATCATATTCTATTGCAGTGTTTTGTATCATATCGTATCGTATTGTATCATATTGTATTGTATCATATTGTATCATATTCCTTTGCATTGAATTGTATCATATCGTATCGTATTGTATTATATAATATTGTATCACATCGTATTGTATTATATTGTATCATACTATATTGTATCATATTGCATTGTTTCATAACGTATTGTATGGTAGTGTATTGTATCATAATGTATTGTATCCTATTGTATCGTATCGTTTGGATTGTATCGTATAGTATCATATTGTATCATATCCTATGGTATGGTATTATATTGTATCGTATCGTATTGTATTGAATTGTATGATAGTGTATTGTATCTTAATGTGTTGTATCCTATTGTATCTTATCATTTGGATTGTATTGTATCGTATCATATTGTATTGTATCATATTGTATTGTATCATATCGTATGGTATTGTTTTGTATTGTATGGTAGTGTATTGTATCCTGTTGTATTGTATCATATCATTTGGATTGTATTGTATCATGTTGTATTGTATCATGTCATATTGTATTATATTGTATCATGTGGTATTGTATTGTATTGTATCATATTGTATTGATTTTGTATTGTATCACATTGTATTGTATTACAGTTTATCACAACAGATTTGGAAGAGCGTGTCGCCACAATGCAGCACAGTCCTATTGTTTCTTTCTTCTGTCTGCAAGTGTATTTGTTTTACATCACAGTGGGCTTTTCCATAGAATTTTGCCAAGGACAGCCCTTTTGTTGCCATTGGTTCTTTAACATGCTTAAACTGAATTCCAGTTTGAGTGGCAAGGACACTTATCTAAGTAACATTGATGGTTTTGTCTGGTCTGCAGGGGATGAGGAAGGAGTGAAAACAACCTATGTGGAAATCAGTTCAGTGCAAGTGAAGCGCTGCCCTTTTTGCCGCTACCCCATGGAGAAGAACGGAGGGTGCAGCCACATGACCTGTGTGATGTGTCAGAACCAGTTCTGTTGGGTGTGCCTGGCCAAATGGGCGGAGCATGTCACGGGGTCCTATCGGGGTTGTTGGGAGAAAGCTGAGGAGGTACTTCTGCCTTTTCCTCTGTTTGTCCATTGTATGATCTGTTTTAATTGTTGTGTCTGTAAAGCGTTGTTTAGTGTCATGATCTGTTTCAATTGTAGTGTCTGTAAAGTGTTGCTTAGTGTCATGATGTTTTAATTGTAGTGTCTGTAAAGTGTTGTTCAGTCTCGTGATCTGTTTTGATTGTATTGTCTGTAAAGTGTTGTTTAGTGTCATGATCATTTTAATTGTAGTGTTTGTAAAGTGTTGTTTAGTGTCATGATCATTTTAATTGTAGTGTTTGTAAAGTGTTGTTTAGTGTCATGATGTTTTAATTGTAGTGTCTCAAAAGTGGTGTTTAGTGTCATGATGTTTTAATTGTAGTGTCTCTAAAGTGGTGTTAAGTCTCATGATGTTTTAATTATAGTGTCTGTAAATTGTTGTTTAGTGTCATGATGTTTTAATTGTAGTGTCTGTAAAGTGTTGTTTAGTGTCATGATCTGTTTTGATTGTAGTGTCTGTAAAGTGTTGTTTAGTCTCATGATGTTTTGATTGTAGTGTCTGTAAAGTGTGGTTTAGTGTCATGATCGTTTTAATTGTATTGTTTGTAAAGTATTGTTTAGTCTCATGATGTTTTAATTGTAGTGTCTCTAAAGTGGTGTTTAGTGTCATGATGTTTTAATTGTAGTGTCTGTAAAGTGTTGTTTAGTGTCATGATCTGTTTTGATTGTAGTGTCTGTAAATTGTTGTTTAGTCTCTTGATGTTTTGATTGTAGTGTCTGTAAATTGTTGTTTAGTCTAATGATGTTTTAACCCCTAGGCTGCCTGCATGACGAGATAACTCGTCATGGCAAGCATGTATGCTTCGCTGCCACAATGACGAGATAACTCGTCATCGAAATATTCTGACTTTTCCCTGGTTTGCATTCACTTCGTTGATAAAAATCGTGGTAGCTTTAGCCTGGGGAATCTCTCTAGATTCTATTCATAGCTAGAAACCCCATCTACGTCATGAAGCAGTCCTTTATTTGAACGTTTTGGTTGGGTCACTGTCCAAGTGTTTGCCTGACTTCTCTCCTCGCTCGCTCAACAAAATGTCGGACTGACGCCGTGCTCAAGACATGCGATCGTGACGAACTAAATCAACCAAGATTTCTTTCTTTAGCTGATGCTCAGAAAGAATTGAAGCGTAAATTCGAAGGAGAAGATAGTGATGAACATTTATAGGACGATCTGATAAAAAAAATAAAGGGAGCAATCAAGAGAGTGGCCAAGATGCAACTGTCAGTGAGTGATGCCAGCTAAACTGTTAGCAGTCGACATGACCGAATTAGCAGCAGAGCGATATTCTTGGCACGCAGCCAACGCGGTCTGATGAGAACTGTTTCAAGTGACCATGTGAGAGGGGTGAAGAGGAGGGGGGGGTGGAGACTGAGGGGGCGTGGCCTCACATCCATCTTATCACCTGGAGAAGTCACAATGTATTGTGTATCTATCTCTTAAAAAATATATATATATATATATATATATATTGTGGTTGTTCTAGTATGATTTTGTGTTTGCAGATATCCATTTGTCCAGAAAATATGATGTTTTTTGTGCAAATTACCTGACTAATGTTTGTAATGAACAAGTTGAAAATGTGACAAAAAACAAAACACTGATTTCAAAACAACAGCATGTCACTAAAAATACATAAAATGGGAAAACATCATGTGTTTTGTATTCTTTATTCATTTCCCTTTCAGAAAATATATACTTTTATGGGTCTTTCTCCAATAACAAAGAGCACAGAATTTTTTGAAAATTTATACCCGTTTTTTGTGAAAAAACCCTGACAAATAGATTTCACTTAAATCTTATTTTCCTGGCAGCGAAAGGGTTAATTGTAGTGTCTGTAAAGTGTTGTTTAGTCTTGTCATCTTGCATCAGTCTGTCAGTTTGTGGAGCACTTTTACCTTTACATGTGGTACATATCTCCACCCTCACACCTGTCTGTTTGTGGAGCACTTTTACCTTTACATGTGGTGCACTTTTACCTTTACATGTGGTACATATCTACACACTCACACCTGTCTGTTTGTCGAGCAGTTTTACCTTTACATTTGGTACATATCTCCACCCTCACACCTGTCTGTCTGCAATTATTCCCTGTGCTATGTTTAAAAAGTGTGATCAGTGATGTTCCCTGTGCTATGTTTCAGACAGTGATGTTCCTTGTGCTATGTTTCAGACAGGGTGATCAGTGATGTTCCCTGTGCTATGTTTCAGACAGTGTGATCAGTGATGTTCCCTGTGCTATGTTTCAGGCAGTGTGATCAGTGATGTTCCCTGTGCTATGTTTCAGACAATGTGATCAGTGAGTTCCCTGTGCTGTGTTTCAGACAGTGTGATCAGTGATGTTCCATGTGATACGTTTCAGACAGCGTGATCAGTGATGTTCCCTGTGATACGTTTCAGACAGCGTGATCAGTGATGTTCCCTGTGATATGTTTCAGACAGTATGATCAGTGATGTTCCCTGTGCTGTGTTTCAGACAGCGTGATCAGTGATGTTCCCTGTGCTATGTTTCAGACAGTATGATCAGTGATGTTCCCTGTGCTATGTTTCAGACAGTGTGATCAGTGATGTTCCCTGTGCTATGTTTCAGACAGTGTGATCAGTGATGTTCCCTGTGCTATGTTTCAGACAGTGTGATCAGTGATGTTCCCTGTGCTATGTTTCAGACAGTGTGATCAGTGATGTTCCCTGTGCTATGTTTCAGACAGTGTGATCAGTGATGTTCCCTGTGCTATGTTTCAGACAGTGTGATCAGTGATGTTCCCTGTGCTATGTTTCAGACAGTGGAGCTGGAGAACAGCCGGGTGTACCCCCTCCCCATCCAGTGTTACCAGACAGCTGTGTCCTTTCGCTACCTGTGGAAACAGCTGGACAGGGATCGGCACCGAACCATCACTGCCTGCTGGGTATGCTGCTGTGTGTGGCTGTTGACCTGGTTATGTCCTGAGTTATCATGGGGACCAGGCTGTTGACCTGGTTATGTCCTGAGTTATCATGGGGACCTGGTTGTTGACCTGGTTATGTCCTGAGTTATCATGGGGACCTGGTTGTTGACCTGGTTATGTCCTGAGTTATCATGGGGACCATGCTGTTGACCTGAGTTATCATGGGGACCAGACTGTTGACCTGAGTTATCATGGGGACCAGACTGTTGACCTGAGTTATCATGGGGACCAGACTGTTGACCTGGTTATGTCCTGAGTTATCATGGGGACCATGCTGTTGACCTGAGTTATCATGGGGACCAGACTGTTGACCTGGTTATGTCCTGAGTTATCATGGGACCAGACTGTTGACCTAGTCATATCCTGAGTTATGGGGACCAGACTGTTGACCTGGTCATGTCCTGAGTTATCATGGGGACCAGGCTGTTGACCTGAGTTATCATGGGGACCAGGCTGTTGACCTGAGTTATCATGGGGACCAGGCTGTTGACCACAGTCACACATGCTGCAGGTTGTGTTCAGTGTACATACATGACATGCTGCAGGCTGTGTTTAGTGTACATACATGACATGCTGCAGGCTGTGTTTAGTGTACATACATGACATGTTGCAGGTTGTGTTCAGTGTATATACATGACATGTTGCAGGCTGTGTTGAGTGTACATACATGACATGTTGCAGGCTATGTTCAGTGTAGCTATGTTCAGTGTACCTACATGGCGTGTTGCAGGCTGTGTTCAGTGTACATACATGACATGTTGCAGGCTATGTTCAGTGTAGCTATGTTCAGTGTACCTACATGGCGTGTTGCAGGCTATGTTCAGTGTACCTACATGGCATGTTGCAGGCTGTGTTCAGTGTACCTACATGGCGTTTTGCAGGCTGTGTGCAGTGTAGATACATGACGTGTTGCAGGCTGTGTTCAGTGTACATACATGGCATGTTGCAGGCTGTGTTCAGTGTACATGCATGCCATGTTGCAGGTTGTGTTCAGTGTACATACATGGCATGTTGCAGGCTGTGTTCAGTGTACATACATGGCATGTTGCAGGCTGTGTGGAGATGCATGGGAAGAAAGAGGGGTGCAGCACTGCATCATGACCCACCCAGCTGTGTTGAGGAGGCTGTCAGCTTTCTGAAAAAGGTCAGTCTGAAGATAGGGGTGTGTGTCTGTGTGCAGGGCTGTGTGTTTGTGCATCACAGGCTGTGTGTGTCTGTGTGCAGAGCTATGTGTCTGTGTATTACAGGATGTGTGTGTCTGTGTGCAGGACTATGTGTTTGTGCATCACAGGATGTGTGTGTCTGTGTGCAGGGCTGGGTGTTAGTGTATCACAGGATGTGTGTGTCTGTGTGCAGGGCTATGTGTTTGTGCATCACAGGATGTGTGTGTCTGTGTGCAGGGCTGGGTGTTAGTGTATCACAGGATGTGTGTGTTGTGAACAGGGCTGGGTGTTGGTGTATCACAGGATGTGTGTGGATGTTGGTGTATCACAAGATGTGTGTGTCTGTGAACAGGGCTGGGTGTTGGTGTATCACAGGATGTGTGTGTCTGTGTGCAGGGTACTTGTTGGTGTATCACAGGATGTGTGTGTCTGTGTGCAGGGCTAGGCGTTGGTGTATCACATGATGTGTGTGTCTGTGTACAGGGCTAGGTATTGGTGTATCACAGGATGTGTGTGTCTGTGTGCAGGGTACATGTTGGTGTATCACAGGATGTGTGTGTCTGTGTACAGGGCTAGGTGTTGGTGTATCACAGGATGTGTGTGTCTGTGTGCATGGCTAGGTGTTGGTGTATCACAGGATGTGTGTGTCTGTGTACAGGGCTAGGTGTTGGTGTATCACAGGATGTGTGTGTCTGTGAACAGGGCTAGGTATTGGTGTATCACAGGATGTGTGTGTCTGTGTGCAGGGTACATGTTGGTGTATCACAGGATGTGTGTGTCTGTGTACAGGGCTAGGTGTTGGTGTATCACAGGATGTGTGTGTCTGTGTGCATGGCTAGGTGTTGGTGTATCACAGGATGTGTGTGTCTGTGAACAGGGCTAAGTGTTGGTGTATCACAGGATGTGTCTGTCTGTGTGCAGGGCTAGGCGTTGGTGTATCACATGATGTGTGTGTCTGTGTACAGGGCTAGGTATTGGTGTATCACAGGATGTGTGTGTCTGTGTGCAGGGTACATGTTGGTGTATCACAGGATGTGTGTGTCTGTGTACAGGGCTAGGTGTTGGTGTATCACAGGATGTGTGTGTCTGTGTGCATGGCTAGGTGTTGGTGTATCACAGGATGTGTGTGTCTGTGTGCATAGCTAGGTGTTGGTGTATCACAGGATGTGTGTGTCTGTGTGCAGGGCTAGGTGCTGGTGTATCACAGGATGTGTGTCTGTGTGCAGGGCTAGGTGTTTGTGTATCACAGGATGTGTGTCTGTGTGCAGGGCTAGGTGTTGGTGTATCACAGGATGTGTGTCTGTGTGCAGGGCTAGGTGTTGGTGTATCACAGGATGTGTGTGTCTGTGTGCAGGGCTAGGTGTTGGTGTATCACAGGATATGTGTGTCTGTGTGCAGGGTACATGTTGGTGTATCACAAGATGTGTGTGTCTGTGTGCAGGGCTAGGTGTTGGTGTATCACCGGATGTGTGTGTCTGTGTGCAGGGCTATGTGTTGTTGGAGCGTGGCCATGTCCTGCTGTCCAACTGTCCACGTCACCATCGTCTGGCCAGACTGCTGTCCTCCTCCCTGCAGCTCCTCTCCTTCTGCTGTGACAGAGTGGCCCGGGTATGTGCTGTGGTGGGGGCATGTGGTGACATGGTGTGGTGTTATAGTGTGGTGACATGGTGTGGTGCTATAGTGTGGTGACGTTACGTGGTGTGGTGTTATAGTGTTGTGACGTGGTGTGGTGCTATAGTGTGGTGATGTGGTGTGGTGCTATCGTGTGGTGACATGGTGTGGTGCTATAGTGTGGTGATGTGGTGTGGTGTTATAGTGTTGTGACGTGGTGTGGTGCTATAGTGTGGTGATGTGGTGTGGTGCTATTGTGTGGTGACATGGTGTGGTGTTATAGTGTGGTGACGTGGTGTGGTGTTATAGTGTGGTGACATGGTGTGGTGACATGGTGTGGTGTTATAGTGTGGTGACGTGATGTGGTGTTATAGTGTGGTGACATGTGGTGTTATAGTGTGGTGACATGTGGTGTTATATGTGGTGTTATAGAGTGGTGACATGTGTTATAGTGTGGTGACGTGGTGTGGTGTTATAGTGTGGTGTGGTGCTATAGTGTGGTGACGTGGTGTGCTATAGTGTGGTGACATGGTGTGATGCTATAGTGTGGTGACATGGTGTGGTGTTATGGTGTGGTGTTTTAGTGTGGTGAGGTGGTGTGGTGCTATAGTGTGGTGACATGGTGGTGATGTGGTGTGGTGTTATAGTGTGACGACGTGGTGTGGTGTTATAGTGTGGTGATGTGGTGTGGTGTTATAGTGTGGTCATAGTGTGGTGACGTGGTGTGGTGTTTATAGTGTGGTGACGTGGTGTGGTACTATAGTGTGGTGACATGGTGTGGTGCTATAGTGTGGTGACATGGTATGGTGTTATGGTGTGGTGACATGATGTGGTGCTTTTGTGTGGTGACGTGTGGTGCTAAAGTGTGGTGACGTGGTGTGGTGTTATAGTGTGTTGACATGGTGTGGTGTTATAGTGTAGTGACATGGTGTGGTGACGTGGTGTGGTGTTATAGTGTGGTGTGGTGATGTGGTGTTATGCTGTGGTGACATGGTGTGGTGCTATAATGTGATGACATGATGTGTTATAGTGTGGTGACGTGGTGTGGTGCTATAGTGTGGTGACGTGGTGTGGTGTTATTCAAGACTGCCCTAGCCTTTTTAATCCTGAATATGCTACACAAAATATACATACAATACAGAACAAATATATGGTTGTTTTGATGGATTGTTATTCCAAAATGAAAGGACAATGAGGCGAAGAGAAAAAGGATTAGAGATCAGTAAAGGATGGTAGCTCTGTTTACAAGACAAGCAACTTTAAAAAATAGGATTAAAGAACAAAAAAGAATGGTAACTCCATCTGTTTACAAGACAAACAACTTATATTAAAAAAAAAAGGTTTAAAGAAGAGTAAAGAATTGTTACTCTATCTGTTTACAAGACATAACTTAAAAAAAAAAGGATCAAAGAACAATAAAGAATGGTTATCTGTTCACAAGACTAACAATTTTTTTAAGTATTAAAAAACAAAAAAAAATGGTAACTCTATTTACAAGACAAAAAGTGTGTGTTGATGTGTGCAGTACATGGAACAGCCAGTTAAACATAATGTGTCCGTGTGTGCAGTACATGAAACAACCAGTGAAACAGAATGTGTTGATGTGTGCAGTACATGGAACAGTTAGTGAAACAGTGTGTGTTGGTGTGTGCAGTACACGTAACAGCCAGTTAAACATAATGTGTTGGTGTGTGCAGTACATGTAACAGCCAGTTAAACACAATGTGTTGGTGTGTGCAGTACATGGAACAGCCAGTTAAACACAATGTGTCCATGTGTGCAGTACATGGAACAGCCAGTTAAACACAGTGGGTTGGTGTGTGCAGTACATGGAACAGCCAGTGAAGCAGAATGTGTTGGTGTGTGTAGTACATGGAACAG
The DNA here is from genome assembly GCF_041734735.1 of Babylonia areolata. NCBI lineage: Eukaryota > Metazoa > Mollusca > Gastropoda > Neogastropoda > Buccinidae > Babylonia > Babylonia areolata. The sequence continues at coordinate 19,828,644 of NC_134883.1, read as the reverse complement.
CTAATGAAGCAGAATGTGTTGGTGTGTGCAGTACATGGAACAGCCAGTTAAACAGAATGTGTTGGTGTGTGCAGTACATGGAACAGCCAGTGAAGCGGATCCTGAGGACCACGGAAGGTCTCCACACTGTCACCAGCTATGGTCAGCAGCAGATCCACACTGTGTGTTTCCTGGCGCACTGCTTGGCATCCAGAGTGCAGGGCACCACAATGCAGCACTGGCTCCTGCATGGGGACCATGAACATTTTGTCCAATATAAGTAAACAGCCAGCTGCTGATGTGTGTGCTGTGCAAGTGTTCATGACTGGTTGTGTGTTCAAGCAGATGATGTTTGTGTTGACGCTCAGTCTGAACGATTGCTGTTTAATTGCAAATGTATACACATCATGGTGAATATTTAGAAATGGAAATGCGCTGTTGCTCATTGATAATTGTAAAGTCATTTCTGTGCATAATAATTTTTCTTTAAGAAATGATACAGTGATGCAAATGTTATTTTTGATATTTTCTTCTTCCCATAGTGGTTTTCTTTATATTCAAACATATCATGTGGAGCGTTGACCTAGTTGTAACATGTCCTCCTGGGAAGCTAGAGAATTTGAGCGCAGTTTTGATCCCCACACTTGCCAGTATTTTCTCCCTGTCCACTAGACCTTGAGTGGTGGTCTGCATGCTAGTCATTCAGATTAGATGATAAACAGAGCTCCCATATGCAGCTTGCACTTACACACGAATACACAAACTTTATTGTCCATACTTTGGTACTGAGATTTGCTCTCTGGTAGTGATCAGTGTATGTAAAAGAATCACAGCAACAAAAGGGTTGTCCTTAGCAAAGTTTCATAGAAAAATCCACTTTCACAGAAAAACAAAGACACTTGCAGGAAGAAAAAAAGGGTGATGCTGTCAGTGTAGCACCGCGCTCTCCCTGGGAACAGCAGCCCACATTTTACACAAAGAAATCTACCCTGACAAAAGAGTGATACAATACAATACAATACAAGATCCAGAGTGTTGAAATAATCTGTGATATCCTCAAATGGAGAAAGTTGATAAAAACTGGGGATTGTAAAATGTGACTCACTTTTGGTAAGTGGCATCCAATGTTTCAGACCATAGGCCTGTCTTCAGGGACTGTGTTAGAAATTTGCAGCAATCGTCTTTCATTTTACCATATTAATCTGTGATATCATGCAGCCTGTGAGATCTTTATTCTGTCACTGCAGTCTGTTCATTGACATCATCAGCATTTTCTCCCCTATCTTCATTGACGTCATCAGTGTTTCTCTCCCCTATCTTCATTGACATCATCAGCGTTTCTCTCCCCTGTCTGTTCATTGACATCATCACTGTTTATCTCCCCTGTCTTCATTGACATCATTACTGTTTCTCTCCCCTGTGTGTTCATTGACATCATCACTGTTTCTCTCCCCTGTCTTCATTGACATAATCACTGTTTCTCTCCCCTGTCTGTTCATTCACATCATCAGTGTTTCTCTCCCGTCTGTTCATTCACATCATCAGATCATCACTGTTTCTCTCTCCTGTCTGTTCATTCACGTCATCACTGTTTCTCTCCCCTGTCTTCATTGACATAATCACTGTTTCTCTACCCAGTCTGTTCATTCACGTCATCAGTGTTTCTCTCCCCTGTCTGTTCATTCACATCATCAGTGTTTCTCTCCCCTGTCTGTTCATTCACATCATCACTGTTTCTCTCCCCTGTCTGTTCATTGACATCATCACTGTTTCTCTCCCCAGTCTCTTCATTCACGTCATTACTGTTTCTCTCCCCTGTCTTCATTGACATTATTAGTGTTTGTCTCCCCTGTCTTCATTGACATCATCACTGTTTCTCTCCCCTGACTGTTCATTCACATCATCACTGTTTCTCTCCCCTGTCTGTTCATTCACGTCATTACTGTTTCTCTCCCCTGTCTTCATTGACATTATTAGTGTTTGTTGCCCCTGTCTTCATTGACATCATCACTGTTTCTCTCTCCTGTCTGTCCATGCACATCATCACCATTTCTCTCCTGCTTCAATGTTTTCCCTAATTGGTTGACTTATTTACTTGTACTGATATTGAGGATTTGTTACTGTTTCACATGTTTGGTTTTTTGATTATATGTTTTGTTTTTTGTTTCATTTCACATACAGTGGACATGGCCAAATATGTAACATTATCTTGCTGGTTTACAGCAACCAGCACATGCCATACTGTCCTCAGTTTTGATTATTTGGAAGGGGTGGGAGGAAGGCAGGCCTATAAACAGTATCATTTCGTTGTCTGTGATATTTGATGAGATTTTGCTACATGTCAAACTTTTTTGTGCACAATTATAGCAGTTTTTTGTGCACAATTATAGCAGTTGGATAAGCAGTTTTCGCTGTTACTGACTGGGTTGGATAAACAGTTTTCCCTGTTACTGACTGGGTATGATAAACAGTTTTCCCTGTTACTGACTGGGTATGATAAACAGTTTTCCCTGTTACTGACTGGGTTGGATAAACAGTTTTCCCTGTTACTGACTGGGTTGGATAAACAGTTTTCCCTGTTACTGACAGGGTTGGATAAACAGTTTTCCCTGTTACTGACTGGTTATGATAAACAGTTTTCCCTGTTACTGACTGGGTTGGATGAGCAGTTTTCCCATTTTACTGATTGTATTGTTGATAATGTTGTCCTTTTAAAACTGTGATAACTATTGTGTATTTGAATAGTAAACTGCAGACAACTTTCGACTTGGTGTCTTTCTTGATTAAAACACTCCTGTTATTGGTATTACTTTTGTTCCTAGACAGACTGGAATACTGAAAGCCAGCGATAACAAGTTCTTCACAGTCAGTCCAAACAGCAAAGACTTCCATTACAAACACAAGAAACGCATGTTATCTACACCATTGTTTCCTGCATGCTTAAAATTGATATGTAACAACAATTTCACTGTGCCACAAAAACATATTTTGGTAACCTTGCAAAGAATTAGGTTCTTTTCTGTGAAACATGCACCATACATAAAAAAAATAGATATAGCAATGCATTTCTATGCAAACTGAAACCTCAAATTAGGTCAACACAAAATAGAACACATTATAATACAAACTGACACCTGAAACTAGTGTCTACACAAAATACAACACTTTACAGTACAAACTAACGCCTGGAATTACACAATATACAACACATTGGATCTATACTAGAAAATGTTTGCCTACTTTCCATTTTGTACGGCAAGATCTACTGAGTACTCTGTTGTAATGCAACAAACTTGCTTTGTCTTCTGTAGACGCATGCATTTGATCATATAATGACTGGGTGCTCCGAAAATAAATGCATTGACAGCTATGAAACCAACCATTATAATATTACTAAGTTTGGAAGAAAAGTGTTCCCCAGTTAAAATCAAAACAGAACATAGCTGCTGTTGCTGGATCTACCACTGCTCTGCCGTCATTACCATTTCATGTGACACCACCATTTCATCCACAAGCATCATTCAGTATTATAAACACACACAGACACAGAGAGAGAGGAGAGGGAGAGCAACCCCACATCCCGACACACACAACACCTACGACAGCAGTACATCCGTACGTCATATATCAGCAATGAACAGTTACTCAAGAGCAAGACCAAAAATATGTTTTCAGATGGGTCTTGAAAGAGCCTAGGGAAGGGGCTTTTCACAGGTCAGCAGTCAGTGATCGAGTTCCAGACAGTTGGGGCTGAGAAATTAAATGATCTGTGACCAAAGGTTTTCAGATCAGTGCTCTGCACCCGAAGTAACCTGATCTGATCAGCTGGATATGTTTATTAATGGAGAAGAAATTTTCACCGTGCCCGAATTCTACTGGATATTACTGCTTGTAGGTATGATGGAATCGATGCGTGAGTAATGTGAAGGTGCACCTGGATAAACTTGTGCATCCTGCCTGTATACCTACTGACGATCAGATGCAACTGTAGCAGTGAACGATCAACAAACAACCTGGTTATCTGGAATCCTGTTGTATGTGAGTTATTTTCAGCCATGTCAACAAGGTCACAGAAAAAAAAGCTTGGTGCACGTGGGGGACAGGTCGAGAGGAACTGAGGCGATGGAGCATGGTGGTGCATGGGTGCACGCGCGTGCACGTGTGTGTGTGCGTGTGTGTATGCGCGTGCCGCTGAAATGCTATTTGCGCATGGTTATGTCACAGTAACATTATTTTGACTGCTTATTATTTTGGCATCAAAACTACAAATTTTTTCCTTCCATTTTTATTCTGTTTGAATACTGAGTCCCATGACACCCACCTGCTCATGCTGGCTCTTTACGGCCCCCTCTCTCTCTCCCCATTTCCGAAGTGAAGTTTTTGTACAAATACTCTGATGGTTCACTGCAAAAAGTGTCAAAAATGCATTAGCGTTGAAATAATACTGTGTGATATGAATTATGGTAGAAGAGAGAGAGAGAGAGAACTCAACACTAACTCGAATGTTTTATTGAGGGTAAAAGGATAAGCTGCAAGCTTCTTTTCACCATGCCCTCCTAATAACAAAATAATGCTAATGATTGAAAAAAATTATAAAAAGCTGATCAAACGAAGTAGACAGAAAAAGAAGAAAATGGAGAAAAAAAGAAAACAAGAAGAAGAAAGACAAAGACAAAAACAAAAGACTTTTTTTTTTAATTAAAAGAAAGCAATCGTGATCCCTAATCATTTGTGTCATGTTCCTATATCATGTTGACATGCCTGGAGATAAAGACAACAGCGTTCCAAATAACCAGGGTGTTTCAAAACAGTCATGACCCTTTTTGACTCACTTGTGTAAACAAAGTGAGTATGTTTTAACCCAGTGTTCAGTTGTGTGTGTGTGTGTGTATGTGTGGTAAACTTTAACATTGCCATTTTCTCTGCAAATACTTTGTCAGTTGACACCAAATTAGGCATAAAAATAGGAAAAATTCAGTTATTTTCAGTCATCTTGTTTAAAACAATATTGCACCTCTGGGATGGGCACAAAAATAAAAAAAAGAAGCCAAATTATATGCAAACTGCATTTACTGTTTGTTTTTTTGTTTTTTTTTATTCTCTAAACTTGGCACTTTGATCTGATATTCTGACACAACAACGAGAGCAGTCATTATTATCATTTTTTGTTCAAACAGGAACTTCTTTTGCTAAGCATGGAAGTTTTATTTATTTTGCAAACGTTTTGATGCAGATAGTAAAGAAGGGAAATTAATCTGTAATTAATGCTAGGGGACTTAATTTGCTTTAAACTGATCTTTCTCATCTTAAACATTACATTTTGAAATTATACTCAATACATAAAAATCTTGTTTGTTTTACTCTCAGTATACAGGGCTTTCACTATGTTCATTCGCCCAAGTGGTCTTTTTCGGAAAATACTAAAATCAATACGACGAGTGGACTTTATAGATCTATTGGCTGAGCCCTGAAGGTCATGGGCAAAAATCAATTGCGTACACATATTTATACACATTCAAAGCACGTGCTCATATTCTTCGCGAACGCGAACAACGCCGTTTTCTTTCAAGTTGTTGATACGCCCGTTCAATCCTATATTCAATGGACAATACACGATAAAATGTGATGGAAAGTTGGAGAAGGAGACCGTTAAATATTTATTCAGAGAAAGATTTGTGAACGCCTCATCACTTACTGGATTATGCCCCAAACTGCCATAAAAATATCCACAGAATCCGATGGAATTCACAGTTAAAAATAATAAACCATGTGAGTTAATACCCTTGAATTAATCGGAAACGTAAAAATTTCCAGTCTTGACTTTTCTCAAAATGAAGTCCTTTTCACTTCATAAGACGTTTAGAAGTACTTGTACTTGGCTCTACGTGTTCTTAGTTTAACAAAATACTCAATTTTCATATCAACTTTAAAACTATAAAACTAGAATGAACATAAAAGAGAAATTGAATCGACCGTGTCAACCGGGTTAACATCTTGTACATCTATCTAGATCCAGAGAAAACGGCTAAATGTTGCAGTGTGATTGCGGCGATAGCCGCATCACCTTTACCGCGGACTTAAAAATAATTTTTAATTGCCCTTAAAGATTTTTTTGAATGCCAAAGATACCCCAGAATAATGTGATTTAAACAGCATTCTCACCGCGAATATCGCAATCGATTTATCGCCCTTTAAAAAGGCATGTTTAAATATATTTTTGAACGTCAGTTAAGGAGCCACGACAGTGTAATGAGTAAGACAATTACTTCTCAACCGAACACGCGGAGTTCGAATCTACCGTTAGGACTTTTTTTCTTTCTTTTTTTTCTTTTTTTTTTAAACCCGAAGCTTTATAATAACAAATACAGAACACATTTTAACGATTAGATTTTTGTTTTTTTAAGTGTATCACAAGTGAGTCTTGAAGGCCTTGCCTCTCTTGTTCTTTTGTGTCATGTTCATATATTTTACGTTTTGAGATTTCGGTTCAACAACCCGTTTTCTGTCAGTGTTTCTGTCACATGGCTTTCATCTTCCACGCAAGAGAGAAAGAGAGAGAGAGAGTGTGAAGTCAAGTCAAAATGATCTTTATTGAGGGTAAAAGAATAAGCTTATACAACTTTTTTACATCCTGTCCTCAGAAAAAAAAGAGAAGAAAAAAAGGGGGGGAGAAATGGGGGTAGTGGGGGTCTGGAAGTGGAAAGGATAATATGGAAATAAACAATTACAAGAAACACACAAAACTTCAATCGAAAACAACAACAACAGAAATAATACAAGCGTAAATAGCAATAAATGTGTGTGTGTGTGTGTGTGTGTGTGTGTGTGTGTGTGTGTGTTCCCGAAGGGAGTAACTTTCCTTTTTTTTCTGAAAATGTGTGGGTATAGGCCATTTCTTAGGTTGCAAATTGACTGGTCCAGTTGGGCCAGGTGTTGACTACAGCGATGATCAGAAGTTTCTTTTGATTCTTCGGGTGGTGAAAGAGGTATACTACTGCATTCGTTCAGTAAACTGAGTAATGCAATAAAATGCCATCCTCGAAATCTTCACCTGTTTTTTGAGTGTTTGAATGTGGTCTTTTCTGCACACTCAGAACAGCAAAAGAATGTGTAAAAACTAACAAATACACAGACGCTGAATTCCTAGCCTTTCATCAACCGTGTCTTTGAATTATTTTTCTATACAAGATAAATACTCGGCAAAATTGGCGTGCAGGTGAAAGCAGTCCATTCCACAACCAACTTTTTTAACCTCCAAGAAACTGGATGAAAAAGTATTAGGGAGAAAAAAAATCGAACTGTGGTCAAATGGACATATCAACCTGTTCCCTATCCTAATTAGCACTGATCTGAAATCCTAAATCCGATAATCAGTTACAGGGCAAGGGCGCTAATCTCTGAATAGAACAAAGACAAAAAAGCTCAAAGGAGGAGGGGCAGCAGGAATATGATCCGATTAGTAGTTCACATGCCTGGGCTTGAAATGAGAGAGAGTGGAGAAGAGGTGTATGGGAGAGGGGGAGGAGGGGGTTTGCAGTCAGTTTTTACGCCATATTTCAAACCAGTCGTGACCCCTATTCGTTTGTATCATGTTCAAATATTGGTTTACGGTTTTCCCTCAATGAGGAAAGAAGATAATTGAAAATGACAATATGGCTGGACGTGTTTTCTTTAGTGAGGAACGAAGATAATTGAAAATGACAATATGGCTGGCCCTGTTTTCCCTCAGTGAGGAAAGAAGATAATTGAAAATGACAATATGGCTGGCCCTGTTTTCCCTCAGTGAGGAACGAAGATAATTGAAAGTGACAATATGGCTGGCCCTGTTTTCCCTCAGTGAGGAAAGAAGATAATTGAAAATGACAATATGGCTGGGCCTGTTTTCCCTCAGTGAGGAACGAAGATAATTGAAAATGACAATATGGCTGGGCCTGTTTTCCCTCAGTGAGGAAAGAAGATAATTGAAAATGGCAATATGGCTGGACCTGTTTTCTTTAGTGAGGAACGAAGATAATTGAAAATGACAATAATGGCTGGACCTGTTTTCTCTCAGTGAGGAAAGAAGATAATTGAAAATGACAATATGGCTGGCCCTGTTTTCCCTCAGTGAGGAACGAAGATAATTGAAAATGGCAGTAGAGACCTGTTTTCCCTCAGTGATGAAAGAAGATAATTGAAAATGACAGTAGGGACCTGTTTTCCAGAAGATAATTGAAAAAGGCAGTATGGGCCTGTAGGCAGTATGGACCTGTTTTCCCTCACTCAGTGACCAGCGACTCGTGTTATACATTTACAGATTTTATTTTCGTTGTTTCTCAGATGTTTGAATGGCTACTATTAATGTCTGAGTCTCTAGACTTCGATTGACGCCCTTTTCATTTATTGTTCACTTTCAGAAGGGTGTTGTGGCCATGTATAGTCAAGGCGCCGGCTGATCGTTATTTCAATGTATCAGAGATTCGTTCCTTTGCGACTTGTTGTGCTCTGGAAGCCAGTACGATGTTTTAAAAGCCTGCCATGCTTCGGAATGTGGCGTATATTGTCCTATATCAGGCCGTTTTGTGGCGTGTGTCATCCTGTTTCACGCCGTTTTGTGGCGTGTGTCATCCTGATTCAGGCTGGTGACTGTGATGACAGGGTGTTGGGGTGACTGTGATGACAGGTTGTTGGGGTGACTGATGACAGGGTGAGATGACAGGGTGTTGGGGTGACTGTGATGACGGGGTGTTGGGGTGACTGTGATGACAGGGTGTCGGGGTGACTGTGATGACTGGGTGTTGGGGTGACTGTGATGACAGGGTGTCAGGGTGACTGTGATGACAGGGTGTTGGGGTGACTGTGATGACAGGGTGTTGGGGTGTCTGTGATAACTGGGTGTTGGGGTGACTGGTGACTGTGATGACAGGGTGTTTGGGGTGACTGTGATGACAGGATGTTGGGGTGACTGATGACTGGGATGACTGGGTGTTGGGGTGACTGTGATGACAGGTTGTTGGGGTGACTGTGATGACTGGGTGTTCTGGTGATTGATGACAGGGTGTTGGGGTGACTGTGATGACTGGGTGTTGGGGTGACTGGTGACTGTGATGACTGGGTGTTGGGGTGACTGTGATGACAGGGTGTTGGGGTGACTGGTGACAATGTGTCGGGATAACTGGTGACTGTGATGACGGGGTGTTGGAGTGACTGTGATGACTGGGTGTTGGGATGACTGGTGACTGTGATGACAAGGTGTTGGGGTGACTGTGATGACTGGATGTTGGGGTGACTGGGTGTTGGGTGACTGATGACTGTGTGTTGAGATGACTGGTGACTTTGATGACAGGGTGTTGGGGTGACTGTGATGACTGGGTGTTGGGGTGACTGATGACTGTGATGACATGGTGTTGGGGTGACTGGTGACTGTGATGACTGGGTGTTGGGGTGACTGGTGACTGTGATGACTGGGTGTTGGGGTGACTGTGGTGACTGCGTGTTGGGGTGACTGTGATGACAGGGTGTTGGGGTGACTGTGATGACAAGGTTCGCGGTGACTGGTGACTGTGATGACAGGGTGTTGGGGTGACTGGTGACTGTGATGACTGGGTGTTGGGGTGACTGTGATGACAGGGTTCGCGGTGACTGGTGACTGTGATGACAGGGTTCGCGGTGACTGGTGACTGTGATGACAGGGCGTTGGGGTGATTGCGATGACAGGGTGGTGGGGTGACTGTAATGACAGTGTGTTTGGGTGACTGATGACTGTTCTGACTGGGTGTTGGGGTGACTGTGATGACTGGTGTTGGGGTGACTGTGTTGACTGGGTGTTGGGGTGACTGTGATGACTGGGTGTTGGGGTGACTGTGATGACAGGGTGGTGGGGTGACTGTGTTGACCTGTTGTTGGGGTGACCTTGATGAGTAGGTGTTGGGGTGACTGTGTTGACTGGTTGTTGGGGTGACTGTGATGACTGGGTGTTGGGGTGACTGTGATGACAGGGATTTGGGGTGACTGTGATGACATGGTGTTGGGGTGACTGATGACTGGGTGTCGGGGTGACTGTGATGAATGGGTGTTGGGGTGTCGGGGTGACTGTGATGAATGGGTGTTGGGGTGTCGGGGTGACTGTGATGACAGGGTGTTGGGGTGACTGTGATGACAGGGATTTGGGGTGACTGTGATGACAGGACGTTGGTATGACTGTGGTGACAGTGTGCTGGGATGACTGGTAACTGTGATGACAGGGTGTTGGGGTGACTGTGATGACATGGTGTTGGGGTGACTGATAACTGGGTGTCGGGGTGACTGTGATGACTGGGTGTTGGGGTGACTGTGATGACAGGGTGTCGGGGTGACTTTGATGACAGGGTGTTGGGGTGACTGTGATGACAGGGTATTGGGGTGACTGTGATGACTGGGTGTCGGGGTGAATGTGATGACAGGGTGTTGGGTGACTGTGATGACTGGGTGTTGGGGTGACTGTGATGACAGGGTGTTGGGGTGACTGTGATGACATGGTGTTGGGGTGACTGATAACTGGGTGTCGGGGTGACTGTGATGACTGGGTGTTGGGGTGTCGAGGTGACTCTGATGACTGGGTGTTGGGGTGACTGTGATGACAGGGTGTCGGGGTGACTTTGATGACAGGGTGTTGGGGTGACTGTGATGCCATGGTGTTGTGGTGACTGTGATGACAGGTTGATGGGGTGACTGTGATGACATGGTGTTGGGGTGACTGTGATGACAGGGTGTTGTGGTGACTGCGATGACTGGGTGTTGGGGTGGCTGTGATGCCATGGTGTTGGGGTGACTGTGATGACAGGGTGTTGGGGTGACTGGTGACTGTGATGACAGGGTGTTGGGGTGACTGTGATGACATGGTGTTGGGGTGACTGTGATGCCATGGTGTTGTGGTGACTTTGATGGCAGGGCATTGGGGTGACTGGTGACTGTGATGACTGGGTGTCGGGATGAATGTGATGACAGGTTGATGGGGTGACTGTGATGACATGGTGTTGGGGTGACTGTGATGACATGGTGTTGGGGTGACTGTGATGCCATGGTGTTGTGGTGACTTTGATGGCAGGGCATTGGGGTGACTGGTGACTGTGATGACTGGGTGTTGGGGTGACTGTGATAACAGGGTGTTGTTGTAGTTGTGTGTGTGTGTGTGTGTGTGTGTGTGTGTGTGTGTGTGTGTGAGAGAGAGAGAGAGAGAGAGAGAGAGAGAGAAGGAGAGATAGGGAGAGAGAGAGTTCAGTCCATGAAAATGAAGGGGTTTATCGTATATCAGTATCAGTAGCTCAAGGAGGCGTCACTGCGTTCGGACAAATCCATATACGCTACACCACATCTGCCAAGCAGATGCCTGACCAGCAGCGTAACATAACGCGCTTAGTCAGGCCTTGAGGGGAAAAAAAGAATTAAAAAAAAGAAGTCAAAATAAAATAAAATTAAATAACAAAACAAACGAAATAAATAGATAAATGAAATAAAAAGAAATAAGTAAATAAATAAATAAATAATAGATAAATATGTAACAGAGAACTACTACTAATAATGGTAATATTTATAAGGCGCAAAACTTGATGAAGTCAACTGTAACCGTACAATAATAATAAAATAAATAAATAAATAAATAAATAATTTTTTTTTTTTAAGAAAAAAAGACAACGATGGTGATAAATAAGCAAATGAATGTAAAACATGCAGACACACATTCACACATACACACACGTATGCATAACAGATATGCAACAAACATGCAGTTTCACATATATGAAAGCACAATCAAATATACATAAACGTACATGAGCCCCAACACACACACACACACACACACACACACATTACCCTGCACTCCCCCTACCTCCCCTCCTCCACACACTCATTTCTAAGCTACGTATCGCAGCTTCCACGGCACACACACACACACACACACACACAGGCACACTTACTTGTACAAGCACACACACATACGTATAGTACAGATTATAGTATTATATTATCATACAGTGGAGAGGAAGTGAAGAGCAATTGTTAATTTGAAATGTTTCTGATGTGTGAATGTTTATATCCCTATTTCATCACCCACACTTTAATTTTACATTATAGTTAAAACATAGATTGCGGCCTGCGTGTAACAGCAGAAGACTGAAATGTTAAATTCTGCTCGTACATCTCTCTCTCTCTCTCTCTCACACACACACACACACACACACACACACACACACACAAAGAGAACCGAAAACCCGAACCCTGGCCCCTCCAGATCTAATACCATAATCCACCCATTGTGCGTGTAACCGAGAGCAGGGTGGGGAAAGTTGATAAAATCACGCCTAATGAGCAGGGTGGGTGGTGACAGGTATAAAAAGCCGGTGCCCAGAGCAGTCCGTGTCATACCGAGTCTGGACCCACACACCTTGACCAACAAGTGCTGACTGACTGACCACCCTTGGTGCTAGCTGTGCACTGAACCGTGACCAAAGTACCTGTTACATTCTGCTTCATCGGGCCGGTAGAGGCGGGTAGGGGTTGACTCATTTTCTGCTTGGAAACAGGTCAAGAGATTTTTCATTTCTTTTTACCTATTGATATGCTCATGTATTTCTCTATTTCTTTGCTGAGGCCTGTTCATTTGTCCTATCTGTTTCATAGGCTACTTTTCTCAACTGTGGAGATCGTCTTCATGATGATAACTGATTCCAGTTTTCAAGTAAAATGGAAATATTTTTAAAAAGAGATTTATTAAGATTGCATCTAAACAAACTTTCGCTTTCTAATCGGGCCTCGATACAACCACTTCATTGATTGCCGAGATAACAAAGAGTTAGTTGTGCATGCAGTTCGTTTCTGACACGACAGACTGAATGGAGCGATAGACGCGTGGTGAGGGACAACAGAGGGGAAGATTCCGAAAGAAGAGATGTTTCATTGCCAGTGACCAGGAAGTAAGTGATCCGAAACAGCATCTGACGGGAAGATGGCAAAGTATGCAACAGAAATGAAGCGCCCGTTTGCGGTTTGTGACGCCAGTACCACGTGGTCCAATTCTGGGTTCAGCAAGTATCTCTATGACGTACACGGCCTGCCGTTTCTGAATGTTGCATCATCATCGTAGCAAAGGTAGCCCGCAGTGTCTGTCAAATATTGTGCCGTCATCATGGTAAAGGTAATCCACAATGTCTGTCAAATATTGTGCCGTCATCATGGTAAAGGTAGCCCGCAATGTCTGTCAAATATTGTGCCGTCATCATGGTAAAGGTAGCCCGCAGTGTCTATTGAATATTGTGCCGTCATCCTGGTAAAGGTAACCCACAATGTCTGTCAAATATTGTGCCGTCATCATGGTAAAGGTAGCCCGCAATGTCTATTAAATATTGCGCCGTGATCATGGTAAAGGTAGCCCGCAATGTCTATTAAATATTGCGCCGTCAT